>NC_080834.1:115040159-115376957 GCF_030435755.1 Ochotona princeps
TTCTCTCCTGCAAATTTCAATTTCTTTCAACTAAGTTTTTCCTTTACATAAAAAAATGTTTCAGGAAGTACTTTCCATTGTTGTCCCCAAGCAGTGCTTGCCGAGCCTCATTGTTTCATACCCATGGGAACCACTACTGTGTCCTGGGGTATACCGTTTTCTGTTATCACTTTCAACATGTGATTAATTCAATACTGGGAGTAGCAGGCTACCTGCTTATTCCTCATCACCGCTGCCAGAGAACGACCCCTCTTTCCTCCTAAACACCTGCTGCGTTGAAGTGCTGGCCATGAAAACCCCATTGACCTTTGCAAAGTTTCCTTCACTGTGCATGGAGTTTAGCCATGGCTGTCTATCACTCTAACACCATTTTTCTTAATTATTGGGGATTGTGATATCCACTTAGACAAAACTACAAATATCCTGGCTTCTTCGTTTCCAATGGAATGATTACTACTCAGAATAATCACACTGGCTCTCTAAATGATAGTGGGCAGTTCTTCTCACGTGCTTGATAGCTCCCATTTGAACTCACCAAATAAAGGCCATGGCCATAGCAATCCTTACCCATCTTCCACATCACCCATGTTTCACATTCTATAGGAGAATTTCACCATGTTCCTATCTTAAGTATCTCCTGTCTTATAATGACCCTCTTTGTCCCCCCTCCCTCTCTACCTGCACCCTCATTGTTCTTTATCACAGAAAATATCCCAGGAAGGATTTCATACAGTTGCAGTCTCAAATTTCCCTTTATCATTTGAAGCATCATACATCAGGTTCTCATTCTTACTATAGAGGCACTTGCTGAGGACCTAAGTGATCGTCAGCTGGCTCCCACGGTCAGATCTCAGCCTACATGCTGCTTAACAGAACTGCTGTCTCAGACAATGAATCGATTCCATGTTCCTGAAATACTCACTAGGCTCTGGGCCATGCTTCTCACGTTCTCTGGCCTCCCTGGTCATTCCTTCTCGGTCATCTGTATAGATTTCCTGGATTGCCCCAAGTACTAAGGGTCTGCTGAGTGATCTCTTGCAGTCTTGGGACTTTGAAAACCATCTAGGGCCGGGTACAATAAAAGCCATTTAATGGCTAAATCCTCGCCTCCACGTAAGGGTACTGGTCCGTGACCTGGCTGCCTCACTTCCCATTCAGCTCCCTACTTGTGCCCTGGAAAAGCAATAAAGGATGGCCCAAAGCCTTGAGACCCTGCATCCACATTGGAGACTTGAAGAAAGTTCCTGACTCCTGGCTTTAGATCGGACTAGCTCCAACCATTGCAGCCACTTGGTGAGTGAATCAGCAGACAGAAGATCTCTCTCTCTCTCTCTCTCTCTCTGTCTCTCCTTCTCTCTGTGTATCTGCCTTTCCAATAAAAATAAATAAATCTTAAAAATCTACATAGTACATACACCTACATTTTTATTTCCAATGCTGACCTCTTTGCTAAAACCAAATGCATAGGCCTAACATCTTACTTAGCATCTTCATTTGCAAGTATAATCGGCATTTCAAACATAATATGTCAAAAAACATACTAATTTTCACCCCAGCCAGCATTATACTCCTACTGCAGTCTTCCCTGTGTCAAAAAATGGCAGCTTCATTATTCCACAGCAGAAGCAGTTATTACTGTTTTCTTTCACGTATTTCATATAATAGAGTATATTTTAAACTCTGTCTTCTTTAGCTTCAGAACATTATAATGAACTCATTTTGATCCAAGACATTTCTTGCCCAAGGTCATGCTCTTAAAACATACACCAGGGCCCAGTGCAATAGCCTAGGGGTTAAATCTTAACCTTGCAAGTGCCGAGGTCCCATATAGGCATGTTCCAGATGCTCCACTTCCCATCCAGCTCTCTGCTTGTAGCCTGGAAAAGCAGTAGAGGATGGCGCAGAGCCTTGGGACCCTGCACCCAAGTAGAAGACCTGGAAGAAGCTCCTGATTCCTGGCTTCAGATTAGCTCAGCTTTGACAATTGTGGTCACTTGGGGAGTGAACTAGCAGATGGAAGATCTCCTCTCTGTCTCTTCTTCTCTCTGTATATCTACCTTTGCAATAAAAATAACTAAATCTTAAAAAAAAAAAATACACCCAGCTGAGTATTTACCCTACTAAGACACCAGTTAGGATTTCCACACTCCATACCAGAGTGCCTATGTTTACTACCTGGCTTTGGCTCCTGCCTCTAGCTTCCTGCTGATGCAAATCCTGGCAGGCAGTAGTGAAGGCTGGAGTAGCTAGCCTCCTGTGCAAGAGGCCTAGGGTGAGTTTTTAGACCTAGCTATTGTGGGCATTTGGGAAATAAGGCAATCAGTGGGAGATATCACACTCTCTCACTTTCTCTCTCCTCTTTCCTCTCTCTCTTCTTACTCTCTCTCTTCTCACTTTCGCACTCTCTCTCCGTCCTTCCATCCCTATGAAAAAATTAATCGCATTGGTTTCCACTACGTTCCTCAACATATTGCCCTCTGCCAGTGGCGCCATCCACACAGTGCGTTCACACCAACCACCATTACCGCTTGTCTGACTTCATCTCCTATTTCCCTTGCTCACTCTGTTCCAGCTGCCACTTCAAATACTTTCAAAGCAGGTTGTCGCCTCAGAGGCACTGCCCTCTCATCCACTCCATCTAGAAATCTCTTCTGCCACACGTCTATACTGCTTGTAACTTCTCTTCCTTTAGGTTTTTGCACGAATGCTCCTTTGCTATCCGAGTGACATACAGAAAGTCACTCCCAATCCTCCACACGCTGTCTACTGCCTTTCATGGCAGTTACTACCATCCACTTTGTTTACTGCTCCATTTCTAGGACTTGCAAGAATAGCTAGCGAATAATAGACACTCATATGTTTGCTAGAAGAGAGAATAACAGGGCTTGGGAATTTTAAAAGCAATGGAAAACCATAGGGTTATTTTAACTTCAGTATTGAAACATAAAGGTGTCTCCAAAGTCCACCAGAGCACAGGTTTGCTTTCATGTGGAATACAGCAGATCTTCCTTGCTGAGAAGCTATTATGGAAGGAAGACACCTGGCTGGGACTCTGCATACACTTTCCTGTTTCATGAATCATCTTACAGGACTGGAAGAGAGGCTATCAAATAGACCCTTGATGAAAGCAGTATTTCAAACTCCTTAAACATTTACAGAGAGCTAATGATGCATTTTTAAACTACTGTCATTGCAGCAAGTACAGAGAGTTTAGATGTAAGGAGAGGATGCTGAATTTTGTTTTCTGTTCTAAATATTTAAATTCAACACTTTTTTTTGACAAAAAGAAACAATAAGAAAAAAGTAGGCTTCCATCAAGTGCAGCCAAAATATCAAATGACATCAGAGTCATTCCCAAGTGACGATACTCCGGAGCCCTTCCTGGGTGGCCTCTAACATCTGTATGTAATCAGCTCCTCTGAATGTTGTTGCATGAAGTTTTGCTGTAGGAAACTGACACATGCCGCCGACGACTTTGTTTCATTTAGTTGTAAAGCGCACATCTGTAGTTTAAACCTGTTCAATTATGTTTTTTCCTTTTCATTTAATAAAAGAAACATTTTTAAAAATAAAAAGATAATGAAACCACATAATATGAATTCGCATAACAATGAAAGAATTTTTCTTCCTCTGTTTTTTCTGGGTCTTTTCAACCATCAGCTGAAATTGAACTTGGCTAGAAAATCAGGACCAAAGTCTTAATCACGCTTTTCCAGAAACAAAGCCTTTCAGTAATTCCATGGCACTCAGTTGCAGATTCCTGAAGTGCAGGTACTGGTGGAAAATGGAAACTGATACTAAGAAATGTCTAGACTGTCACGGCCACTGGGAGTAGTCTAGCTAGCACAATCTTCCTCTGTTAGGACACAATTCGGCATCTTTTTAAAAGAAGTTCTCATTTATATAAAAACATATTTTAGCATATTGGTTTTCTTTCAAAATGTTAGCCCACCAATTTGAACACCTGTTCAAGCAGTGACTTCAGAAGGAAACCCACAGGTCCTGCCAGATCTGCTTCTTCCTCTAGAATCCTAGTAACATTCCACAATCTTGGTGGGAGTTGGCAATGTCAACTAGAAAGGGCTTCGTATAGTACATCTGGTATTTGAGATGCTTTTTAGTTTCATTACCCAATAAACTGTTAAAACAACATCTGGAGTACTTACCTCTTCAGCAGAGCTGCTTCTGCAGCAGCAGATTAATGGATGTAAGTGCTACATGACTATTCACTTGGCAAGAAATCTGAAGGACAGGGATGCAGCGGACAGTGTACTTTGTGGTGAGGACAGAAAGATTACAGTCATTCTAATGTTGGGGCTGTCTCTTGGCTAGGGCTATAGCCGCCTGAAATGAAAAGAAGTTGCCGCTCAGGATATTTACCTTTGAAAACATTCAGGATCTGTAGTTGCCCTTGAGTGTAAAGCCACCAGCCAAAGGCCTGTCCAGTATCCCCACTGAGGTCTTTTCACCTGCCTTGAAAGCACAGCACTGTGTCATTTATACGGACTTAGAGCCTAATCCCTCAGAGTTCACCACCTAAGTCACCATGTAGCTCCCAGTGGCATGAAGGGCTGCAGCAGACTCCTGCGATGGCACTCCTTCCATCCCACCTGACCCCTGCTTTCCTTGGGTCCTTACCTGAGAAAACAGGTAGAAACTCTTACCCTCATTGGTGGCCGGACAATGACCTTGATATGTAGTAACAGAGACCATCTACCTGTAAGGCCTGGCCAGATGCATACATTTGAACCAGGTACCTGCACTGTTGTAGCAAACCACTTTCTCCCTTCAGTTCAGCCTGGGTCCCTTAAGAGGAAAGCGAGTAATGAGGAACATGGGAAGGCAGGGGTATGGTCTCAGGGAAGGTCCTATTCAACAGCTGCATTAGATGTTCCCAGAAGTTTCCAGACTTGTTCCTATGGCTGTGGGATGTGCATTCCCTACTGCACAGCAGACTGACCTCCAGTTTTTTAAATGTTCACTTGAATCACTTGAAAGGACTGCACCAAGACAAAGCACTCAACCAAATCTTTCTGCCCTACTCCAACAAGGATTGTGACTTCACGTTGGAAGGGCAGGGAGTGCTGCTTGAGCTTACATTCCCTGTCATGCCCCTCACTCTCACTAAACAAATCAGAAGCCCATGTGTTAGCATTCATAAGCACTAAGGGTTTCTGGGAAGAGGTAGCAAATTTCAATTGGCTATGTTTCTTACAGATTCATGAGACAAAGGAGTTCTCAGGTCAACATCACCGCCAAGTGGCCCCATCTGCTGGATGCAGTACATTCCTGGAAATCCCCTGTGTTGGTTAAATAGCTGACATGAGAATGTTCCTCCCTGACACCACTCTTTTTATTGGTGACCAATCGGTCAACAACATGGAAGAACATTGTTTGTCCAACCTGAACTATGAATTCTTGGTCTTTGTGCCCACTCTTTTATGTCAACTTCCTAAGCCTCCTTTGGCACCCCAAAAGTTAGCAGGAAATACTACTGAAAGCAATGATAGAAAGTAGCACAAACCCTACCTGAAAATGATTAAACCTACTGAAATTAAAGAGATACAAACTCATAACAGAAAGGTACCCTGCAGAGTACAATAACCATTTAGGTACATTTGATTGAAAAACAGTTAGGAAGAGAGAATTCTATAGACTCAATTGAAACTGAGATGACTCAAGAATTCGCAAACAAAAGTTTTCTGTGTGTAATAGCACTGTTCAATTTAGTCTGAATTGCCTGGTGATGAGTTAATTTAGGACAGCACTCAATGCAAAACTTCCCTGGACACACACCTGTCAAAGGGATTTGCCATAGACTATCACATCTCTGTGGCACAATGACAAAAATCCAAGGGCCTGCCCATTCGGTAAGTGGCTCCTTCACCTTTTAAGCAGAACTGCTGTTGACAAACAGCACAAGCTTCAGGTTAAAAGGAAGAGCAGAGCCAACCTGGTTTTTCAACTCACCCTACAATAGCCTTTGTGGAAGATGGTAAATTGAGAACAATTACAAGAACTGAGGGCGGAAAAATAATAACATTGTCAAAATAATACCAGTGACTGCTAGGGCTGCTGCTCATTGTAAATGTCCCAACATGCTGGCCTCTGCATTCCCTGGAATGCTATTGCTCCAAGACAGTCTCTAAAACATGGTCCTCCATGCATACAGGATGTAAAAATCCGGGAAAATCCCATTCCCACTAACAATTACAAGAAACAAAACATCTCAGAAAAACAGGACTACAAAGGAACTTCTTCAACTTTATCAAAAACATCCACAGAAAACTTTCAACATTCTACTTATTTGTAGACGAATACTTTCTCCTTTAGACTGCAAATAAGGCAAGGGTATCTACTCTAATTATTCCTCCTCACCATAGCACTATGAATTCTGATTAGTGTCATAATAAAAGGAAACAAAACTCTCCTGGTCTCCAGGTTGCATGATTGCGAATCACAAGGTGTGAGGCAAGCACTGTGGCACAGTGAGTTGAGAAGCTTGCTGTGACTTTCTCAGCCCATATTGGAGCTTCTTGCTTCCAATCCAGCCTCTCACTCACGCACCTGGGAAGCCAAAGTCATTGGATTTTAGCTACCCACATAGGAGACTCCAAAGGACTTCCCAGCTCCTGACTTAGGCCTGGCCCAGCCCTTTCTGCTGCAGCCATTTGGAGAGTGAACCTGTAGGTGGAGGCTCCCTCACTCTGTTTCACCCTCTCTCTATCTCTCATTCAGCCTTTCAAAATAATAAGTAAATAAATAATCTAATGGGATTTGCCCAAAACTCCAAGACAAGTGAATTCAACAGGGTTTCAAGATACAACATGAACACACAAATATCATACACTTCCATGTTCTAGCAATGAATACAGAAATATCAAAATTATGCAATACCATTTATAATCCCTGAAAAATAAGAGGGAGCACCAAATCTGAAAAAAAATGTACAAAATTTGGTATGCTGAAAATTTCAAAACACTGATTAAGAAATGAAAGAAGGTCTATATAAAAGAAGGACAGATTTATGCATTGAAGATTCAACATACGCAAGTCAATTCTCCCCCCAAATCACATACAGGTTTAATGCAGTTCTTGTCAAAAGCCCATCATGATGTCTTGCACACACAAATTTATTCTAAAATGGATACAGATAGGCAAAGGAACTGAAATGTCCATAAATAACAATAAAGTGGCAGGATCAAATCTACCAAGACTTATTATATATGGTTAAAATAACACTGTGGTGCTGGTGGAGGAAGAAACACATACATAGATGGAATGGAACAGAGAACCCCGAAATAGACCCACAAAAATACAACCAGCTGGTTTTTGCCAAAAGAGCACACGCACTTCCATACAGAAACAAACACAAAAATCTGCTGCACAGATGGCAACACAGCAATTGGACATCCTCGGGGGAAAAATGAGGTCTCACAAAAATATGGAAAATAAAACATTATACTCTTAAATTGAATATATAAACTATATTTTTAGAACAAATAACATAGAAAATCTTCATGAGTGGAAGTAGGCAGAGTTCGCAGGGCTGATACCAAAACTGAAATCCGTAAAAAGAAAAATCGATTGATACATTGCATCAAAGCTAAAATCTTCTGTCCCAAGAAAGAAAGATTCCTGTTAAGAGGTTGAAAGACAAGTGTACTGTTGAAGAAAATATTTGCCAGTCATGTTACAAGGACTATTCAAAAAGACATAAAGAAATTTTAAACACACACACACAGGAACACCAAAGTTTTCCAACAAAACCCAATTAAGACATTAGTCAAAGATACGAAGCACACTTTACCCAAGAGGACATATAAATGTCCAATTAACAAATGTTCAGTGTCATTGGGCATTAAAGAAACACACATTAAAATCAAAATAAAGTGCATGCATTTGTTACAACAACGGACTTTGGCATCCCATTTCGAGTGCCTGGTCTGAGTCCCAGCCCCTCATCCTTTGATCCCAGTGCCTGTTTATGCCCATCTTGGGAGGAAGCACATAGCACTCAAGTTCTCAGGGCACCTGCCACCCACGTGGGAGACCCCAGTAGAGTTGGGGCTTATTGCTTGGTCCTGGGCCAGGCTACTGAGGACCTTTGGGGTGTGCACCAATGTTTGGGAGCCCCTTTAATGTTGGGCTCCTCTTGCCTCTCTGCCTTTCGACCAAACAGAAAACAAGTTGCCTTTGTGCCACCCACAATTGACCCTATCAGAAAAGAACTGGTTTGCTCATGCACCATGTATAGGAAAAGAAAAACAAACAATAAACAAGAACTTCTAATATCATTAACGGGAAGAAAAACAATGAGAAAAACAAGAATAATAAAGGAGTCTCTTTACTGCACTGACAGCACTTGATGCTCTTCACACTACAACCATTAAATAAACAGTTCAATCAGAACCCCTCCGAATGCCGGATTTCGCGCGTACCAGGAGGGCCATGAGCCAGCCCTACTCAGTTCACCTCTTGTCCTAGCAGGAACAGTGGTTTTCCTAACTGGCCTTCAACCCATTCTGGTTCTTGCTGTTGGATGTTTCAGCCGAGCCACGGATCATCCATACCCACATACAGCTCATACATGACTCAGTAGGGGTTGAGACCTAGCCTAGTCTGTCCCACATCTACCCTTGTCCTCTAGAACACCAGAAGGTGTTGCAGTCTGGCCTGGCCTGGGCAACTCCTCTGGCAGGACACAGACCCTGCAGGTAAGTGCAAGAAGCATGAAAGGAAACAGCCCAGAACAGGCCATGGAAAGTGTCCCACTGGCGTACATTTGGCATGGGTCGGGGGCAGACAAGTTCATATCACCTGCTAGTGAATCCAAACACCAGAACAGAGTGTGGGTCGAGCCGGGTTTGGTCGCGACAAAAACCAGTGCACAATACGGAATGCCAAGGTGAGGTTGCCTGTACCAGATGTGACTGCAGTGCCCATCAGCACACATGAGAACCAGGAAGGGAGGGGGCAGACCCAGCAGGGGGAATAAGGGGTGGTTCCCTTGCTGGACAGCTACTCCCACTGGAGAGCGTGAGCTGCGATGGGGGCAGACCAGACCTGTCAGGGCTACAACACCTGTGGGCCTCATGTGGACTAGATCAGGGAAAAGCCAGCTGAGTTGATTATTCCTACTGGTGCATGCATAAATTAGAGTGGGTGAGGGTTGTTTGGGATTAGCCACAGCATCAGCTGGCAGAAGCTGGCTCTGGAGGCTAGTTCTGTCAAGTTAAACCACAGAACCACCTGGAGAGTACATAATCTGGGAGTGGTAGTGGCCTGGGAGGGAAATAGTGGGCTCCTCCCTTTTGGATTACCACTCCCTCCCCCACCCGCCCCAGGGCATGAAACTAGGACAGGGGCTGGAGTGGCTAGACAGAGACACCCAACAACATCCATGAGGGCTGGATAGTTGAGCTGGTTAGATGGAACTAGGCTTTAATACCCATTGACATGTATGAGAGCAGAAGGGGATGTGGGACAGACTGGACTAGTCTGCTACACATACTGGCAAACCAGGATAGGGGGCAGGCCTGGTGGGGGTTATTGTGGGTCACTCCGATTAGGCTGCAGCTCCCACTGGTTTATGTGAGGGCTGAGTATGTACTGGGCAGAATCAGGCTGGACTGCAACACCCATTGGTTCCAGTGGAAGACAGGGCTGAAAACAGAACCAACCCAGCAATTGCAACCACCAGCTGACTGGGGCGATGGACTGTGCTGGGCCCTGTTCTTGCTAGTACATACAAGAATCTAGTCTGAGAACACCTCAGACAAAGTTTCTTTGGGGATCCCCCCCAATCAAGCTTTCGGACTCAGAACCCTAACCAAGAAAAGACAGAGGACAGAACAAGTCAATCAACCACCTCAGCTATATGTTGGTAATGAAAAACTGGGCAAATGGAGACTCTATGAAGGACTATGTCAATCAGTGGATTCTTCAAAGACCTCATCATGCTTGGAGTGGCGAGCTTGGCAGCAATTCAGAACTGTTGAACTATCAAAACCATTTGATCAAGACCCTCGGAGCATGTCCCACATCAGGGACCTGGGGTGGGTGGGTGAGTGGGTGGGGCTTCTCCCTTAAAATCCCCCTTTACCTCAGATATATGAAGGAAACAATATGGAACTAATTGTCTTACCCATTTTCCTGTAGCACTCGAATCTTCTTACCCCAAATATGTAAAAAAAAAAAAAAGTAAACAGTTCAAATGCCCCCTATGCATTTGCAGCCTGCTGCCAGAAGTCACCCACAGCCGGTTTCATTGCGGCCAGCGGGATCCTTAGGTGGTTCTGGGCACCTCAGGGTGTAGCTGACACCTAACAGCAAAGCACGAAACCCCCAGCTTCACTCCTTAGCCAACACACACACACATAATAAACAAGATAGTTCCTGGAGCTCCTGGGCCTACGCGTGGGCTAGCCTCCCATTAGCAGTGCTCCCCGTATGAAAACAATCAAGGCAATCAACAATCCCTCCACCCCTAGCCAGGACAGGGAGTTCTGACCCTCTGCCCTCCACGTGGCGAAGATCCTACTCGTTTTCTCAGCAGTAGCAGAACAAGAGCGGCCTGGGCTAAACCAGAATAAACTGGTCAGGGGCCCAGGATCCCGCCCTCTCCGCACAGGAGTGGCCAGTTGCGTTGCCAATGGGAAAGGAGAAAGGCAGGGGCTGGGACCGAATTCCAGAAGTTAAACTCTCAAGTTGCCACTGGTGCTTGAAGCAAATTCCCCTTCTTACACCGAAGGTTCAAAAGACAAAGGTTGGTGAGCAGCAGAGGAGCACCAGCGCTTCTGCAGGCGGGAACGTGCCTCTCCCGCAGACACCGGCGCCCTGCGGAGCGCTCTGCCGGGGCGGCGAGCTTGGCTCC
This sequence comes from Ochotona princeps, assembly GCF_030435755.1. Classification (NCBI taxonomy): domain Eukaryota; kingdom Metazoa; phylum Chordata; class Mammalia; order Lagomorpha; family Ochotonidae; genus Ochotona; species Ochotona princeps. The sequence goes on from NC_080834.1 coordinate 115,051,036, forward strand.
CGCCAACACCGCTCAGCCGACAGCCTCTCCCGCGCCTGGTGTCAGGGCTGCTCTTGGGAACCTGACTCTCGGACCTAGGACTCCCAGATGATGATTAAACGAGTTTATCCTGGCACCGAGCAAGTTCTGTGTGCAAGAATGACTGCTGTTACTGTTAATGTCCGTTTCTACTTTTTCCAGTAAGACATTCCTGTGCTCTGTGTGTGTGTGCCTTAACATGCGCCATGGTTTATGCATCACAGATTCTCAGGCAGGAGGGAGCTCTTGTCTGATTTTGTCGCTTGCATTTCTGAGCATGGAACCGAGCTGCATGGAACCGAGCGGGACTCAGTATTAACGTTCAATAATTTCCCTTCAATCAAACATTGCAGGTGTGTTACCTGATAGAAGTGACAGAAATGAAGAGGATGGCAAAATCCAAGCCAAAGAGAATCTGAGTCTCCTCCCAATTCCCTAGCCCCACTTCATTTTCTGCCCATTGCTTTCTTCATTGAACCTCACATTTTGCAGCTGTCAGCATTTTCTCTGCTGGGAACTGGTTTGCTTTGAGCCTGAGTGAAAACAGTGACCTGACTGTAGGTGCCAGGCACAGTTAGAACTCAGTTTTAGCATCCTCTCGACCCTCACTGGGATTGGCTGTGATAGAAGACCCCCTGAAGGGCACAGGCTCAAACCATCTGAGCTGATTAATTTCAGAAGTCTACCTCTTCAGCAAATGCCCCCAACATACACTGAAACAATAATAATAAAAGTGATAACAATAACCACCACAATTTGCTGAACACTTACACTATGGTAAACACTTTTCATATACTCATGTAATCTAACCAGTGAGACAAAGTGTGTGCTATTTCAGCAGCTACCGTGTGTGTGTGTGTGTACAGAGAGAGAAAAGACACAGCAAGCCACCTGCTTAGGGTTTTCCCCCTCACCCTCAATAAAAGGCTGCGACTCAAATCCAAATCTGGGGCCCGGCACAGTGGCCTAGCGGCTAAAGTCCTCAGCTTGAACGCACCGGGATCCCATATGGGCACGGGTTCTAGTCCCGGCAGCTCCACATCCCATCCAGCTCCCTGCTTGTGGCCTGGGAAAGCAGTCGAGGACGGCCCAAAGCTTTGGGACCCTGCACCCACATGGGAGACCTGGAAGAGGTTCCTGGTTCCCAGCTTCGGATCGGCGCGTACCGGCCCGTTGCGGCTCACTTGGGAAGTGAATCATCGGACGGAAGATCTTCCTCTCTGTCTCTCCTCCTCTCTGTATATCTGACTTTGTAATAAAAAAAAAAAATTAAAATCTTTAAAAAAAAATCCAAATCTGTAACTCTCCAAAGCTCCTTCAGGTCACCATTCAAGTGTCGTTCAACACATCTGGCCACAAAACCCATCTCTCAAGCACACACCTCACCGCAGCTGTTCTCTGTCCTCAATACAGCAGGCCAGCTTGTCTCACTCTCTACAAGAGCCTGGAGTTCTCATTTCACCTGTCCCTGGTTACTGTCACACTTCATGCCAAAATGTGACTGCTTCTGGTATGTAGCTGACACCTGAGCGACCTCTTCCTATTTCCCTTTCCTGGTAGAACAAAGATATTGAAGCCACAGGTCACTGAGGCAAAGAACTTATTGATTAGATTCCCATCAATAGTCTGCTGAGATTGGACCTCTACGGCAGCCCCACTCCTCCCTCGTTTTGCTCCTCCTCCTCCTCCTCCTACAATGTATAACCAGGTTAGACAGAGCTGTGAATGCCCAGGCAGGGATTAGTCAGCTGCATATTCCACATTTTAACACAGGACCTGGGATAAAGAGGAGGATTTCCGCCCCACACAATGGCAGAAGATAAGGTAATTTGACCATAAGTGTCTTCTGAATCAGGCTTTGGGGGAAATGAATAAGCAACTCTGTCCAAGTCAGTCAGTATGTGGAGATCTGGGGGGATGTTGGGTGTAGGTACCCCAGATAAAAATTATTTCTCTTACGTGATCAAGATACTTCATTTGGCAAAAGGAAAATCTGCTTCAATAATTGGGACTTTAAGGATATTTACTCTATTTTCTGACTAATCTGAGTAACTTGTTTTCAAGTGAATCTACATAGCCATATTACTGAAGGCTGTGTCCCTACTCCTAAAAAAAAGATGGGCAGATTAACCTGAATCTAATAATGAAAATTTAACTGGATTCATCCAAAATGAAAATAAATGTATGAAAAATAAGAGATAAAAGGACTATTGTCGGTAAAAAAGGTCTAAGTGAAAACCAAATGCAACAAGTGTAGGTCTTGGAAGAAGAAAACAGCTTTAAAAGACAGTACGGTCCAGCAGTTGGGGCATTTGGAATATATGCTCTGTTCTAGTTAATATTAGCATAGCAGTGTTACACATTCTTGGATGCCATAACTGTATTATAATTATGTAGGAGAAAGTCCTGTTATTTTGAGTAAATGTTGAAGTATTTAGGAGTGAAATAGCATAAACATCCGCAGCTTATTTATACAAGATCAACAAAACACACAGGCACAAATGTGCATACACACACACACTCACACACAGACACGTGCATATACCCAGAATGAGGAGTAAGCAAATGTGGGGAGTGTTAACCATTGATGAAGATAGATGAAAGTTATGAAGTGTTTACAACACTATTATTTCCACCTCTCTGTAGATAAACCTTGCAAAAGAAAAACTTTAAAAAGACATAGCTGTTTTATGTTCCCAACCAAACTCACCCCTATATATAATCATACAATTTGATACATTTCTGTCTCTGCTTGAGTAGAAACTTTAAATTTTGACCAAGACAAATGTGCTTTGCTGAATGTTCCTTCACGTTGTAAGTGGTGCAGTGTGGAGCAGAAGAAGCCTTGCGGCCAGCCAGACTTGGACATGGGTTCTGCTGTGAGAGCCAGACTACATTATTTAACTTGAGCTTTACAGTTTCTACATTATGATTAGAATAAAAACACACTAGGACACAACAGGAACTCTTCGGGAATTATCCTGGTACTTTAGGGTTCAGTGGTAACTAAATGAGAAAAGGTTAGAAATGATTACATGGCAAACATTTTAGTAGTTGTGTGTTGACATCATATGTGAAGTCAATCAGTAGGTGGAATCTCTCTCTCTCTCTCTCTCTCTCTCGCTTCCCCTCTACACTCCCCGTTTTTCCTTCTTTCTGTAGCTCTTTCATAGTACTCAGACAAGGGACGTGGCCCATGGATTCAACTACTTCAACTGAAAATTAGAGGAATCCTCTCTAAGATCAGCTTGACTATTCGGTAGCTAAAGATTCCACTAGCTATTTCCAGAGTTGATTCCAAGATGACATTTCGTTTGGCTTTGAACCAAATGGTTTAGCGAAAAGGGTATCTAACCTTTCCCTCTCAACATAGTTGGTCAGTTGTTGTTGAGATATCTCCTTTGTATAGCAACAAAGACCTAAGAGCATCAAGCCAGGAGCCAACACTGCTCGACATGCTAGCATATCATACTGTTGTGCCAGTTCTCGTTCCAGCTGCTAAGCTTCAGATCCCACTTCCTGCTAATGTACCTTGGTAAGCAATGGGTCGAAGATAGCTCTAGTGCTTGGGTCCCTGCCACCCATGAGGGACACCCAGATAGAGCTCTTTGGCTGTAACCTGGCCCAGCTCTGGTTTTTTTGTGGCCATTTGCAAAGTGAAACAATAGATAGGAGAAACTCTCCCAGTCTTGTCATCCAGCCTTTCAAATAAGTAAATATATTTTTAAAAGCACATTTGCTCAGAGTCCCATCCTAGGGCAGCTGTCACTTCCTACTGTGTAGCATTAGTTGTGTCACAAGCCCAGTTTCCTCATCTATAAAATGGGAATAATTCTATGTCTTCGTAGCATTGCTGTGACGGTGAGGTGTGAAGAGTTGATACCTGCATATTTGGCAGACAGTGATTGTAGATAATAATGTATTTAATAATACATTTGTTCTAAGCCCATTTCATTGTCTATAGGAAGATCATGTTACTTATTTAGTTATTACTAAATAAATCTATGTTTTGTTATGACAATACTCATGGGCAAAGAAACCAAGGGTCAGGGATGTTAGAGAACCCCTGTAGGTTTTTTAGATTTGTTTATTTGAAAGGCAGAGTTACAATGAGAGGAAGGGGCGCACACACATATTCATACACACACACACACACACATACACACACACAGAGGGAGGGAGGAAGGGAGGGAGGGAGGGAGAAAACGAGAGAGAGAGCTTCCATCTGCTGGTTTATTCCCCAAATGGCTGCAACAACTAGGGTTTGGCCAGGTCTCAGCCAAGAGCCAGGAACCGCGTCTGGGCTCATCAGTGAGTATTAGGGGCCCAAGCACTCAGATCACCTTCTACTGCCTTCCCAGGTGCATTAGCAGGAAGCTGAATTGCAGTGCAGAAGTTAGAACTCAAACCAGTGTCCACAGGGGATGCCAGCATCGGAGGTGTCACTTAACTCCCCCAAGCCACATAACAGGCCTCCTTCTGGATTTTTCCTTTAAGTCTTATTTTTTTTCCTTCCAAAAAACATTCCTGACTTTTTTTTAAAAAAAGATTTATTCATTTTATTACAAAGTCAGATATACAGAGAGGAGGAGAGACAGAGAGGAAGATCTTCCATCCGATGATTCACTCCCCAAGTGAGCCGCAACGGGCCGGTACGCGCAATCCGAAGCCAGGAACCAGGAACCTCCTCCAGGTCTCCCACGTGGGTGCAGTGTCCCAATGCCTTGGGCCATCCTTGGCTGCCTTCCCAGGCCACAAGCAGGGAGCTGGATGGGAAGTGGAGCTGCCGGGATTAGAACCGGCGCCCATATGGGATCCCGGTGCGTTCAAGCTGAGGACTTTAGCCGCTAGACCACGCCGCCGGGCCCTCAGCAGTGTATTTTAAATTGGTTATGAGACATAGTTTCTGTGACATAAAAGTGTGAGACACTAAGTGAAGGTGATTTTTTTGCAATTCTTGTCTAACACCTTGCAGCTTATGAAGACATTCAGAAAAAAGGCTAGAGGCTCACTGATAGTGACTAGGTCTGTGGCTTTCATGGAAGTAACTCACACGCTCTGTGTAGCCTTCCCCAACTGAGAGATGAGAGTAATGCTAGTCTCCAGGATTTTTGAGAAAACGGGCACTAGAGCAAACCCCACAAAAGAGTCCAGGAAAACTAGAAAACAAATCATCTAAGGTTTCTAAATGTTCAAAAACTGTATCTTCTTCATAGTCACTAATTTTGTTATTTCAATAATAATAACAGATCACATGGACAGCTCCATAATTCAACAATCTCACCGCGAAGGGCTAGACTGGGAGGTCCAGAAAACTTTTCTCTGAAATTAAATTTTCATTTTTACCAAAGTAACACGGGAACAGTTAACACAGTTGTGACTTAGATTGGGTATCTGGGGTGACATAGGAAGGCTGACGAAGTTTAAGGGGAACCAGACCTGCTCCTGCCACCACCTGCATCCCCAAACAGTTTCGGTGGTATCTCTGCTCACCATTGACATGGCTGCTGACTGGATTCTTAAAATAAGAAGAAACTATGTGCTTGTCTAGTGGAAGCTAAGAGGAAGCGAGGCAGTGCAGAACAGGGATGGAGTCGGAGATGAAATTCACTAAGAGGTTAAGTGCTGCTTGGAGACTCAGCCAAAGATGCAGGGATAGAAAGAAGACGCAGGGATAAGAGTAGGTGTGTGTGTTATCGTCCTAGCTGGATGGTGGGAAAGCCATGGGATTCCTCATCAATTCAACCCCAGCTAAGCAACTGAGTGGCTCCTTCCCTTTGGGATTTGTTTGGCCAGAGACCTCACAAGCTTTCTCTGGGTAGGTGAAAGGAAGGGGGACTCATTTGTGTGGTGAGTGGTGGAAAATGAACTTGACATTGGTGAATGTTGGTGATTCTGCCTCAGCAATTGGTAGGCTTAGATATATATACTCTTGGGTTTGTTTGTTTTTTAATACAGAAAGGTTATGATGATAGATTTGCAGACAGGCTTAGTTTTTGAGAGTCTGCTTCTGCTCATTAAGGAATACAAAAATGACCAAAAAGCTAAAAGCAGATTTTAGATCCAAGTCATTACTCTGTAATGTACTAGTTGAGAAACTTTAGCCTTATCTCGTCATCTAAGCAATGTAAGCAATGGGGATACTAATAATGTTACAACAAGCAGCACAGTAGGCAGGATAGTCATTCTCCAAAATGTTTACATTCTCATCCCCTGAACCTGAACCTTACATAGCAAAGCAAATCGGACACCGCTGATGTCATAGAGGTTGTGTACCTTGGCTTAAAAAGATTCTCCCAGAGAACCCAGATGAGCCAAACTGAATAGCTCATGCAATTTTCTAAAGGGAAGGACCTTGCCAGCCATAAGTAAAAGAATGATGCAGCCTGAGGACTTGACCTGCCTTTGCTGGCCATGAAGATGGAAGCAGGGCACCTCTAGCCAGTGGTGATCTCTGGAGCTTGGAATGGCCCTCAGCTTGCAGCCATGAAGAAGATACAGATTAGATCCCACACCTACAATGAGCTGAATTCAATTGCCATTCCAAATTTTCTCCTGCAGTCTTGTGAAACTCACGTTGAACTTCTGATCTACAAAATCGTACAACAAACATCTTCAGCATTTAAGCCTGAGTTGGTGACAGCAACAGAAAGCTAACATAAGGAGTAAATTAGATAATCATTTATGCATAATAATATGGCATTTGGCTTCAAAGCTATACTTGCTCTGCTGGTCACATTAGATTACCCATGGTTTAGTGATGGAGAATATGTGGGAAATGGAGTAAAGTCCTGCCAAGGCACCATTTGGTTTACTCTGACCTAAAAATGGAATGAAATTCCCTGTTCTTAGAAAGAGCTTGAAGAGAAAAAAATGTGAGAAGAAAACACCAAACAGGTAAACAGAATCCCATCTTAGCACCGGCTTTCTCAATCACTGAGTTTTCAATGCCTAGTTACATTTTGGAGGGTAATTCAAAAAGTTCTCATAATATCAAATACCATATAATATATATATATATAATTTTATATAATATGCTATTTATGTCTAGCAAATGCATAGCATATGGTATATTATAGTCATTACATTTTGTATAATGGGGTTCTTCATAAAGTTCACAGAAAACACATACTACGAAAAAGCTATGTGTGTATTTCAAAATTTTACACCAAAGCAAACTTATCTCTTACATTCATTTCCCATAAATTCTGATGTTCTTTCATGCTCTCTTACAGATTCATATATATATTCACATACATATGTATGTATATATATGCATATAATATTATCATATCTTTGGGTCAACTTTAAAGTTCATTCTTGCAGGAAAGTATATTACTGGGAAGTAAGATTTATACAGATACCACTTATGAAAAAAGAAAGGGCTTAATAAATGTAAAGATTTCTGGGCCCTGGCACAATAGACTAGTGATTAAATCCTTGCCTTGCATCCACTGGGATCTCATATGGGTGCCAGTTCATTTCCTGGCTGCTGCATTTCCCATCCAGCTCCCTGTTTGTGGCCTGGGAAAGATGTGGAGGCTGACCCAAAGCCTTGGGATCCCGCACTCACAAGGGAAACCCAGAAAAAGCTCCTGGTTCCTGGCTTTGGATTGACTCAGCTCTGGCCATTTTAGCCCCTTGGGGATTGAGCCGGTGGATGGAAAACCTTTCTCTCTGTCTCTCGTCTCTGTACATCTGCCTTTCCAATAAAAATAAATAAATCTTTTAAAAAATTAAATATAAAGATTTCCATTCCTCCTACAGATTCCATTCCTATGGGCTCCAGAAATCCCAAATCCAGGGTAATGGTGGGTAAATCCCATGAAGATACAAGTGCAACACTCCCCCAAGGAGGGTCTGGCTTTGGAACCACTGGACTAACTCGCTGCCAAGGCCCCATGACATCACTATGTTCGTGATGACACCAAGATGTCTGATCTCCAGTTGTATCTTTGAACAATGGATCTTGGTTAACTAGCTACTCATAGCAGAATAGGGATATTTACATCCATCATACGATTTGAATTAAAGTTCCCACAGGGTAATCAGCTTGGATCACCTTTGTGCTAAGAGTGGGAACTGAACTTCATGCTGCTATGAATCATTCATTCGACAAGATGCTTACTACATCCCACAATCTTTACTTGAAACTTTCAAAACACATAATTATACACATAACATTTTCCTCATAAAGTGTCTAGGAATACTAATAAAATGTAAAGCCTATTTCACCTTCCTTTTTCAATCTCAGGTTCCCCCTCAAAAGTCAAAACATTGTTGGAATATTCATGTGTAAGCCTTTGAAAAGGAAACACAGACACACACACACACACACACGTGCGCACGCGAAAAGCCACAAATGAGATTAACAATTTCCTTTGCCACTTAGAGGAAAAACAAGTTGGTGATATGATCACATGTTGCATTTGTCGTATCTATCTCATATGATATTTGTGAGTATTTGACTGTTCCCTAGTTAACGATATTTAGATTCCTTCCAGAATTTTTGTTACAACACAAAATGTTGCACTGTTTATCATATGCAACTCTGTATGTATGACTTTCTGAAACGGTTAGAATCACAAGTATGAGTTGAAGAGTGGTAAGTACTCTGAAGTTTTATTGTAGTTACACAGATTTGGAACAAAATTATGTTCCTTAACTCTCGGCTCAAGGTTCAATTAGAAGCAAATCCTGAAAAGTATCTTTACAGGGCTACTGATGTAGAGAATAATAAACTGCTTGATTCTCTTATGGGAACATTGAGATGTTTCTGTGCCTTGGCCATGCCAGGAATTCTTTCCATCGCTTTAATACAGATTCTGTACATGACTTCTCTCGCTGACATGACTGTTTCTATCTTGACAGTCTCCTTTTGTCAGTTGCAATTCTGGTTCTCACTTCTGATTTTGAACCTTCAAAGAACTTTTCTCTCCTTTATCAGCTTTCCCCAAGCGTTTTTACATCGCAACATGGTAAGGGAAGTGTTGAGTGGCTCTCACAATCTCCCATGAATAGCACCTGCTTGCTGGGAGCTTGAGATATACTGGGATGGACAACAAGGAGGAAGAACTAGCCTGTAGCACCTGTAAGAGGTCAAAAGGCAGCCTGATGAGATCATGGGCCACTGCAGTTGCTGGTGTTTCCCAATTCTGTGCTGTATTTCCACAGATCACTGGGACCTTGGTCTTCACAGTCTTCACTGCTGTGCTGAGCTCGTTCCAGTTTGGATATGACATTGGCGTGATCAACGCACCGGAAGAGGCAAGTGAAATACGTACAGATTCTCTTTTAGTGATAGATATCATGCATTCCTCATAAACGGAAATCAATGGTGTCCACGTGGGGAACACTGGGGTAAACATGGCCTGTCCAGATCAATGTGCAGGGTTCCACAGTTGATAAGCTGGCCTTGACTCTTATCATCCCTCCAGCAATAAATAATTCTTAATCTCTGACTCTGTTGTTGCTGAGCTCACAGAAATACACCAGCCAGAATACCACATGTCCAAGAATGCCTTAAAAATAAATTTAAAAAAACAGCTTATTGTAGCATTCCTTCAGAACAGTCACTCATGCATGAATGAAAAATGTTAGGGAATGAGAGAAAACAACCAAGGACATGCTTCATTCAATACCCATTTAATTTTTTAAAGATTTATTTATTTGAAAGGCCAAGTTACAGAGACACAGGAACAGAAAGAAAGATCTTGCATCTGTTTGTTCACTCCCCAAGTGGCTGCATCTTCCGAGGCCAGGCTAGGCTAAAGCCAGGAGCCAGCAGCTCCTTTGAAGCCTCCCAAATGGGTGGCAGGAACTTGAGTCCCTGGGTCATCATCTGTTGCTTTTCAGGCACATTCGGAGGCAGTTTGAACAGGAACAGTCAATCATGATCCAGCACCCATACAGGATGCCAAAATTTCAGGCTTAGCTTAACCCTTTATTCCACAATGATAGATAGCTCCTCGATGCCCAATTATTGAGCACCTATTTATTTGTCTCAGGCACTTTAATAAATGTTCTCCCCAACTCAATTCCCAAACAACTTAAAATGCCTATTCACAGGCCATATCAGAATCTTGAAGAGCCCTAACATTAAAAAGGTTATAGCTCTTCCCCTACTCCTGTCTTCTATCGGTGATCCAATATACTACAAAAATTTAGAATAACAACCAAAAAGTTTCAATCTTAATACCAAGCAATGTCTGCGATGTTTTTCACGTATGTCATGTACTCATCTCTCCTCTGGTATCCAGCGAACGGACAGGAGAGGAAGACATGTTATTCTTCCCTTTGCTGTAAGTGAGGGAGCCAGGCTTGGACTCTGTTCTGCTGTAGTTCAGACCTACGAGAGCACTGAGTGCAAGCTTCATGCCTCATTGCTCCTCCTGTTACCATTGCCAAGCATGCAGTTAGCATAAAGAAGGTGCCCTCTGTTCCATCCAATGGATGGAGGATAGAGTGGGTGAGAGAAAGTAAGTGCATGGGTAAGGTATGGCATAGGCATGGGTGCAAACATTTGGTGGGCACCTTCTGTGAATGAATGCATCATGCTTCATTTGCTTCCATCACAGCACTGGACTCCAAGAGTGCAAACATGAAAAGTGTGTGCTGGCCACAATCCACCACCAGACATCAGCTGGTCCTTGGGCCTAAAGATGTTCTCCAACTAGACACCATACCCTCTGGAGTGTAGGAGGCCTTGTCACAACTGAGGTCCAAAAGCTCAGGGTCAGGAGACCAAAGCCACATCTTTGTGGTGACAAACATGACAATTTAGCAAGTTTTCCCAAAATTTAGCTCAACATCACCGTGACTTGGGAAAAGTGGGAAGGTTTTTGATACTTATATATTTTTGGAGACATTTTCACTACTTTATTTAAATCACTCTCTGCGGTGTCAGAGGGAAGAACAGATTAAGGTTTCCACTCCTTGAATCCAAGTTTCAGAGCCAGAGCTGAAATTAGGATTGTCCCTACTGCTAAAGGGCTTAATGTGCTTTTAGCATCTCTTCTCTTTTAGATTCAAAGAATTACTTAAATACCATTAAATAAGGATGGCCATTTATGTCTTTATTATTATTATTATTTGAACAATATTTATAACTATTTTAAGGAATTTTGTACATACTTTTTGTGATTATGAAAATTGTATTTCTACTATAGAAAATATAAGAAAAAACCAACCATAATTATTTTTCTACATATAACAAATATCTAAGAATAGCTCGTTCCTGTTTCTGGCCCAGGAAAGCAATGAAGGATGGCTCAACTCCTTGGGCCCCTGCATTCAGGTAGGAGACCCAGAAGAATCTCCTGGCTCCTGGCTTCAGATGTGCTCAGTTTGAGCCATTGCAGCCATTTGCAGTCATTTGGGGAGTAAGCCAGTAGATGGAAGATCTCTCTCTCCCTCTATTTTTCCTTCTGTCTGTAACTGCCTTTCAAATAAAAACAAATCTTTTAAAAAACATTAAAAAAGAATATTTTGGATATTTCCTTCCATTCCCCCCTTTTTTTTTAATGCGTGTTATCCACCTACGGCAGTGTTAAATAGCAAGCCAACTCTCCCCCTGCCCTGCTAACATTGCTCATAACTGGTAGCCTAGAGCAGCTACATTCCAGATCCTTGTCAGCAAGGACCCTCCGCATTCAACACAGGCAAAAAAAGGTCAAATCATCACAGGGATGAATGACATGGAGGAAGATGGCCTGAAGAGTTGACATAATTCAAGTCTATTTAGTATGACATCAGAAAACATGACTCTTTGAAGTTACACTCTGAGAACTGTTCATTCTGTTACCCATGGACCTCTGTGAAGATCTAGCAGAGAAACATCTTACAAGTCTCCATAACTTCTCAGGCACCACTGAACTGTTACTAACTCTGCAATTCATGAATTTTTACATGACTGTTTTCCCATCTTGGCACTGGCTGCCAGAAAGTTTACTAAATTGGTGGCACATTTCTAACAAGGATACACCATTCAGTGTTTACTTTGAAATTAAATGTCTATTTTCCTTGAAACTTAACACAAGTACCTATTTATTGATTTTTGCTTTGTATGAAATGGAGAGCCTGTAATAGTTGAGGATGTTCCAGGCCAAAGCTAGGAGTCTTAACTCGAATCAGGTCTTCCCTCATGGACGGCAGGAGGCCTGTACTTGAGCCATCATCTGCTGCCCGCTATGATGCAGATGAGTCGGAAGTTGGATTGGAGGCAGAGCAGCCAGGACTCAAACCAGGCACTCCACCATGGAATATCAATATCCAGTGAAGCATCTTAACTATTGCTTCAAATGCCTGCCTCCCTCATCTTATCCTGTCTCAATCTTTTTCTGCTATACATTTATCATATATTTGTCTAAGTTTAAACGTAGCTGCAGAGAAGCAATACTTGGATAAACATGTATCTTCTCAACCTGCAGAATAGTTTGCCATTGGGTTTGTGATCTGCTTTATTGGGCGTAGCTAACCATAAATAACTCTATCCCTGCTGGTATGTACATGAGATACACAATTAAGTCAGTCTTGTATAAACATCCGACTAATTGTTTAAAGGAAAAATAAACAAAATTCTATAGAATATTTGAAATATTAGAGTCATTTTTCTTTATTCCCCCAGACAATAAAATCTCATTACAGACATGTTTTGGGTATCCCGTTGGATGACCGAAGGACTACCGATGACTATGCCATCAATGGAACAGATGCACTACCCACCAGCCCTGTGACCCCAACCGCAACCCTAGAGTCTGAACAAGACATTGTGACATCTGATGGCCTCATTACCATGTTCTGGTCCCTGTCTGTGTCCAGCTTTGCAGTCGGTGGAATGGTCGCATCGTTCTTTGGTGGGTGGCTTGGAGACAAGCTTGGAAGGTAGGCACATTTTATAAATAAGCATTCACAAAGAAACATGTTAATTTTGATTTTATTAGAATCTGTTTAGAAAAATGTCTCTTCTCCCAAGAAAACGAAATATTGCTCTTTATTAATACCCTTGATTTCTTTTTAAAAAGAAATCAAATAGGTATCTATTTGGGATTTTTTCCGTTTATACACATTTACATGCGTGGGAAGCTGTCCCTCTCCCTCCCTGTCCTGTCCTCCTTCTCTACGTCCCCCTATTATTTGTTCTCAAGTTACTAAAATGGCATACATGCATTTCATTGTTACAGGCTTAACTTTTTGATATGTGTGTATCATGACATTACAAATGTAGGAAAAGGAAGAAGATAAAATAACAACATAAAAGTATAATTAAAAATAGTAATGTGAATTCTATTACTATTCAGGAGTAAAGACACATGCAATATACATGTTATTTCCCAGTATGCTAATCTGGTAGTTGGGTTTATAATTGTGTGTGTGTGTGTGTTTTGAGTATTACTTGTCACATATCAGACAGAACACATAATATTTGTCTTTTGGGGACTAGCCCCTCACTAAGTATAATGGTTTTCAACTGGGTCCATTTTGTTGCAAATGGTAAGACTTCATTCCTTTTATGGCTGAGTAGAATTACATGTACAAATGTACCACATTTTCTTTATCCATTTTTCTGTTGATGGGCATCTGGGTGGTTTCCATGTCTTAGCTGCTGTGAACTGCACTGCTGTAAACATTGGGTTGCAGGTACCTCTCTTGTATGCAATTTCATTTCCTTTGGATATACTCCCAGAAGTGGGATGGCTAGGTCATATGGTAGATCTGTCTGCAACCAAGGAATCTCCATAGTGCCATCCATAGTGTTTCTCTAGTTTACATTCCCATCAACAATGGTTTGGGTACCTTCTACCCCACACCCTCACCAGCAATTGTGGTTTGTTGACTTCTGTATGTAAGTCATTCTCACTGGAGCTGGGTGCAATCCTGTTGCAGCTTTTATTTCCCTAATTGCTAGAGAATCTAGTAATTTCTAGTTCAGTGGTTCCTTTGTAGACTTACCACCAACAGCTACCTCCTTTACTTTTGTGGGATAGTTTTAGGATTCTTTTTAAACTTATATCCGTACCAGACAGGTTGCTGCTAGGCCAAATAAATGGGAAAAGTTGCTGCAGCAGTCTGGTCAATCATGAAGACATTTACAGCATAAGCGAACGTGATGTGCATTCCTAGATCATTGCCCTGGTTTTCTGGCTTTGTAAATTATAAAAACATTTTAGAAAACCGTCACACAGATTGCTAATCCAGGAACTCAACAGGAGCATTTGGACTGGTATTTTTAAACTAAGAGTCCATTGTCAGTTTAACAAAACCACACCAGTTCTCAGGTATCCTGTTCTACTTTTAAGTAAGAACTGGCATTTGAATCAGTCAAGTCGTAAGGTCAAATCGCTATCCCCAGCTATCTGTTGTCCAGCGTACTTGGCCAAGGGTTTCAAGATGTTGTTGCTGCTCATGCCATTTCAAAGCCTCAAGACAGGAAGCAAGTGCTATCCGCATTCTGTAGCTCTGACTTCCACTAGGCATTCAGGTTAGAAACATCCATAATATTCTTTTATCCTAGAGCCTCAGCTAATCATGTGACATGCTGAAGTTGTTGAAATCGTTAAAAATTAGCATACTATAGACATTGCATGTCAAGTCCTGCCCACACTTGCCTTGGCAATACAATGCACAGGCTAGATTTTCCCCTTCCAGTTATGTAGAAGAAATGAAAGAAGAAAATCAAATTATTATTTCCTGTTGTTTGAACACAGCTTTTGGGCATTAATGACATTTTTCTCACAATAAAAATAATATAAAAAAATATGAAAAGCTTGAGAAAGTGAAAAACCTTTAGAGATGTAATAGAAGCACTAGTTTAAGAATTCTGGATTATAATAAATTTAGATTTTTTAAATTTTTTAATACATTTTTTATTATTGTTATTATTTTATAATAGTTTCATATTCCCTTATCCCCTCCCCAGTTCCCTCCCCCCCAGTTCCGCTATATCATTACTAACATAAAGTTCTTCATACTCAGTCATATGTCCATCATTGCGGGCATGGACAATGGCAGAGAGTCCAGAATCCTGTTGTCAAGATATAGTAAACAGTTTCATTGTAAGTCCATCTTTATCTGAAAGTAGAAATGCATGCCACACTACAGCCTCACATCTGAATGTTAGTCTCCATTTCACAGCTACCATACATCCCCTTAAATGAAAAGTCATGATTCAAAATCAACAATGAAAAGAAAAATAGAAATTTACAATGCCTGTAGTTAAATGACCAGTTACTAGATATGACAGTCTCCATTACACAGCTACTATACATCCCCTTAAATGAAAAGCCACAAAACAAAATCAACATCTGGGAGAAAAAAGAAATTAACAACATCAAGAAGTTAAATAACATGTTATTAAATGACTAATGTGTAGCTGAAGAAATGAAAATCAAGAACCTTCTTGCAGAAAATGATGCCACTGCATGATCTACGAGTCATTGAATGATTTAATCAGAAGGAAGTGTTTTGAAGAGATGAAACTGACAGAAAACAACAAAATCCATGTGATATAGTTTCTGCTGATCTTTGTTTAAGTGAGTCTCCTCCAGATAATAAAAAGATGGGTTTTGATTTTTAATCCAGTGTACTAATCTCTGACGTTTGATTGAGCTTAAGCCATTTACATTCAGAGTTTAATATACATGGGTGGTACTTTGGTCCTGTCATTTTAGGAATGGGTTGTTTATTGGTTTAGTCTTCTGTTGTCATTTTAGCGGGATGTTCTTCCTGTTTGCCTTTGGTTTTGGTAGGTGCTATTCCTCTTCTCTGTGAAGAGAACATCTTTAAGTATCCCTTGTAGGGCAGGTTTGGAAGAGGCAAATTCCTTTAGCTTTTCTTTACTGTGGAAGAATTTTATTTCATTTTCAAAGACAAAAGAAAGCTTTGCTGGATGTGTTATCCTAGGCCGACAATTTTTTTCTTTTAGAATCTGGAATATGTCACTCCATTCTCTTCTTGCCTGTAGAGTTTCCTGTGAGAGATATCCTGTGAGCTTAATTGGCATTCCTTTATATGTCAATTGATTTTTTTCACGTGCACATTTAAGGATTTTTTCCTTATGTTCGATTGAAGAGAGCTTGAAGATCCTATGTCGTGGTGAAGATTGCTTTTGATCAAGCCTGTTGGGAGTTCTGTGCCCCTCCTGGATCTTGTTTCCCAATTCTTTCTCTAGATTACGGAAATTTTCCTTTATTATTTCATTAAATACATTTGCAAACTCAGCTTCTCTTTCTGCACCTTCTGAGACTCCCATAACTCTTATATTTGGCCTCTTAATAGTGTCTTTCAATTCTTGAATACTTTTTTTGGCCTGATCCAGCTCTGCTTCCAGCTTTTTATGTGCTTCCCCCTGATGACAGGAAATACCTTCCAATTCTGAGATTCTTTCTTCTGCTTGCTTCATTCTGTTTTGGAGACTCTCCACTGTACTCTTAATTTGCTCCACTGTGTTCTTGATTTCTGATATACCAGCCTTGATTTGCTTTATTGCTTCCTTAAATTCTTTGAACTCTTGCATGAGCTTCTCATTGTTGATCAGAATCTTTAAAATGAGTCTTATGGATTCTGGGTGCCCCATTTTCTCAATGTCTTCCTCAGTTAACTCTGAGGTTGGCATAGTGTTTTTCTCCCTTGCAGGGGAGTTTTCAGTAATATTCATTGCGCCTTTGTCTCTTCTTTTGCTCTTGATCATTGTACTTCTGGTTAGCAGAGTCTTCTCCTTGGGGTAGGTTTCTAAGCTGTGTCACCCACAGGTCTACAATGCGATTTTACTTATTGCAATTGGTACACACCTTTTTGCTTGCAGTTACTTGTGCTACAACCTCCAGCGAGTTCCAGGTTTGGGTTCTTATGTTAGATTTCCACCATGGTCTCCACAGCCCCAACTCCTGGCTCACCACTCTCCACCTCCTGTGATACTGTGCTGAGGCTTCACCGTTGTCTCTGCATCTTTTCTCCCACTTTCAGTTGGAGCAGGTCCCAGGATTAGAAAGACACCAGGTGTCCTATATAATTAGGTTGTTGGTGGTGCTGTTCTTGTCGGAACCTGTTGGACTTTACGTTTGGGTGCCACACGGACCTATTTTGACCCATACGATGCCACAGTCGGTATTATTTTTCTGTGGGACCAGTGCAATCACGGACCTCAGCAAGTTCTTGCGAGATGAGCACATGCGCAGTTCACTATTGTCCCCTGCAGTCCCAAAGCTATTGCCACAGTGCCCAAAATGGCGCCTGATGTACAACCACTAAGGTTCTTGATTTGCTGGCTGTCAGATCCGAGGGCTACCCAGACCTGTCTTGGGTGGAACCCGTAGGATACCACGTCGTTGCAGTTCACTGAGACAGAAATGAGCTCACTCCCAGCTCAGCGCATGCTCCGTCCTCTCCCTTGCCCTTTCCTCTTTACACAAAATGGAGCCCAATTCAGCTCTAGGGGACTGACTGGACTGGGCTATGAAATCCACTCTGTTCTCGTACTGCCCGTCTGAGATCTGCTGCTCTGTCTCTGCTCCTGGTCAAATCAAATGGGCCAGCAGAACGGACAGTTCTTTGTCTGGGTTCACCTCGCAAGCTCCCAGTGAAAGTCCCTTCCCACCTGGTCGCTGGTGGAGTTTCGGCTGCTGTGGAGTTCAGATCGCCGTGCTGGAGTATCAGTCTCTACAACACCACACAGCTGTGTCTGCTGCTTTCCTGTGTCGGTCAGTCTCCAGGTACCCCTCTGCTGTTGTTCTGTCCTTTCCTACAACCTGAAATATGTCCTCTCTGCTTCATCCTGATTGAATGTTTTTCCGTCTGTATAAACGTGTCCTTACCCTATTCCGCCATCTTGATTCTAAATTTAGATTTCTAATATCTACTCTGAGTGAAAGATTTTAGCTATCTAGTTAGTAAAATTTTGATAAGTTCTTCCTCTTATATTAGAACTATATAACAGAACTCTAAAAATTTCTCTTCATAAAGGGTATAACCTAATTTTTCTTATTATTTCTTCAAAAGAAATATTTTTACCATACAAGAAAGTGGTTAGTTAGCATTTAAATTTCCATTCTGAATCTTGAAGACACAGTCAAAAAAAACTAACAATCACTTAAAATTTTAAAAATAATTTCAGTGTTCACCAATTGATTTAAACAGTAAAGGGAAAATTTCCTAGATGAATTATTCCTACAGAAAATTTAATTAGGTAAAAAATGCTTTAGTTTTTCCTTTTTTTTTAAGATTTATTTATTTTTATTACAAAGTCAGATATACAGAGAGGAGGAGAGACAGAGAGGAAGATATTCCATCCGATGATTCACTCCCCAAGTGACCGCAACGGCGGGTGCTGCGCTGATCCGATGCCAGGAACCAGGAACCTCTTCCAGGTGTCCCACGGGGGTGCAGGGTCCCAAAGCTCGGGGCCGTCCTCAACTGCTTTCCCAGGCCACAAGCAGGGAGCTGGATGGGAAGTGGAGCTGCCGGGATTAGAACCGGCGCCCATATAGGATCCTGGTGCATTCAAGGCAAGGACTTTAGCCGCTAGGCCACAACGCCAGGCCCAAAAAATGCTTTGGTTTTAAAATATGACCAAATCAACTCTTTTTGCCATTACTGGTGTTTTATACTTCCTCCAATTCCTAAGAGGGAAAAAAATGAAACCCCTGTCCCTTATTCAGAGATGAAATACCAACAGATCTAGTGACTTACTCAAAGATAATCATGACTGTCCTGGTGCTAAGTCAACATACATATCTTTTTTTAAGATTAGCGCTGACCACGCTTACAACCCAGAAGAATGTTATGTGCCCACTTACTAAATGTCCTGTGGTGAATGTCCTTAGTACAAAGTGATCCTTCTTGCAAAAGTCTCAAAATTTATCATTTTAACCTCAAAATCAAGATACAAAGAGTTTGTTCTCCCTTCAAATCATTTTTTTTTCCTTGGGGTGGTCGCTGAAAAATAGTGTGATTTTCCTTATTGCCAGATTTTTATTTTCCTTCCGTTAGTGGTCAGTCTTTCTAGGAATGTGTAAGAGTCAGCTGATGGCTGTGGCTTCTACTGTGTTTCAGTTTCTCAATTCTGTGCACTTAAAACATGATTATAAGGGTACGACAGGGAAGACCATTGTTTGTGAGGCAAGGAGGTTACACATAGTTTGTCTATAAGCTATTTTCTGTGAAAAGTGAAATTCACTAAAATGCGGCATCAATATTTCTTTCCACTCAGCCTTAGCTGTGTGAAAATGAGCAAGTTATTTGAGTTCTGTAAGACATTTATTTACCACCTGCAGTGTGTGGAAGAAAATAACACAACATCATGGCATTATCATGAAAATTAGATGAGAAATAATATTAATGATTTATCCCAAAGCCTGACACATAGTAAGCAGGAGGCAACAATGGCCTAATGATGATGAGGAGGCTGGCAGCATCACGGTGGGACTGATAAAACTCATACAGGAATAGCTACACCAGAATGTAAAGAACTATGCTTAGGCAGCATTAAATTTCTTCTTGATTCAACAATTACACAAAATTTTAGATTATTTCCTCTTGGCCATTTCCCATCTAGGAGTAAAAGTTAGAAATCCCAGAAGTTTTCGTATAAATTGCTCCAGCATCCACTGTTTGGCAAGGGAAGAATGCCTTGCAGGCAAAGCGGTCTCCAATCTCCTTTCAGGTGGTTTCTTTTCATACTTGTTATCTTTTTTGCTTCTAGTAAAACAGACTCTCAGCCAGCTGGTAACAGTTCTTACAATGAATTACTGTCCTTTATATTTGAGTGCACAGCAGCCTGAGCAGAGAAAAAACCCAAACCCAGATATGAGCTGGCCATCTCTAAGTTGCTGTTTCCTTTTTCTTTAGGGTGGATAATTTATTCATGTTAGTTTCCCATTGCTTCTGTAATGAACTATCACCAATTTAGTGACTAAACTCAAACTTACTTTTTCACTGTTTTAGAGGCCAGAAGTCCAAAATCTACTTCAGTTGCCTAATGTCAAGTCAGCAGGACTAAGTCCTTCTGGAGGCTCTGTGGGGAAAATTCATTCCATGCCCTTTTCTAGCCTGTAGATCTTGGCTTGGAGCCCTTGCCCCATCTTGGAACCACTTCACTCCAACCCAAACTGCTACAATCATATCACATACCCCTCCTCTTCTGCCTTCCTCTGAAAAACTTCAATAATCCAAGATTCTTAAATTAATCACAGCTGCAAAATTCTTATTACTAGGTAAATAACATTTACATAGTCTGAGGATTAGGACTTCAGACTCTACGGGACATTACTGAGCTCATGTGATAGTTGCTGAGCTGGGCAATTATTGCACTATGAGACTATACAGCTTTACTCTCCAGAAAAGCAAATGTTTGATATTAAAGATGCTTGAGAAAAGCTCATTTGCCAGAGTTTAGAACAATGAAATAATATAACAAGGTGCTTATATTTCTTTGTCTCACTGAAAGTAATGTTGCTTTGTCAACCTCATTACATATTTTATACTGGGTGATATTCATTTATAGATTCTGGAAATACACTGGCATACAATGTTAAAATAAGGTAAGTATAATTCTCTATGGTAAGGCTTAAAACTATGTTTAAATTTATTCCCCAATAGTTTATTCAAAAGGAAACTTGATCATGGGCAATTTCTTTCCTAATTACATCAACTCAAAACCTATATCACTCACAGAGGAAAAAGGAAGACAACAAGGTTTTAGATTGCAACTTCAAAATTGAATTGAGCTAGCAACTTGCCAAATATCTAATTAATTAACTATTTGAAACAGTATCAAAATTGTTAGCTGAATTGAACTATTCATCAGTGTAATGGAATCATCTTAAACCAAGTGTGAAGATCAGGAGTACATATCCCAGACTCTTTCTTCACATCTAGGACTTACACTTAATCTTTTAGCCCATAGATGAATCAAAATCACAATCTTGGTTCAAGATTTCTAAACTAGCTTTTACAAGTAGAGTTAAAATAATTGCTCTTGGACAAAAATCTTAATAATGTTTGAAAGCAAATAATTTTATCAAGTTTTGATGCTAAATTTGTTCATCTTTCTTTTCAAAATTTCAGAATCAAATCCCTGTTGGTAGCAAACATCCTCTCATTAGTTGGAGCTCTGTTGATGGGGTGTTCAAAATTGGGACCATCTCATATCCTTATAATTGCAGGAAGAGGCATATCAGGACTATATTGCGGTACGTCTCTCTCTCTCTCTCTCTCTCTCTCTCTCTCTCTCTCTCTCTCTCTCACACACACACACACACACACACACACACACAGTTTTGTTTGAAAATTACTCTGAAGACACATGTGACAATACGATGGGATATTTAGCCTTGATGGCATGACAAAGGGAAAGGCAGTAGCATGAAGTTAACATCCTGAGTCGGAGAGATTAGAGGTCAGTTAAGTGGTAACTGTGATGCTATCTTATGTTCTAATTCACTGCAGTGATGCAACCTCTAGTCGCCTGATCTCAGACAAATTATTTAATGCTCTCAGCTTTTTCCAATCTGTTAAATGACAAGAATTTTTTTGTCTACCTTACATAATATGATATAGTTTGAATGTATTCTCATTCTCCAACTCAGGTAGACATTTGAACGCCAAAGTCCTAACTAAGTCAATGGCATTAAAGGCAGTAGAGGTTTGATCCCATTATGGTGTTGAGGTGTAGGCTGTTGTATGCAGTTTCTTCCAAAGGGAGATCTTGGCAGATGGTTGGTTCTGACAACTGACTGAGGTTCAGCCTTTCCTCTTCTGCTTCCTGACCCACCACGGATCCTTCCTCTGCCCAACTGCTATCTCTCAACTTCACCAAAAAGCCAAAAACAATGGGACCTGACAGATCCCTTTGAGGGAACTTTGAACCAAAAACCTCCTGACTTTGTCAGTAGTCTGTGACAGGTGTTCAGTTGTAGCAACAAAAAACTGACTAATACGATATGAGTGTGAAAATATATGTAAAATAGGCAGGACAGACTCTAGCACATACCAAGCTTCCAGTCAGCCGTAGCAGCACCACTCGTGTGCTACATGGAGTGGAAGAGAGCTAAACCCGCAATACAAACTCTGCCCCTCCAAGACTGTTGTCCTACCTGGTGCCATCTTTAGGCCACAACCCCTAACCCTGCCCAGTTCCAGATATGACTCAGTGAAGTAGTGGTACCCACGGGGAGAAGAAATCAAACAGAAGCAACTGTAGTTCAGAACAAAGAAAAGATATTCCTCTCCTGAACTTTAGTCTATCTCATAAAAAATCACTAATTCCTGCAGAAAACTTTTCAAAATTACAGAAGCAACAAATTAGCAAAAGTCTGAACAAAGGCAGAACCGTTCAATTTCTAAAACAAATGATCAGCTCTCTAACTTCTCAAAACCATCAGCCTTAGTCTGTTGGTTCGGCGCTGATCTTTTCACTCGTTTTCATGGACGATAGTTACTAATAGCCAGTAGGGATGGATAAGAGCAGTAAGGGCAACTTTGTATATCAAGCATTTCATCTGCAGAAAAGATTAATATTATGTGTTTTCAATAATCATTTGAAGCAAAAATCTAAAATACTTACAGGTTAATAGCTGAATTAAACGTATCTTGTCATTACTTTCAATGTCAATACAAACAGCTGAGGGTCAGAATAGTTTCATCAAAGTGAAAAGTCGACTTGCCAGGAAAAGCTTTGGATTCAGGTAAATCCATTCCAGCACTGTCTGTAGTAGCCTCGGAGGTGTTAATTATGAGGTTCAGATTCCTTTTTGTTGAGATACTATGAAAGAAGTCAGATCATGAGTCCTCTTTCTTTTCAAATATACAATGTGCAATTTGAAAAAAATCACAAAATATTTTTAGCAAATTCTAAAACAAATGTAATAAACATTCTGTAGAGGAACACGTAATTAGCATAGTCATGCAACTTGTGTTTTCCAATCATCTTTTAAAATCTTTTTTGAACATTAATGATGCTAAGGCATATAAAATATGAATATACATATATTCAGAGATTGAAATACATAATTTCACTTTAGAGTCCAGTGGTTTCATCCCTGTGAGCATATCCACATCATTCTGTCCTTGTTGTATATTAGCTATGACAGAAAGATAATGCAATCTAGAACAGGGTCAAATAAATGAGTTTTTTCCCTTACATAAGATCAACAGGACATACATTAAGGTTACATATAGAATTCAGCAGAGGTCCTATCAGCAACATAGATGTTCACTTGAGGTTTAAGGACAAATTGAAGCATACACACACACACACACACACACACACACGATATATATGTATATATGTGTATGTTATAATTATATACCTACATTTATTATATACATATAATCTATTATATATAGATTATATGTAGAAAACAGTTGCAAAAACATATTTTTATACAAATACGATCCATCTCTTTTAACAGGCGAATAATCTCTAAGAGGAACACTGACAAATCTTACTTGTAAATTCTTGAGAAAATGCCACAGTCTCTGACTTTTGATGCAATGCTCAGATGGCTGGATACTCCAGCATTTCCAAGATGACTGTCTATGTACTGAAGAAAGCTACACAAGGCAGTATGACATAGTGCCTTTCAAAATGTTTATATTCCTATAAGCAACAACGGTCTGTCTTCCAGTAAAATATCTGAGGCTGAATATTTAGACAGGATTTGCTCTGACTGCCATAAGTAAGCAGAGCCTTTCAATGCCTCCTTAACACCCCCACTCTGTGTGCACCCATCACCACCCCACAGGGGATGCGAGGCAGCTCCACATTTACAGCAACTCAGAAAGCGATCACAGCTAATGCCCCATTGCATTATGACCTTTGGCAAATTACTTACAATCTCCATCAAGATGTTGGCCTATCTATGTTCTAATTTCCTCTACTCCCAAGAGTCCACAATAAGAATAAGACAAGAATATCCCTCAGTCCCTTTTCTGACGACAGCCTAAGGCGTTATTGATGTAAACTAAATGCTAGATAAACAACACCATGAAAAACTGCAAATATGACCAAGCATTCCTTTCTATTCGTATTTCCAACCATGACTTCATTTAGCATTGTACCAACAAATAACCTTTGCATAAATTATCTATGGCTGGGTACAAAAGCTGTTACTTCCAATGAACTCAAGAAGGGGCTTGAATTCAGGATACTGGCTGTACTTAAACCAAAGAATTGTTCTTGAAAAAGTCCTGGCTGTACTTTAACATTTGTGTTCATGTCTCATACAGGGCTAATTTCAGGCCTCGTTCCAATGTATGTTGGGGAAGTTGCTCCAACCACACTCAGGGGCGCTCTTGGAGCTCTTCACCAGCTGGGCATTGTCATGGGCATTCTTATTAGTCAGGTAAAGACATCCTGCCCCCTCTTTCACACATATTTTCTTTCATCTCTTCTCCCCTGGGGCATGTCATCTTGCACCCTGACTACCCACTGTCACTGTAGGCCAGGATAAGAAAGAGAAGACAGTTTTGCCAGATGTGGCAATGCAGACACACAGACTTTTCAGCCAGAGGTACATTCTTCCCCCTTGTCCCTTTTTTTTTCTCTTAGGATGGGTTTGGCACTTGAGATGAGCTGGCAAGCTAAGTATAAAATTTCCGGAGCTATTCTGGAATTAAAATACTTCTTTCAGATTTCAAGAAGAAAATCCCAGTTTTGACTATCTGTTTTCCTCTGTGTTGAGTCTATTACCTGAAAATCTAATTACAACAGATAATCACAGGTGCATTTGCTCATCTTGCTCTTTTTTCCTACCATGTAGTCTCAAGAGGGGGTTCTTAGAACCCAATACTTGCCGCCATCTGCAGGGAATTCTATACATAATCAAGCTGGCTTTCACCAGAGCAACCATTCTATCTATGGAACCCCATAATATTTAAGCTCTAGGTAATCTAAGAAGGAATGCCTAAAAAAAGGTCCAAAGTTATGCATGAAGTGAATATAATACCATTCCATCTGGATACGTAGAGCTAGCAGCTTTGTGTTGCTTTAGATTTCAAATGTGTTTTTTAGTTTGCCTAATTGAAAAGAAAAAAAATCTATGTGAATTTCTTGACAAACGAAATCATGCCTAATTTAATTGAAGTGAGACACACTAGTAAGTTTCCATCTTAGCTCTATGTGGAGTCTACAAGAAGTTTGTAGAAAATGTGCATCATTTTTAAAACAATCGTGGATTTCAAAATTGTTTGGCACAGTAAACTTATCTTTTAAACCCACATTTTCACAAACATTCTAAAATATCCTGCACATGAACCAAGGTTAAATATACATGTAAACTAGCCCATGTGCTTGCTAAACAAAGTGCTGGAGAGGCAGAAGCAAAGGATTATAAAGATGATACGTTGTGTTTCTGCCTTTTCAGATTGTGGGGCTTGACTCCATCCTGGGCAATAATCATTCCTGGCACATCCTGCTTGGCATGTCTGCTGCGCCAGCCCTGCTTCAGATGCTACTGCTATTTTTCTGTCCAGAAAGCCCAAGATACCTTTACATCAAGTTGGAAGAGGAAGTCAAAGCAAAGAAAAGTAAGTTTGTGAGTGAATTTTCTTGCTTCCTAGTATTTTGGAATTATCAGCTACTGTAAAACAATGTATATGAATGACTATCTGTGTAATTAATTCCCAGGCCTTTCAGATAAACTCAGTGATTGCATGTAAGATGCACCACTGGTACACAAGCCATTTCACAACCATAAATACTCACTGAATTCCCAAGCAGAAACCTACAGGTAGGGAATAAGATTCAATGAGAGAACTGCTTCTCGGTCTTTTGGCTAAGATCAAGTGAAGATTCAATGAGAAGCCACTAGAATATGCTTGCAGCATTATGCCTCTATGATAAAGAGGAAAACAGTTTTCACTGTCATGAGACAGTCCCACGGTTTTTAAAACCGAAGTGTACAAGTGAACAGAAACATTCTCCAATACCCACACTCCTAAGCAAAAGGAGACCTGCAGAATTATAACTCTTTTATTAATATAAGAAAAAATATTTTCCTTTTAATATGAATTGTCTAATCAGATCATTCTGGGGGACAGGCTTGAGAAGATTAAGAGGAAGTGATGATGTCACCAAAGACATTAATGAGATGAGAAAAGAAAAAGAAGAAGCTTCAAATGAACAGAAAGTCTCCATAATTCAACTCTTTACAAACTCTAGCTACCGACAGCCAGTTATAGTGGCACTGATGCTCCATATCGCTCAGCAATTTTCTGGAATCAATGGGGTAAGTTTAAGAACACCTTCTGCTTCATAAGAGCAAAATGAATTAATAAATAGAGTGATGGGCAAGTGTTATAGCACAGCAAGCTAAGCAGCCACTTCTGCATACATTAACAAAGTGCCAATTCAAGTTGTAGATACCCTATTCTAATCCAGTTTCCTGTTAAGATGCCTGGGAAGGCAGCAGATGATGGTTTAAATACATGGCCCCCTGCCACCCACAGGGGAGACCCATATGGAATTCCTGGATCTTGGCTTTGTCCTGCCCCAGCTCTGGCTATTGTGGTCATTTGAAGAATCAGCAAATCTTTCTCTCCACCCTCTCCATCTTTGTTGCTTTATCTTTCAAATAAATATTTCACAGTTTTACAATGAAAGAGGTATACATTTAAACAGTTAAGACACACTTAAATTGCTGGTATCTTTGTTACAACAAACAACAAATGATGACATTCCTTATTTTGCTTCAATAGCTTTTGAAAGTCAACTTTAAAATGGTCACAACAGGGGTGGACCAAGCCAAAGCAAGACACAAAGAATTCCTTCCAGGTCTCCACCATGGGTGACAGGGACCCAAGCATGTGGTCATCTTCCACCGCTTTCCCAGAAGCATTAGCAGGGTGCTGGATAAGAAGCAGAACAAACTAGGGTTGAACTCGTGCTCTGCTATGGGATGCCCACATGATAAGCCTCAGGTTAACTCACTGTGCCACAGTGCCAGCCCTTGAAGCACAAAAGGAAAGTGGTGGACTCCCCTCCTCTGGGAGGTGTGAATGCAGAGATTCTTTATGAAGTTCTGTGGACCACGACTTAGACAACTGAACACAAGCAACTGAAATAGTTTCTACTTTAAAAACATTGAGGATGGTCTTCTTGATTAAGGGCCAGGTGTTTTTACTTTGCAGATCTTTTACTACTCAACAAGCATTTTTCAGAAAGCTGGAATTAGTCAACCTGTTTATGCAACCATTGGAGTTGGTGTCATCAACACAGTTTCCACTGCTATCTCTGTAAGTAAACACCATAGATAAACATTTTCCTGGTCCAGACATGGGAGAAAACCAAACCAAACCAAACCTGTGATCTAAAAGTAAGCAATGACTTTTGTCCATGTGCACTGTAGGTGTAGAACTAGGCGGCTTATGGGACGTGTCCTCCTCCTCAAGCAAATACTGTACTGAGGACATAAGCAAGATGGCGAATCACTGGCTGTCCCCGCAGCGGCAGCCGGTGTGACTTAGTTACTCCTCTTGGAATTAAAAACTCACTTGCAAACACAGGACTTACTGTTTATGTAAATGCATGGCCATTCTTTTATTTTCTCGCTCAACTCTTTGGGATTAGTTGACAGCTTATCATTTCTGTCAATATTGAATTATCTTCCTAGGTTGTCCCCTTCCATGATTGAAATGTTTTCATCTTGATGATTTGAAGAGACATTTTCAAACATAATATAGAGGTACTCTCCAATAGCTATCTAGTCTCCAAGTAGAATTAAACTGACGCAACAAATTCCTATGGTGTTGGGCCATAGGGTGGAGCTTCCAGGTAGCAGAAAAAAATGTGTTTTGTGATGATACATACCAACATGTGTGATATGATGAGTGAATTTAATATAAGTGGGAAAATCAATTTCTTTTATTTTCTGATAAAGGCAAGAGATCATATACTCTTTGTAAAACCAGGAACCTTATGGAAATGACTCAGTATCTTGGCAACAATACATTAAACATAATCATCTAAGAAATCAGCAGACCTCAACAAACAATAAAACTTCCCAATTAATGCAATTCATTCTAAAATGAGAGCAATTTGACTCATTTTAGCCTTTGAATACAGAATGTTCCAAAGCTTCTGCTTTTCCATTTTGGTCACAACACTAGCCTCAGTACATTTTAGTCACATGTTTTCATTCTGTGCACATGGACTTTTAACTGTTGCTTAGCAGAGTCAATAAACCACAGTCTTGCTCCCCAGAGCAAAAAGCAAGTTTGTCTAGATCACATTAAGCAGCGCTACCCTTGGGCGGGGAACAGATAACAGGACACCCGTGGATCTGCAGACATGCCTTTAGAGATAACGCCTGTCGCAGCCCAGAGGCCACGTTAAATCAGTGAGAGCCTCTTACTGGGATGTGATCTAAGGAAGGCACTACTCTGCATTTGGTTCCCTGTACTAGTATTTTACAAATCCCTCTTTAAACGCCTTTGTATAAAATAGATATTATTAAAACACTGTGCATAATAAGATTTGATATGTAAAGCACTAAATTGTCACAATTGGGTAGCCTAAATTCTGAGAATATCTAAACAGCAAACTTGTCCGGTATTTCTTTTTTCTGTCTGGCTCCTAACACCACTGAATGGGAAGAGTTATTTAACAGTGTCCCAAATATTTTGAATACACCTTTTAGAGTTTGTCCTTTGGTTCTGTGAAGTTTTTGAGCGGCTGAGAGGTATAATAAAAATCAGTTTAACAATTTCATTGTTGTTCCAGAACTATAAATAACATTGGATTTGGGCTTTTGTTTTGTTTTGTGCTTTGAGAGACAGAATGAAACAACAGTTGACAGACATGCAGAGAGAGTTCCCATTCCCTGGCTTCCTGACCAGATGCCTGCAATCAGTCCAAGTGTTCTTTGTGAACAGCGAGAGCCTAACTATGACGTCATCGCCACAATCTCCCCAGGTCTGCACCACAAAGAGCTGTGGCCAGGAGCCAAGGCCAGTCACTGAACCCAGGCACTCCTATACGGAACACAGGCATCTAGAATAGAGATCTTTTGCCAGGCTAAATGTCAGACCCCAGACAATATTTTAAAAGTTTAAATATATTCATTTTTGAAAGACTAAAGTTTACATAGTACAGAAGGAGTAATAACTCACTCAACTACTTGCATTCCCAAACTTTGATCATTGCTAACATGGTTTGTGTATCCTTTCAAATAAAGATATGGAAGTCAGAAATATATATGTGGTTAGTGTATCACCAATTTGGAAAGAACATATTCAGGTTTTTTTTTTTTTTTCTGAGTAAGTCTTGGAGAAGGCAGAGACTTTACCAATGTCACACTGCACTATGGTCTGCATGTCAAATTTTCTTCCACTCCTAAGGGAATGGTAGAAAAAAGCCTGCAATCTTTAGACAGAAAGGAAACAGGAAGGAATATAGGTTGTATGGGAAACTGGACAGCTTTGAGGGAAAAAGTTTTGCTCCAGACTCCAGCCAGGCACCTAGGAGGCACACCACCAGTCTGTGGCCTCATCAAACACAGCCTAGAATTCACACCCAGCCTCAGTTTTAAAGTTGATTGTCTACTGAATAATCTCTACAGAAATAAATAAAATGCATCGTAAGGGCCCTTATTCATGCAAGACTGTGTCTAATTTCCTAAGAGCTTGATATGCTCTCATCAGTTCAGCTTTGAAAGTTGTAACCAAAAAGTCCAAGCACACAGTAGCATTCTTCAAAAACTTCATGGAAATGTACATCATGAAGATATTGTGCAGAAGCTTCGAAACTCTTTGCATCTAAGTAAACTTACAATTCCAATTTCCATGAACTCTTGAAATCCCCTCATGTAGATAAATGTTAGGAATTTGAGAAAAATGTGCTTTTCCTGTTACTGCTCACTGTTTAGCCAAGGGCCCTTTGCTTATTACTGTCCCATCTGAAGTGATGGAAACTCTCCCCAAGTATGCGCCTCTGGGATGAAAGGGCTTCTCTCTGCAGGTGAACCATTTCTCAGCTCTTTCCAGAGCCACGGCTCATTATATTGAGAGTACTGGCTTGCTATTGACTTAGTCATAGGTTGATGAGCCTAGCTAGCCACTTTACACACTGAGGTGAGAAACTGTAATATGTAGGGTGTGTGTGTATGTGTGTGTGTGAGACTCTACAGCCTTAGCAGTATTCCAGATAATCAGGCAAAAGTTTTATTTAATAAACTCTGGTCATGGCTAATTATAAATTTTAAACATTAATGCAGAGGCCTATTGGAAGATAAAAAGAAGTTGGCAAGGATCTATCTTCCCAATTACAGTAAGAAAGTACTTTAACCCTTTGCTTTCAAGTCTTATCTTCAAATCGATAGTTCACATCCAGCAGCAGGTACAATTAAGAACGCCAGAAAAATAAAGACCTGACAATTTGGGAACAATACTCAATTTGAATGCGTCAGCTGAATGTTTCCATTCAAATTCCAATTTTGGCTTTGAACTTGACTCTACTAAGCAGTGAGAAACTGATAAAAATAGCTGACACTACAAATCTAGTTATTTTTGCTGTAAATCTTACTTTTTTGCACTTGCTAGTTATTTGCATCTTTCTCAATCAATTACTGTGATTCATTAATTGATCATCAATAAGAAATGGATTGCTTGTAAACACATGAGGTTATAAGTGTCCCTTTCGACACTGTTTTTGCTACATCTCATGAGTAATGAAACTCCAGTTTTTATTGTAATTCCTTCAGCACCACAAGAGTCACACACCAGCATCTTTTTCTACAAGAAGGTTTTTAAATTTAATTCTCATTTTCATCACTCTAGCAATGCATTGGGCTTTTTGTAGAATGTTCATTAACATCATGTTGATACAAATTTATTACTTTTTTCTTCCTGTTGTGAACTGTGTTCATTGGCTCTGTGTTTAAGGGGATGTATACTGGGGCCAGCCAAAAGTGGCAGCCCAGAATCTCGAGTCAATGCCATCCATTTCTTGGTCCACAAATTGCCACAGAAAAATAAAGAAATGTTGGATATTTTGATGAAGCACCTGACTAACGTTTCAAATCACTCCAAGCAGAATCTAATGACCGTGGCAAATTTAGGAGTGGTGTTTGGACCAACTTTGATGAGGCCCCAGGAAGAAACTGTTGCTGCCATCATGGATTTGAAGGGGTTTTTTTGTTTGTTCTTTTTGTTTTTTTTTTTGTGTGTGTAACAACACAGTCTGTACTTTCTTTACTTGAAGTGCCTTGCCCACCAGGCTGCCCCAGGCCTGACTGCTGGCTTAGCAGAGGGGTCCTGCCTCACCTCCCCCAGCCACAGCAGCTGTAGGCCCCTCCCCTCAGTCCTGGGTGTTGAGGTGGTGCCCCGACTCCTTCAGTCTGTGTAGTCTTGGAGGGTCACTGGTAGAGCAGGTAGCGCTTCATGGCTGGGGGCAAGGGCAGAGCAGCTACCTGGCCCAGCCCTGCATGCCCCAGGATGTGGCGCACACGCCGGCGGCTCAGGTGCAACAGGGAGTGTGGCTCAGCTCTCCTTTCGCCCAGGTAGCGGATGCGGACCTGGCATTGGCCCCAGACAGCGCTTACTGCCGGGTACAGAGTCCTGCCCTTCAGACCATGGAAGGCTGGCCCCAGGTGGGTGCCCCCGATAGCGTAGCCCAGATGTTCAGATGTGGAGACAAAGTACAGTAATCCTCTATGCATCCAGACCAAAGACAGAATGCCAGTGAAAGTGCTGAAACTATCCTATCAGTAGGATGATGGACTCTCTGACATCGCCCATGCCCACAAGGTCAGGAAACACCTCAGTAACAGCATGATGGACTTAGGATTGCTCCTGAAGAACACCCACTATAACACTAGAGAGGAAGTCAAGGGCAGGGGGGAGACAACTTGGGGAGAGAGACAGAAAATCCCAGAGCCTATGGAACTGTATCATAAAACCAAAATAAATTTAAAAATAAATAAAAATGTGTATACAGAGAGAGAGAGAAACGAATAGTTGACACTAGTACAGTCATACTAATCCAGGTACCTGTGGATACATACACTTTTGTGATTATAACCCTGGATAAACATCAATGGGGGAAGTAAGGTCACTTGAAAATGAAGATCGTTCATGTCTCAAGTGTACACGAATATAAGAGGTGCAAGATGTACAGCTTTAGAATGTTATATTCAAGGTGATAATCCAAACATTCTGGGAATACTGTGGTACACTTCCAGAGGGGCCTTCCTCAAATCAATGCCACTTAATTAAGTGGCAATAGTTCATAATCCAGTTAGTGACTCCAGCTCTGCTACCAAAGGCACCAGTCTCCTATTTGTCAAAAGGAATAACAGCACTGCCTTCTCCCTCTACTGAATAAATGAGGACATCTTTCATAGTAACAATAACTTAGATATAAAGCTAATATTTTGAGTCCAGCAGTTCGATTGGGGTGGGTGGGAAACTGGGTGGGGCTTCTCCGTCGATACCCCCCTTTACCTCAGATACATGATGGAAACAATATGGACATAATACTATTACCCACTTCCCTATACCCCCTGAACCTTTTTTTTTTTACTGTAATTAACTATGTAAATATTGTCAACAAAAATACAATAAAAAAATTTTTTAAAAAAAGCTAATATTTTTTCAAGTTGAAAAAAAATGAGAATGTTTTTATAAATGTTCCCAGGTATTCCTCGTGGAGAAGGCTGGGCGGCGTTCTCTGTTTCTGATAGGAATGGGTGGCATGTTTTTCTGTACCATCTTCATGTCAGTGGGACTCCTGCTACAGGTGAGTGTGGCACCTGCTCTGAGATACAACAGCACCCCCTGTGCGTCAGTTTCAGGTGTTTTGTGTATCAAGATATCTGAGACGGATTTATGAAATAAAGGCAGAAGGACTGCATATGACACAAAGGAGAACTGTGGAGATGCCAACTGTTTGTTACCAAGGTTGGCAGTCTGGCCGCATGGTTAGAGCACAGGCCCACCGGGATCCAATGCCTGTGTGACCTTGAGCAAGCAAATGACTGTAGCCAGCCTGGTATCCTTAACCCACTGCGTGACAAGGAGTCCCGCAACTATACTAGTAGCCTCAGTAGGAGTAGGAACAAAGAGCACTGGATGTTTGCCTTGTCCCTTTCAGAGGAAAAGATTAACTAAGTGCCACATAGCCTCCCAAGACCATGGATTTCCTATGGCGAAGTTCAAAAAGTTTAAGCGGGTTTCAGTCTAGAATGACTTATACGTCAACGAACATAAATACATTTGGAAGAAGAGCTATGTCCATCTCTAAACTCAGCTGGGAATTTTTTTGGGGGGTGGGGTGGGGGTGGATAAAGGAAAAGGCTGCCTTGATCCCAGCCCTAACTTTCGTTTCTGTTTTGATTCAGGACAAGTTCACGTGGATGAGTTACGTGAGCATGGTAGCCATCTTCCTCAATGTTACTTTCTTTGAAATTGGTCCAGGCCCAATCCCCTGGTTCATAGTGGCAGAATTTTTCAGTCAGGGACCACGGCCAGCTGCCTTAGCACTCGCTGCCTTCAGCAACTGGGCCTGCAACTTCCTGGTGGCCCTGTGTTTCCCGTACCTGGCGGTAAGCAGCCTCACAACACACAGACTTACTGAGACGATGGTCACGCAGTGACTAATTGGAACTCCGTGTTTGTTCCCTCTCCAGGAATTCTGCGGGCCTTACGTGTTTTTCCTCTTCTCCGGAGTGGTCTTGGCTTTTACCCTGTTCACGTTTTTTAAAGTTCCAGAGACCAAAGGAAAGTCTTTTGAGGAAATTGCTGCAGAATTCCGAAAGAAAAGCGGCTCAGCTCAACGGCCAAAGGCTGCGGTAGAACTGGAGTTCCTTGGCGCGACAGAGACTGTGTGAAGATAACCTGCTTTTCGATATGAACAAAATAGGAAGGAAACTTTGTATTTTTAAATGGCTTGTTGAGAATTTTATATCTACATCTTCAAGTGTTCTATTTTGTATGGACTCGGATGAAAAATTTCATCAAATACTACCAAAGAAAGTATTTTTTTTTTCTTTAAGACAATGTATTTTTGATGGTAAGACTGTGACTAAGTAAATCAGAGAGGCTCGCTAATTTCACCACACTAACGAGCAAGTGTATGCTAATGTTCCCAGCCCTATTGTTATAGCAAGGTTCTTCTGAAATCCTTCTGAAACTGAAGAGGTTTAAATGTATCATAGTTTTGCTTTGTTATGTATATGACTAAGAAATCTGAAGGCATGACTGATATTTATATATTAGAATAGGATTAAATAGGATTTTTCTTACGATTCTCATAGTAAAAGAGGTTTAGCTAGCAGCCCTAAGATTCACATTAAAACCGAACTTTGCATTTCTTCACACAATTTTTTCTTCCTATTAGAATCTGTACTTTCTTCACGTTTTAATTTTTTTTGTATTTTCATGTGGAATTG
Source organism: Ochotona princeps (assembly GCF_030435755.1). Taxonomy (NCBI): domain Eukaryota; kingdom Metazoa; phylum Chordata; class Mammalia; order Lagomorpha; family Ochotonidae; genus Ochotona; species Ochotona princeps. The sequence goes on from NC_080834.1 coordinate 115,085,433, forward strand.
TTTATTGAATATGTTAAATATGCCTTAAAAGAAAAACTTATTTTAGTAGGTTTTTCAAAAATCTCCAAGTACTCAGAAGAAAAAAATATTTTAGTTACTTTGCTGAATGACCGAAAACTTCTTACAAGATTACACACTAAAACAATTGTACTTGCTCATACAGCCTGGCATGCCAATTAGTATTAATATAGATGTTGGACCTGTTTTCTGTTGCTTTCCCAGGTGTATTATCAGATGTTGGGTGCCCTATGGGATGTTGGCATCCTAGGTGGCCCCTTAACCCACTGTGACACACTGTGGCCCTGTAAAGGGTCTGTCCTAACTTCCTCCTCCCTGCTGTCTGCTCTCTGCTCCATGGACAGCACTGTCATCCATGCGGACAAATACCAAGTACTGCTTCTCTCCTCCCTCCTAAGGGAGTCACAGTATAAAGGGAAAGCGAAGGAGCTCTGAGTTTTAGTCTACTCTCTGTGTCTTTTGCCTTTTGCATATCTGAACTTGGAGCCTTCTCTTATAAAATGGGCTCTGTGGCATCACCTGCCTCAGCTGCTGAAAGGGTTAAAATATTAGGCAGAGTACCCAGTACACAGAAGGTGCCCAGTACATGTTACCTAGAACCGGCATCACAGAGAGACTGCTAGGATGAAGAAGATTGTTTCAACTTTTTCTTTTGAATAAAAGTAGCTTTTTATATTCATGCCAATATTTGCTTACTTCAGAACAATCCTACAATGCTAAGGAAATTAAAGCACACTAAAGAACCAGAAGATATAAAGACAATCTACTTCCTAAAACCAAACTGGATGCTATTTAGTAAGTTTATACAAATTTTTATTGTATTTTAAAAACTTGCTTTTGTCTAAGTTATGTTATTTTTAAAGAATCCTTTGTAATTTTATTTCTTTCAATAATACTTAATACCAAATCAAATGCTGCATAGAATACTTAAATGTAATTTGGTAAGATTATAATAAGATCAAAGTTGTTGATAATTCTCAAAAATTGCAAAAGTATTATGTAACGGAAATCAGTGTAAATGCATAAACTACTTCTTGTTTCATGCTTAGCAAAACATGCAGTAGAAAGTCGGTATCTTGTGCTTACAGCATTCTAAGCAGAACGAATGGACTAAATCTAACAATCTATATCTACCGATCTATTTAGATTTTTATTACAATTCCATATTAGTGACATGGGGACAAGAGGTTTATTGTCAGCCACCCTGAGCCATCTGCTGCTGATGTTACTGTACCAGTCAGAAACTGTTATCAAGAAAAGAAACTGCTTTTAGCTCAAAAAGCATATATATGTTACAGTTTTACATCAATAAATTTATTTCTTTATACTTAGTGTTGTTTTACTTTATACAAAAAATAACTAAAATTTTGAAAGTGAAGACTAGCTAGTCTAGACTCATCTCCTTCTCACAGTTTTCGCTCTTCTGATTCTGAAGTTAAAACATTGTGAGTTTTGGGCCCGGTGCGGTGGCCTAATGGCTAAAGTCCTTGCCTTGAATGTGCTGGGATCCCATATGGGCGCCGGTTCTAATCCCAGCAACCCCGCTTCCCATCCAGCTCCCTGCTTGTAGCCTGGGAAAGCAGTAGAGGATGGCCCAAAGCCTTAGGAACCTGTATCTGCATGGGAGCTCCAGGAGAAGCTCCTGGCTCCTAGCTTCAGACTGGCTCAGCTGTAGCCATTGCGCTCACCTGGGGAGTGAAACATCGGATGGAAGATCTTCCTCTCTGTCTCTCCTCCTCTCTGTATATCTGACTTTGTAATAAATAAATAAATAAATTGTGAGATTTTTAAAAGCTCAAATTTGTGCTTGCTTCAGCAGCACATATAATAAAATATTAAAAGTTCAAATTTATTTCAATCTGGTAACTATCAACAGTCGAAAAAGCCAATCTGACTTCCAACAACAGGAAGAATGGATGATTCCCTTTTATGAGAATAAATAATCGGCAAATATCTGACTTCTGTTATGAAAATCATACTTTGTTACTGTTCAATGAAACAAACCCTGAGAAAATCCTACCTTCAATCACTTGAATTGTCAGAAAAGGGAGAAGATTTGAAAATAAGTAATTGGCGGGCCCGGCAGCGTGGCCTAGCGGCTAAAGTCCTGACCTTAAACACACGGGGATCCCATATGGGCACCGGTTCTAATCCCGGCAGCTCTGCTTCCCATCCAACTCCCTGCTTGTGGCCTGGGAAGGCAGGTGAGGACGGCCCAAAGCCTTGGGACCCTGCACCCGCGTGGGAGACCTGGAAGAGGTTCCTGGTTCCTGGCTTCGGATCGGCGCAGCACCGGTTGTTGCAGTCACTTGAGGAGTGAATCATCGGACAGAAAATCTTCCTCTCTGTCTCTCCTCCTCTCTGTATATCTGACTTTGTAATAAAAATAAATAAATCTTTAAAAAAAGAAATAAAGAAAATAAGTAATTGGCAAGGCAGTGGCTAAGTCCTTGGCTTCTCCAGGTCCAAGAGCAATCTTCCCTCAGGATGAGTAGCCATGAGGGGAACTTGGGAACTGGATTAATGTCCTAGCTCGGCCCTGATGCCAAAAGCTGGTGGCAGGACGAGTCTGGGAGGATTCCAGACCTTGGGGCTGGGGGCGGCTTGAACACCCCCCCAGGGTGGCAGCTGTGGGAGGTGCCACTGCCGAGCGAATCCGAGACTGGGGACTCAGCAGGCCAAAACCACTGCTGAAAGGCAGTGGCTGAGTCCTTGGCTTTGGGCTACCAGTGCACAAAATGGTGCCAGTCTCTGCCTGCTGGCCTCCCAGTGGCGAGCTCTGGGGTTTTTATGATATGAAATAGCTGCTTAGGGGCTCCCATGAATAAAGCCAGCCTTAGTGTAGGTGAACCATGAATTCCTGGTGATTCTCAGTAACAGGGACATGAAACTTTCGGGCAAGAGTGGGACTAAGACCTGAAGGTTTGAAGGGAAGCACCCTAAGATCTATTTGAGCCAGACTGAAACACCAGCCAAATTAGGAATCCTGAGAATGGCTATTAGCATAGAGTGCACTGACTGCCACACACTGGTCCACACCAAAGCTATGGATGGGGGCCTGTCTACCTGGGCACCATAACTTGACTGGGTGGTGGAACAGTGGACTGGTCACATTTAGCAGGGTCAAGACACTTAACATGAGCTGGGATTGGATGCACCAGGCCAGTTCAGACCCCAACACCATCTGGTGTCATGGAGAACCAGGGTAGACGTGGGACGGACTAGGCTGGGTCTCAACCCCCTACTAAGTCATGTATGAGCTCTATGTGGGTATGGACGAGCCATGGCTGGACTGAAACATCCAACAACAAGAACCGGAATGGGGTGAAAGCCAGTTAAGAAAAGCCACTGTTCCTGCTAGGACAGGAGGTGAACTGAGTAGGGTTGGCTTAAGGACCCCCTGGTATGCGCAAAATCTGGCATTGGGAGGGGTTCTGATGGAGGAGCCTGGGCAACTCCTCTGGCAGGACACAGTCCCTGCAGGTGAGCGCAAAAAGCATGATAGGAAACAGCACAGAATAGGTCATGGAAAGTTTCCCACTGGCACACATTCAGCATGGGTCAGGGGCAGACCAGGCTGAATCAGTTCATGTCATCCACTGGCAAATCCGATCACCAGAACAGAGTATGGGTAGAGCCGGGTTTGGTCGCGACAAAACCAGTACACATTATGGAATGCCAGGGCATGGTTGCCTGTACTGGATTTGACAGCAGCACCCAACCAGCACACGTAAGATCCAGGAAGGGAGGGGCAGAACTGGCGGGGGGATTAAGGGGCTGGTCCCCTCACCAGACAGCTACTCCCACTGGAGAGTGTGAGCTGGCATGGGGACAGACCAGACTAAGCAAGGCTGCAACACCTGTGCACTTCATGTAGACTAGATCAGAGAAAAGCCAGGCTGGGCTGATTATTCCTGCTGGTGCAAGCATAAATTAGAGTGGGTGAGGGTTGTTTGGGCTTAGCCACAGCATCAGCTGGCACTGGGGATTAATTCTGTCAAGTCAAACCAAAGAACCACCTAAAGAGTGCATAAACCTGGACAGAGAGACCTGGGAGGGAAAAAGTGGGTTCCCCCTTCTTGGGTCACTACTCCCACGGGAGGGCATAAAAACTAGGACGGGGCTGGAGTGGCTAGACAGAGAGGCACTCAACAACATCCGTGAGGGCTGGATGGTTGAGTTGGTTAGATGGAACTAGGCTTTAATACCCAGTGACAAGTACAAGAGCCAAATGGGATGGGGGACAGACTGGACAGCACCAGACTGGACTGCAACACCCATTGGTTCCAGTGCAACTCGGGACTGAAAACAGAACCAACCAATTGAAACCACCAGCTGATCGGGGTGATGGACTGTGCCGGGCCCTGTGCTTGCTAGAACATACAAGAATCTAGTCTGGGAATACCTCAAAGTTTCTTTGGAGATCTCCCCAATCGAACTGCTGGACTCAGAATCCTAACCAAGAAAAGACAGAAGACAGAACAGGTCAATCATTCATCTCAGCTGTATGTTGTTGGCAGCGAAATATGGGGCGAACGGAGACTTTATGATGGACCATATCAATCAGTGGACGACCTCATTGAGCGAAACTGGTAGCGATTCATAACTGGAGAACTATTAAAACCACTTGAGCAAATATCTCAGAGCATGCCCCACATCCGGGACTTGGGGTGGGTGGGAAACCGGGTGGGGCTTCTCCCTCAATATCCCCCTTTACCTCAGATATATGATGGAAACAATATGGACATAATAGTATTACTCACTTCCCTATACCCCCAGAACCTTTTTTTTTTAACCTCAATTAACTATGAAAAGATTGTCAACAACAATACAATAAAATAAATTAAAAAAAAAAAAAGACACTTAACAGCATGTGAGAGAATTTAGTCCGGGGGGTAAACTCTACAGGGGAAGTGTGGGCCTAACCCTGTGGAAATACAAATCCCACAGGTCAGCTTGTCGGCTGGGGTGGCCAGGGGCTAAGCTAGGAGTGACCATGGCACCTGTCATTATTTATGGGTAAAGGAACCAATGGTATTCTGGGCAGGTCAAGGCAGCATTACCCGAAGAAGCATCCTAAAACAGGATGTGGAGTGGACCAAGCTGCAACTGGAAGGGGGCAGACTGGGCAGGGCCAAACAAATTTCAACTCAAAATAAAAAGAATAGAAATCAGGATGGAGCACATACCATTCCAACCCAGGCTCTTACCCCAACTGGTCTACATGAGGCAGGGATACAATGCCACAACATTGAAGGCAAAGGCTGAGACAGGTGAGGGGAACACCTGTGGGCCTCATGTGAATTAGATTGGGGAAGGGCCTGATTGGGCTGACTGTTCCAAATGGTGCAAGCAAAATTAGAGTGGGCAAGTGTTGATAGGGCATTGCCACATCATCAGATGGCAGAGACTGGCACCGGGGGCAAATTCTGTTAAGTTAAATGCCAGAACCACCTGGAGAGTGCGCAATCCAGAAGTTGGAGTGGCCTAGTAGGGAGATAGTGGGCATCTCCCTCGTGGGTAACTACTCCCACTGGAGAGCACAAAACCAGGACGGGGCAGGGGTGGCTAGAAAGAAAGGCACCTGCCAGTATGTATGTGGGCTGGATAGGAGGTTGATAGGCTGAACTAGGCTTCAATGCCCATTGATAAGTATCAGAGCTTAATGGGAGGTGGGACAGACTGAACAAGCCTGTGGTACATACCCACATGCATGGGAACTAGAGAAGGGAGCAGGCCTGGTGGGGGTTATGGAGAGTTGCCCCAGCTGGGTTTCAGCTCTCACTGGTTTGCGTGAGGACCGAGTACAAAGTGGGTAGGATCAGGCTGGACCACAATACCCATTGGTCCAAGGGGATGACAGGGCTGGAAACAGAACTGACACAGTGGAGACTGGTCACATCAAGCAGGGCCATGACTTTAACAAACATGCTTGAGAACCACATCCGGGGGAAGATTCTGTTGGGGATGTGTGGGCCAAACCCTAGGGAAATTTAGCCCCACAGGTTACTTCAAGAGCAGGGAACCTGCCATTGATCACAGATTGGAGAACCGATGGCAGTCTGGACTAGTTGGGGCAGTGGCGCTCGAGTGTGCATCCTGAGTGGGGTGTGGGGTGGGCCGGACTGCAACGTTCACCAGCTCAAGCAAGGCCAAATGAAAGGCCAGACTATGCCGGGCACTGGCCTAAAGCCAAGTGGCATGTATGAGAACTGGGTCTGAGAGGGGATCAGGGGGAGAAACTTGGGAAACTCCCCTGGAGAGTTATAGCTCCCACTGGTGAACAGGCGGTCCAGACCTGGGGATCGGACAGGCTGGGCAAAGTAGCACCAATGACTCGTCAATATATGAAAACCGATGGAACAGGCACACGAGGCAGGACTGAGCAAACCTTAGCCCACAAGTAAGATTGGAAACCAGGCTGGAGCACAGGACATGCCGAGCTAGGTTCTTGCACCAACTGGTCTGCGTGAGCCATGGATGCTGAGCCACAGTGTCTAAGGCAGGGGTTGTGACAGGTGACAGGCTGTGCCAAGCTGAGTCACAGCAACCACTGGCATGTGTACAATTTATGGCTGGGAACAGGGCCGGTTGGGGAGCTAAGGGGAAACCCTAGCTGGGTGGAGGTTCCCACAAAGGGGCGCACGAGCTGGAATGGGCTGTGTTCTGGTCACGATACAGTTGTAGTCTCCGTTGGCACAAGTGTGGACTGGGATTGGATGCACCAAGCCTAGCCAGACTGCAACATTGTCTGGTGTTCTGGAGGACCAGGGCAGATGTGGGACGGACTAGGCTAGGTCTCAACCCCAACTGAGCCATATATGAGCTCTATGTCGGTATGGACAAGCCGTGGCTGAGCAGAAACATCCAACAGCAAGAATCAGAATGGGTTGAAGGCCAGTTAGAACAGGAGGTGAACTGAGTAGGGTTGGCTCATTGACCCACTGGTACGCGCGAAACCTGGCACTTGGAGGGGTTCTGATGGAAGAGCCTGGGCAACTCCTCTGGCAGGACACAGTCCCTGCAGGTTAGCGCAAGAAGCATGATAGGAAACAGCACAGAATAGGCCATGGAAAGTTTCCCACTGGCACACATTCGGCATGGGTCAGGGGCAGACCAGGCTGAATCAGTTCACATCACCCGCTGCCAAATCCAAGCAGCAAAATAGAGTGTGGGTCGAGCCAGGTTCGGTGTGGCAAAAGCAGTGCACAACACAGAAAGCCAAGGTGAGGTTGCCTGTAGCAGATGTGGTTGCAATGGCCAACAGCACACATGAGAACCAGAGAGGGAGGGGGCAGAACTGGCAGGGGGAATGTGGGAGGGCTCCACTTGCCGAACAGCTACTCCACTGGAGAGTGTGAGCTGGCATGGGGACAGACCAGACTAGGCAGAGCTACAGCACGTGTGAGCCTCATGTGGACCAGATCAGGGAAAAACCAGGCTGGGCTGATTATTCCTATTGGTGCATGCATAAATTAGAGTGGGTGAGGGTTGTTTGGGCTTAGCCACAGCATCAGATGGCAGAAGCTGGCACTGGGGGCTAGTTCTGTCAAGTTAAACCACAGAACCACCCGGAGAGTGCATAATCCGGGAGTGGTAGCGGCCTGGGTGGGAAATAGTGGGCTCCTCCCTCTTGGGTTGCCACTCCCACGGGAGGCCACGAAAACTAGGACGGGGCTGGAGTGGCTAGACAGAGACACCCAACAACATCCGTGAGGGCTGGATAGTTGAGCTGGTTAGATGGAACTAGGCTTTAATACCTATTGATATGTATGAGAGCTGAATGGGATGTGGGACAGACTGGACTAGTCTGCTACACATACTGGCAAACCAGGATAGGGGGCAGGCCTGGTGGGGGTTATTGTGGGTCACTCCGATTAGGCTGCAGCTCCCACTGGTTTATGTGAGGGCTGAGTATGTGCTGGGCAGAACTAGGCTGGACTGCAACACCCATTGGTTCCAGTGGAAGACAGGGCTGGAAACAGAACCAACCCAGCAATTGAAACCACCAGCTGATCGGGGTGATGGACTGTGCCAGGCCCTTTGCTTGCTAGTGCGTACAAGAATCTAGTCTGGAAACACCTCAGACAAAGTTTCTTTTGGGGATCTCCCCAATCGAACTGCTGGACTCAACCCTAATCATGAAAAGACAGAGGACAGAACAAATCAATCAACTACCATAGCCATATGTTGGCAATGAAAAACTGGGCAGACAGAGACTCTAAGACGGACTATGTCAATCAGAGAATACTTCAACGACCTCATTGTGCTTGGAGTGGTGAGATTGGCAGCAATTCAGAACTGTTGAACTATCAAAACCACTTGATCAACACCCTCAGAGCATGTCCCACATCAGGGATCTGTGGTGGGTGGGAGACTGGGTGGGGCTTCTCCCTTTACCTCCCCCTTTATCCCTGATACAGGAAAAAAAATGTGGAAATAATAGTCTTACCCACTTTCATATAGCCCTTGAACCTTTGTGCCCTAATTAACTATGTAAAGATTGTTTTAAAAGAAAAAACACAAAATAAATAAATAAAAATATTTTTAAAAAGAAAAAAAAGAAAATGCTGAGTACCAGGGATGGGCAATGTAGGGGTTACCCCAACAAGGCCACATCACCTGCCAATGTGTGTGAAACTGGAGCTCAGAGTGAACTGGGGAAGGCTAAGCTCCAGCATCCATTCAAAAGCTGGGGCTAGAGGCGGGCAAAGTAGATGTTCTTTGGGGTCATTCCAACTAGGCTGTAGCACTCTCTGGTGCACCTGACAGCCTGGTTTGGGGACAAGCTGGGCTGATCTAGGCCACAGCACCTGCTGGTTTGTGTGATAGCTGGGCCGGGGGGGGCCGACTGGCCAGGCAGTCTGCCCCTGCCAGTATGTGTGCTGGTTAGTGTAGGGGACCTGCTGTATATGACCCCACAACAACTGACACACACAAGAGCCAGGACTGAGGACCTCCTACGCAAGGTTTCTTAGGGTCTTCCACAACTGGATCACTGCACTTGATCCCCAACCTCAGGGAAAATCACAAATACATGTGCAAATACATGTGGTCTGAACATAGAGCATATGTTGCAGGACTGGGCCTCCTCAGTTGCTGATTCCCATGCAAGAATGGAGAGCATTCTCAGATACACAAAAAGCACAACATCACTAGCTCATCTGACTCAACACAGAACTTCAATTAGCTCATCAAAAGATGAAAAACATGACTAATTGAGCAATAGTCCAGGCCAGGCTCTACAACAAGCATGTAGATGTATGGACATACTGAGGTAGACATGATTAGCCAAAAGATCTTAGAATTTCTAACCTCTGATGCATCAAAGCTAGTGGTCTCAGAACAATTGAGACCACTCAAATAACACCCTTAGAACATTCTTCCCCACACAGGGCTCTCCAAGGTGACATCAGATAACTGTCTCCATCCCCAGGTGCTAATGTAGTTTGAAGCAATGAGCAGTGCATTCCCCCTGCTCCCCTCCTCGCCAATGGAGAAAGACTTAAATATCTGTCTCACCCATCTTCCCAGCCCCCATGCCACCCCTCTCCACCCTAATCGGAGGCCCACTTAGACTATAATCTCTTTATTAATGTAATAAGTAGTATTAAAATGACAATAAAAAAGCACTTGCTTTAAAAGAGAATTTGTTATTCAGCTTTGTAAGCATTCTGCCACTTTCTGTATAATGTAACTAAAATACTTTATTAAAGCTTAAATAGAATTCTACTTAGAGGTATTGTGCTTAACCTGATATATGCACAAAGGATGACTAGAACTGAAATACAATTAATATGCTACATTTTCACACATATATAAAATTCCTCCTTCTTCTTCATTTACTATGTTTTCACAGAACTACCAAAGGTCAGATTTTTCTTAGCAGTTCGTTCAGCTCTTGGAAAATGTCTGTTAAAGTCTAAAAGGTAATACAATCCTCATTATCAAATGATGTTTTCAAATTAGACTCACTTTTATTAGACTTGGTTCGTTCATTCCTGTAAGTACCTTAATATTCCTTCCTGTGACAACAGTCCCTTATGTAAATACCCACAGAGAGACAGACACCTGCCATAGGTCTGCTTTTTGTTTTTCTTATGGACACTATAATCTTTTTACTTTTACTAGGCTTCCCACCTCAGATGAAATGCTCTTTGAAAATAATTCAGTCAGGTCTACCAAGCAAAAGTGGTCATTATTACATATTACAATGTTAGAATTCAAAATATTCTAACTAAAATATGATACAATACATAATTTCTCATGTCATATTAATTAAGGTAGACTTCATGGGTAAAACTGCTCCCAGCTATCCTTTCTTTAGTACCTAGAAGATACTAAAGCAGTACATTTGGCACATTAGTCAAGAGGCAGCTTGGAACATGAGCATTCTGTACCCCAGAACTTGAGTCAAGTCCCAGCTACTCCACTTCCGGCCCATACATTCCCTGGGAGGCAGAGGATAATGGCTCAGACACCGATGTGCTTGTCATTGGCACAAAAGGCCTGGACTGAGTCCTGGGCTCTTGACTTCAGCCTTGCCTAGTCACTGCTGGTGACACTATCAGCATCTTGGATGATCTCTTTCTGCCTGTCTTCCTCTCTCTCACATATACAAAAATAAAATTAAAGTTAACTAAAATATTAAAAATTTTAAATGTCTTTAGATAAATTCAAAATGAAAGATAGAACACTCTGGAATTCTGACTTTTAAAAGGCTGGAAAGGGGTGATTATCAATGGGATCAGAGAAGAATTGTAAAGGATAAAGTACAGAAACACTATTGGGTCCGGAAGCATACATTTTTTTCCATGAACAAAGAAAATAATGCCCATCTTGGAAATACTATAGTGGGAAGGTGATGAAATTTGAAGGACTAGCCCAGAAAAACCACTAACCAAATACTAGGTGTCTGAAAGCAGAAAAAAAAGTAAAGAGAAATAACTTTAAAAATACATTACGTTTGAATTTCATTGGACAGAGGAATAAAACTTGAAGATCAAAGTTAAGAGTATCCCAATGAACACATAACCAAATTTATCATGAAGCTTCAGAATTCAGAGATTAAAAATGCAAAAATATTTCAAAATGGTAAAAAATGGAATTAAAAGATGAGTTTATTTTGGTGCAAAAATTTGAGACACATACAACATTTTTCTGAAAAAACGCATTTCAGGAATTCCTTAAAGATCTTTGCATAGTGGGGGTTGCCCCTGCCGGGTCGGACCCAATGCTGGGGGCTCACGCCAAAGACACTGCCGCAAGGCAGTGAACGAGTCCTCGGCCTCATCTAGGACCCAAGAGAGCTCATTCCTCAGGGTAAGTGCGCCATGAGGGAACTTGGGAACAGGCTTAAAATTCCTAGCTCCACCCAGCTGCTAATATCTGGCAGCTAGGTGAGTTTGGGAGGGGTTCGGGCCTTGGGATTCGGGGGCAACTGCCGCTCCTCACAGTGTGGCGGCTGTGGGGTGTGCCCCTGACGGGTGGGACCCAATGCTGGGGGCTCACGCCAAAGACACTGCCGCAAGGCAGTGAACGAGTCCTTGGCCTCATCCAGTGTGGCTAGTGCACCATGTGGTGCCAGGCTTTGCCTGCTGGCCGCCTGGCCGGGAAGCTTTGGGGTAATGGATGTCCGAATTGCTGCTTAGATAGCTCTAGGGTGACCCCACTGTTTCTGGGTTCTGAGTCAATCCTAAAGATTCCCAACGCCAGTAACTCTTCTTTTGGAGAACTTCTAATCACTCAATAATGCTGAGCTTTGAACACCTATAATGCAGATGATAACCCCCAGATTGTCTAGCAGGATATTTTTTTGCCTGACATGATGTTGGTTCAGGAGACTGGTCACATTAGGCAGGTCCATAATTTTAACTAGCACTCTAGAACCTTATCCTGGGGTGGACTCTGTGCAGGATGTGTGGGCCACACCCTGTAGAAAGCTTGGCCCCACTGGTAAACCTAAATTTTAGATGGTTATGGACTAAGCTAGGTGTGACCAAGGAGCCTGCCATCAATCACAGGTAAAGGGATCCGCCATAGACTGGACTGGGCAAGGCAGCAGCACCCAAATGTGCATCCTGAATAGGGTGTGGGGTGGGCTGGGCTGCAACATTCACCAGCTCATACAAGGCCAAATGGGAGGCCAGAGTACACCGGGCACTGGCCTAAAAACCAATGGCATGTATGTAAACTGGGTTTGGGAGTGGATCAAGTGGAGGTACTTGGGAAGCTCCCCTGGCGAGTCATAGCTCTCGCTGGTGAACACGCCGTCCAGATCTGGGGGTCGGACAAGCAGGGCATAGTAGCTCCAAAATGTGTAAATTGGTAATGGAACGTAATGTACTGGGCAGGACTGAGCAAACCTTTGTTTACAAGCAAAACTAGAAACCAGCATGGAACACAGGTCATACCGAGCTAGGCTCTTGCACCTACTGGTCCTCAGAGCAACCACGGGCAGGTGCATGATTTACAGCTAGGAACAAGCCCAATCGGGGAGGTAACGGGACACCCTAACTAGGTTGAGGTTCCCACCAAGGGGCGTATGTGCTGGAATTGGAGCTGCGTTCTATCTAGGAAACAGTTGCAGTCACCCGAGGCACTAGTGTGGGCTGGGATTGGATGCACCAGGCCAGTTCAGACCCCAACACCATCTGGTGTCATGGAGAACCAGAGGGTAGATGTGGGACTGACTAGGCTGGGTCTCAACCCCCTACTGAGCCATGCGTGAGCTGTATGTGGGTATGGACGAGCCATGGCCGGGCTGAAACATCCAACAACAAGAACCAGAATGGGGTGAAAGCCAGCCAGGAAAAGCCACTGTTCCTGCTAGGACAGGAGGTGAACTGAGTTGGGTTGGCTCAAGGACCCCCTGGCATGCGCAAAACCTGCCATTGGGAGGGGTTCTGATGGAGGAGCCTGGGCAACTCCTCTGGCAGGACACAGTCCCTGCAGGTAAGCGCAAGAAGCATGATAGGAAACAGTCCAGAATAGGCCATGGAAAGTTTCCCACTGGCACACATTCAGCATGGGTCAGGAGCAGACCAGGCTGAATCAGTTCACATCACCCACTGGCAAATCCGATCACCAGATCAGAGTATGGGATGAGCCGGGTTTGGTCGCGACAAAACCAGTACACATTATGGAATGCCAGGGTGTGGTTGCCTGTACTGGATTTAACAGCAGCACCCAACCAGCACACGTGAGATCCAGGAAGGGAGGGAGGGACAGAACTGGCGGGGGGATTAAGGGGCTGGTTCCCTCGCCAGACAGCTACTCCCACCGGAGAGCGTGGGCTGGGATAGAGACAGACTAGACTATGCAAGGCTGCAACACCTGTGCGCTGCATGTGGAATAGATCAGGGAAAAGCCAGGCTGGGCTGATTATTCCTGCTGGTGCAAGCATAAATTAGAGTGGGTGAGGGATGTTTGGGCATAGCCGCAGAAGCTGGCACTGGGGACTAATTCTGTCAAGTCAAATCACAGAACCACCTAAAGAGTGCATAAACCTGGACAGAGAGACCTGGGAGGGAAAAAGTGGGTTCCCCCTTCTTGGGTCACTACTCCCGCGGGAGGGCATGAAAACTAGGACGGGGGCTGGGATGGCTAGATAGAGAGGCACTCAACAACACCCGTGAGGGTTGGATGGTTGAGTTGGTTAGATGGAACTAAGCTTTAATACCCATTGACAAGTGCCAGAGCCAAATGGGATGGGGGACAGACTGGTCTTCTGCTACACATACTGGCAAACCAGGGGCGGGCCGGGTGAGGGTTATTGTGGGTCGCCCCAACTAGGCTGCAGCTCCCACTGGTTAGTGTGAGGGCCGAGTACGTGCTGGGCAGAACCAGACTGGACTGCAACACCCATTGGTTCCAGTGCAACTCGGGACTGAAAACAGAACCAACCCAGCAATTGCAATCACCAGCTGATCGGGGTGATGGACTGTGCCGGGCCCTGTGCTTGCTAGAACATGCAAGAAACTAGTCTGGGAATACCTCAAAGTTTCTTTGGAGATCTCCCCAATCGAACTGCTGGACTCAGAACTCTAATCAAGAAAAGACAGAAGACAGAGCAGATCAATCAACCACCTCAGCTATATGTTGGCAGCGAAAAATGGGGCGAACGGAGACTTTATGATGGACCATATCAATCAGTGGACGACCTCATCAAGCGAAACTGGCAGCGATTCATAACTGGAGAACTATTAACACCACTCGAGCACATATCTCAGAGCATGCCCCACATCCTGGACTCGGGGTGGGAGGGAAACCGGGTGGGGCTTCTCCCTCAGTATCCTCCTTTACCTCAGATACAAGATGGAAACAATATGGACATAATAGTATTGCCCACTTCCCTATCCCCCCTTAACCTTTTTTTTTTCTTTTTCTTTCTTTAACTGTAATTAACTATGAAAAGATTGTCAACAACAACACAATAAAATAGATTATAAAAAAAAAAAGATCTTTGCATAGATTCCACGTACCCTGCACCAAAATAAACATCTTTTAATTCCAATTTTCATAAATGTTTGAAGTCTCCTTGTATAATAATACATAAAAGCATGTGGGGCTTTGCACTGTAGCCTAGTGAATAAAGTCCTCACCTTGCATGTGCCAGGATCCCATGTGGCCACCAGATCTAACCCTGGCAGCTCTGCTTCCCATCCAGCTCCTTGCTTGTAGCCTATGAAAGCAGTCGAAGATGGTCTGAAGCCTTGGGGCCCTGTACCCTGCGCACGGGAGACCTGGAAGAAGCTCCTGGCTCCTGGCCTCAGATGGGTTCAGCACCAGCCACTGCAGCTACTTGGGGAGTCAATCAGCAGATGGAAGATCTTCCTCTCTGTCTCTCCTCCTCTCTGTATATCTGACTTTCAAATAGAAAAATAATAATAATAAATCTTTAAAAGCATTAGGAAAGATATCACATGTGAAAGAGCCAGATTGCTAGTATCACATAACATCTCAACTGTGAAAGCTACAAGACTAGGGCCCGGCACAGTGGCCTAGAGGCTAAAGTCCTCACCTTGAAAGCCCCGGGATCCCATATGGGCGCCGGTTCTTATCCCGGCAGCTCCACTTCCCGTCCAGTTCCCTGCTTATGGCCTGGGAAAGCAGTCGAGGACGGCCCAATGCATTGGGACCCTGCACCTGAGTGGGAGACCCAGAGGAGGTTCCTGGTTCCTGGCATCGGATCGGCACAGCACCAGCCATTGCGGCTCACTTGGGGAGTGAATCATCAGATGGAAGATCTTCCTCTCTGTCTCTCCTCCTCTCTGTATATCTGACTTTGTAATAAAATAAATAAATCTTTAAAAAAAAAAGAGAGAGAAAGCCAGAAGAGTAAGAGCAATGCTTCCAAATTCCTGAAGGAAAACGATTTCCATTCCAGATTTCTATCAGTTTAACAATTCAGTGCAAAAGTGGAGTAAAGATATTTCCAGACATGCAAGGCCTTTGCACAGGTGCAGTTCTTATCAGGGTCTGATACTCACTCCTCTGATATTATCCCCACTCCCCTTCCTGCCCTTTTTAAGTTTTTTTTTTTTCCTAACACTTTCTCTAAAAAAAAAGTTATTTGAGATAGAGAGAGAGATTCGGCTCCTATCTGCTGATTCAGTCCTCAAATGCCCAGAGCTGAAAGTTAGAAGCTATAGTTTCAATTATAGGTTCCAAAGTAAAATGAAAATAAAGATAGTATGAATCCTGCTTAAATTGTAGGATTCTGTTATACATAATAGTAGTGGAAACATAATAATAGATGTCGATTTTTTATTTGAAATGTGCTATGCAATAAGAAAATAATATAGCTCTCAAATGGTGCATTAGTATGCTTGGTCAGCCATAACAAAATGTACAGGCTGAATGGCTTAAACAACAGTAATTTACTTCTCACACTTCTAGGGGATGGGATGTTCATGAAGCTGCCTCTTCTGTTTCTGATGAGGCTTCCATTCCTGGTTGCAGGCAGCCACATCCTTGTTGTGTCCTCCCAGGAGGAAGACGAAGAGACCTCTGGTGGCCTTCGCTTTCTACAAAGGGCTGTGGGCCATTGCTCCTGCTACCTGGTGGGCAGTGGCTTAGAGTTTACCTGCCCATGACGTGAGGCACAGCTTCCAAGCATGACCTCTGACATGACCAGGATGTCAAGGGAATACATGTGAAACATGACCTTTGACATGACCAGAAGGTCAAGGGAAATATACGTGTCTTCTAATCAATTACAGCATCTTTGGTGGGTGGTGTGCCTGCCAGAAGATGACATCCTGTGCTCTTCTTCCTTAATTTTTAAAACCTGTAACTCGTGCATAATAAAGCGGACATGCCTTACCAGCTTGTTTCCCGTGGTTCTTTGGCTGAAGAACACCTTCTCCTCATCTCGGTGACCTTGGGGCCTGCTGTGGGTTTAAACCCGGAGAAAGGATATCCACCCTGTCACAGGAGGGCCTCATCTTAATGACCTCACTGAGCCATAATCGCCTAGATCCAAAAACAGTCACCTTAAGGGCAAGAGGCTTTAACATATGAATTCTAGGGAGATGTAATATTCAATCTATAGCAAACAATAAAAGAATTTTTATCTTCAGGAGAAAAAAAAACAAAAGAGAATTGACACTATGGTAGTGAAGACACGGGGAAGATGAGGCAGTTGGCAGAAAAGAGCTGGTCTGTTCTGGAGAAACAAGCATATTTTAATATGTGTCTACATCTATTTGAAAGATTAAAAATTTAACTCATTTTGTCTTCATTTGGTACTGTAGTCATCAATCACACTGGAGTACTTTCCAGAGAAGCTACCCATAGGTTTTGAAAAGGCTCTATTTTTTCATTCTTACTTTTTTTTTTAAAAGATTTATTTATTTTTATTGGAAAGCTGGATATATAGACATGAGGACAGACAGAGAGGAACATCTTCCATCCGATGATTTACTCCCCAGGTGAGCCGCAACGGCCGGTGCTGCGCCGATCCGAAGCCAGGAGCCAGGAGCTTCTGCCAGGTCTCCCACGCGGGTGCAGGGTCCCAAAGCTCGGGGCCGTCCTCGACTGCTTTCCCAGGCCACAAACAGGGAGCTAGATGGGAAGTGGAGCCTCCGGGATTAGAACCGGCGCCCATATGGGATCCCAGCACGTTCAAGGCGAGGACCTTAGCCGCTAGACCACGATGCCGGGCCCCATTCTTACTCTAACCAAGGTGCTTTGGAAAGCAAAAAGGATTGAGAACACCAATTGAAATTTAGGGCTGCCTATTGAGTTTAGGGTTACAAGATTAAAATACAGGATAGCCAGTTAAGTTTAAATTCCAGAGACATATTTGGAACACACTTGCACTAAAAAGATTACTATTTTTTCTAAAATTCAGGTTTAACAAAATGTCAGCTATATTTTACTTGCTAAACCTGACACTATCACACTAACAAATTATAATTTAAAACTGTAGCAAAAGATGTCACTTGAGACAACAGCATCCCACGTTGAAGTGCTGGTTCATGTCCCAGGGGTTCCATTTTCCATCCAGTAAATGTGCCTGGGAAAATGGAAGTAGGCCTGTCTGGGCCCCTGCCAGCCAAGTGGGAGACCTGGATGGAGCTTTCAGCTCCTGGTTGCAGCCATTTCGGTAGTAGATGCAGGATCTTGCAGGAGAGGGGAAGGGAGGGGAGGGGAGGGGAGAGGAGGAGAGGGGAGGAGAGGAGAGGAGAGGAGAGGAGAAGAGAGGAGAGGGAAAGAAAGAAAGAAAGAAAGAAAGAAAGAAAGAAAGAAAGAAAGAAAGAAAGAAAGAAAGAAAGAAAGAAAGAAAGAAAAGATAGAAAGAAAGAAAGAAAAGATAGAAAGAAAGAAGGAAAGAAAGAAAGAAAATACAGACAAGACAGGCTGGTAAAATGGCTCAATTGGCTAATTCTCTGCCTTCAAGCGCCAGCATCCCACATGGGGTCCAATTTGTGTCCTGGCTGCTCTGTTTCCCATCCAAATCCCTGTTTATGGCCTGGCAAAGCAGCTGAGGATGGCCCAAAGGCTTGGAATCCTGCATACACAAGGGGGACGCAGAAGAGGCTCCTAGTTCCTAGCTTCAGATCGGCTTAGCTCTGACCATTATGGCCATTTGAGGAGTGAACCAGAGGATGGAAGATCTTCCTCTCCATCTGTCCTTCTCTTTGTAAAACTGTCTTTCCAATAATTAATAAATGAATCAGTAAATGAATGAATAAATAAATAAATAAAGTTTAAAATAAAACCATAAGAGCCAAAAGAAAAGCTGGATGAACACTTATTTGAATTTTGGGAGCACAAGATCTTTCTATATAAAAGCAAAGAAAAAACTCAAAAGAGGAAAAACTTGATTATTTTTCTGCCTAGGAAAATGTTTAACATTAAGCATTTCTGAATGTTTTTGAAAATAAATAATAAGCTGCAGTTGGAAAATTGAGAAGATACATTACAAACATAAAATACTTATTATCTGCTAAAAGGGATGGCATTTTTTTCCTGTCAAATTGGCAAAGCTGTTAAAAACAGTACTACTGGGGCAGGCAAGGGTGCTAACAAAGCAGGGCCTCAGGTGCTGATGAGAGCACAAATTGGCAGAGCTAGCCAAAATATCCTGCAGTAGCCAAGAGAAGCAAAATACATTTTCAGACAAAGAAGAGATTTTCATTGCCAGTAGATGTGTTCTAAAGGAAATTATACCAACAGGAAACTTGCCATTTCAGAAATTAAAAGTGAGAGAAACAGTAAATGGTTTGATGATATTGTTAAGAACTATTTTCATCTTAAGCACTTTTAAAAGGAGCTTCATAATACGTTCTGTTAAGACTGTCACTGTATCTGAGATACAGATATATAGATATAAATATAGACATAGATACAGACATAGATATAGTTATAGATGGCATTGTATTAAAAAGACATGAGGTGAAATGACTAACATGGTCTTAAGGCTTCTACATTTCACTTGAATGAACAATATATAAACTTCAAGTAGACTCAGAAGTTAGATATGTATATTGTAACCCCTAGAGCTATTATTTGAAAAACAATGCAAAGGAATAGCTATAAAATTAAAAAATGGAATTCTAAAGAAGAAAAATCCAACATCCAAAAGGTAGCAAAAAGAGGAAGCAGGAGAAATAAAAGAGATGGGAAAACCAAAATGCAATAAAAGATTGGGCCCATCGGCGTGGCCTAGCGGCTAAAGTCCTCACCTTGAACGCACCGGGATCCCATATGGGTGCCGGTTCTAATCTCGGCAGCTCCACTTCCCATCCAGCTCCCTGCTTGTGGCCTGGGAAAGCAGTCGAGGACGGCCCAAAGCCTTGGGACCCTGCACCCGTGTGGGAGACCCGGAAGAGGTTCCTGGTTCCCGGCTTCGGATCGGCGCGCACCGGCCCGTTGCGGCTCACTTGGGGAGTGAATCATCAGACGGAAGATCTTCCTCTCTGTCTCTCCTCCTCTCTGTATATCTGACTTTGTAATAAATAAATAAATCTTTTAAAAATGCAATAAAAGTAGACATTAATCCAGCTGTAGCAATAATGATAACAAAACTTATATAGTCTAAATAATCTGCTGAAAGACAAACCTTGTGACTGGGCAGAAAGATAAGAATCAACTCAAACTGAGCTCTCTACTATAAACATAAATCTATGAATGTGGAGCAAGCACTTGGCTTAGTGCTGAAAATCTGGGTTTTAATTCTGGTTCTGCTCTCAACTGTAGTTTCCTGCTAATGCATACTCCAAGAGACAGCAGGTGATGGTTTTAGGAGTTGGGTCCCTGCCATCCAAGTGAAATATGCAGATTACATTTCTAGCTCCCTACTTCAGATCTCTGGCTGTTAGAGGCATTTAGGAAAAGAACCAGTAGATGGAGTTTCTATGTCTGCTTTCTCAACTAGGAGAATAGTTAAAGATACAGATAAACTAAAAATACAAGGATGGAAAAATAAATACACAAATGCCAAAAAAATGAAGGCCGGAGTGACTATAATTATATCAGACAAAATAGTTCTCACAAGAAATACTAAGGAGGATGAAGAGGAATAGAACACAATAGAAGGATCAATTAGCCAAGAAGATAAAACAGGCCTAAGTATGTCTGAATTTAGCAGCAGAGTTTCAAAATACATGAAGAAGGAAAACTTATAGCAATGAAAAGAAATTATTGGGAGACAAATCCAAGATTCTCTTTATAACTGGTAAAAACAGACAAAAATATCAAGGCTAAGGATTTGAACAATAAACACTGGAATCTGTCATGTTTAGAACATTCTATACTTCAACAGCAGAAAACACACATTCTTTTCAAATATGAAAAGCATATTTGAAAAAGCCTAAAGCATTTACCAAAATAGATCATTTGCTGGATCATATTACATATCTTAGCAAATGTAAATAACTGAAATCATACAAAATTCTGTTCTGTAAAGTTAAAAAAAAATCCCTTAAGTTAGAAATCAGTAACAGAAAGATGCCTGATCACACCTAATGCAGCAACAACCTCTGTCCTGAGACAAGTATTAGAAGACAAAATCTCTGGACTTGCCCTGTGCTTGCTAGAACATACAAGAATCTGGTCTGGGAATACCTCAAGGTTTCTTTGGAGATCTCCCCAATTGAACTGCTGGACTCAGAACTCTAACCAAGAAAAGACAGAAGACAGAACAGGTCAATCATTCATCTCAGCTGTATGTTGTTGGCAGCGAAATATGGGGCGAATGGAGACTTTATGATGGACGATATCAATCAGTGGACGACCTCATTGAGCGAAACTGGCAGCGATTCATAACTGGAGAACTATTAAAACCACTTGAGCAAATATCTCAGAGCATGCCCCACATCCGGGACTTGGGGTGGGCGGGAAACCGGGTGGGGCTTCTCCCTCAATATTCCCCTTTACCTCAGATATATGATGGAAACAATATGGACATAATAGTATTACCCACTTCCCTATACCCCCTGAACCTTTTTTTTTTAACTGCAATTAACTATGTAAAGATTGTCAACAACAATACAATACAATGAAATAAAAAAAAAAAAATCTCTGGACTTGCCCCAGTATCAGCCAGAAACCTGCACCCTGGAGAGCCTGAATTGCTTCAGTGAACATCATCATAAGCTTCTTACAAATCTGATATGCATTTCCCCCCAAACTGTAGAACAACAAAATGATACTTGGGGGCAACTCAACAGAACCTACCTTAGTAACTGAAGGGATGCCACTACCACCTCCCCTAGAACTTACAGGAACATGGAAAGGAATAGCAGGGCTGTTTTATAACTCAGTGACAGACTGATAAAAACCCAGGATGGAGCAAACCCTAACAGTGTCTGTGTTTAGGCCAGTGCATGTAAACAAAGCTCTAGAGATGTTCTAATGTCCAGGGGAGTTCCACTGCCCCAGTTGAGCAGCGTCGCATCCCAATTAACACCACCAGTGACTGATACATGTGGCACCCAGCAGCAAGTCTACCTCAGCAGCAGACCATGGTGGGCTTTGGTCTAACTCCAGACTTTACTGGTCTTGGTGAGTAAGGACTCCATATGTGATCTGGCACTGGGCATTCATGGGTAGAGGACAAAAGTGTGAGCCTAACACAGATCCAGAATAAACCTTGTATGGATGCACCACCCCTTCTGAGGCACTTACCTTGTTCCTAATGAAAAACATATTCATGGCACATTTAGAACAAAATTGGATTTGGGGAATATTGCAAAACAGAATCAGATGAAACATATAAGTATGCTATATAGTGATGAAATAGCAGAGGAGAAACTTATTTTCTCCATAGGCTCAGAGAAAATAGACTGCTTAGAATTTGTGCAAGGTCAGACATAAATTAAACTAGAACAGTATAACCAATACTTCAATGTGCAGCTAATACTGTACCTCAAAAAGCATCAAGAACCAGGAAACCTGATTATCATCTAAAGGGCAGCTAAGGGGTCAAGAAACAAGAGTCTAGGGAGTGAAATTTCCAAATGTTCAGTTAGAGATTGCAAACTAGCTGGTGTAAAGAACTAAAGAAAAAATTCAGAGAAATCATTCAGTATTCTAAACAGAGAGAACTGATATAAAGATAAGTATAATTATGTAAAGCAGAAATTCTTCAACTGAAAAATAACTAGGTGAATTTTTAAAATGTGATTAAAAAGGCATCAATAGCAGGTAGATCAAACTGAAGAAATAATCAGTGACCCTAAAGATGAGCTATTCGAAAATACTGCTGTTGTATGGAACAAGAAACAAGACACCATGGGAAGAATAAATATTTCAGTTGTTGATATTCAAGAGGGACTTGAAAATGTGAAGGAATACAATAACATAATAACAGAAAACTTCAAAAAACTAGACGATGAACCTTCCTAGGCACAAGAAAGCCCAAACATCACCAGTTATATTCAATCTGTTCAAGATAAACAGATAATTTTCAAATCCACAAGAGACAAGATTCATATAATAAAGAATACAGTCAGTTTTCTTGACTATATTCTGCTCAGGACAGATCTTGCAGGACAGGAGGAAATGGGTAGAGATTTGTACATATGGAAGGAAAAAAAAATTTTCAGCGGGCAGCAACATTCTAGCCAGCCAAGTTACCCTTCAGATATTATAGAGAAACAAAGACATCCCCCAAAAAACCAAGGCTGGAAGAATTTGTCACCACCTGACCTCTATTACAGAAAAGCTAAAAAAAATCTTCAAACTAAAAGAGACATAACAAGTAAATAAATGTATTAGAAGCTAGAAACTCAATGGTCAGAAGAACTATAGATTGAGAATGCTCTATATTATAAACATGATATTTCAACCATTTATATCTTTAATTTTAATAATAATCACCACACTGAAGTATAAAAGACACACAACATTGGAAGATATAAAATACAATATGAAAAATTCAAAATGTGGAAAGAAAAGGAGCATAAATGTAGAGGATATTATTAGAGTTTCTTATTTGGATTTTTGTCTCTTTGCTCAGCTCTATATTCAATGTTAATTTACTACTTCAAGATAACTTCATCTTTAAAAAGATATTTTTGCTTTACTTATTTGAAAGGCAAAGTTGCAGAGAAAGGGAGAGATTTTCCATTTGTTGATTCACTCCCCAAATGATTGTAATAGCCGCGATTGGGTCAGACCATAATCAATAGCCTGAACGCTACCCAAAGCTCCCTTGTAGATCCCAAGGAACCAGTGCACTTACCATCTCCACAGCCTACCCAGGCACATTAGCAGGAAGCTGCTTGCAGTGGGGCAGCTGGGACTTTAACTGATGCCCTCTTTGGAGGTAGGCATCATAGGAGGAAGCTCAACTTCTAGCTAAAAGAAGTTTTTCCCTAAGTCTCATGTTAGACACAAAGAACTTAAAACACTTATTCAAAACAATCATGGAATAAAAGTGTACCATAGGAGAAAATAGCTTAACCACAAAGAGTGTAGGAGAGGGGAGAAAAAGAGCTATGATAAAAATACAAAATACATCTCAAAGTAGCAGTTGTTTTTTTCTTAAAGATTTATTTTTATTGGAAAGGCAGATTTGCAGAGAGAAAGATCTTCCATCCTCTTCTGCTTTCCTAGGCCAAAGCAGGGAGTTAGACAGAGGTGGATCAGCCAGGAAATGAACCCATGCCCACATGGGATTGGGGTGCATGCAAGGCCAGGATTTAGCTACTAGACTATTGCCCCAGGCCCTCAAAGTGACAGTTCTAACACCTTAACTAATAATAACTACAATCAGTGTCATTGGAATCAATTCTCCAAAAAAACTAAAAAACAAAGAATATCAAACAGATTTTTAAAGTTTATTTATTTTTATTGGAAAGGGAGATTTATAGAGAGGAGAGATGCAAAGATCCATCTGCTGCCTCACTCCCTAAGTGGCCACAATGGCCAGAGCTGAGCTGATCCACAGCCAAGAGTCAAGAGCCAGGAGCTTCTTCTTCCAGGTCTCCCACATGGGCGTAGGGTCCTGAGGCTTTGGGTCATCCTCTACTGCCTTCCCAGGCCACAAGCAGGGAGTCTATATGGGATCCTGGCCCATGCAAGGTTTTAGCCACTAGGCTATCACCCCTGCAACAAACAAACAAACAAACAAACAAGCAAACAAACAAGAAGAAAAAAAGACTCAACTATATGCTGCTTGTAAGAATCTCACTTTATCTCTAAAGACACACATAGACTAAATGTAAAAGAATGAAACAAGACATTCTATGCAAATGAAACCCAAAAGAAAACAGAAATAGCCATATTCTATGAGATTAAATAGATTTTAAATGAAAATCAGTTAAAAAAAAAAGGGGGGGAGGGGACCAGGATGGTCACATAATGATGAAAAGCTGAATTTAGAAAGAGGAAATAACACTTGTAAAGATGTATGAATTCAACATTGGAACACTCAAACATAATAAAGCAAATATTAACAGACCTATATAGAGACATGGGCTTCAATACAATAATAATAGATAATGTTAATACTCCATTCTCAGAAATTGATAGATTATCCAGACAGAAGATCAACAAGCAGCAAAGTCAACTTGCAGCCAAGAACAATTGGACCTACGGGGCATCAACAAAATATCTCATACAACACTGACAGAATGCACATTCTATTCAACAACACATGGAACATTCTGCAAGATAGATCATATGGTAGGTCACATCACAAGCTTCAACAAACTTAAAAAAGCAAACAAAAAAGAAATCATAATGAACATAAAGCAATGAAATTAAAAAAAGGTTAAGCAAGAAAAACTTTGGAAACTACACAAATACATAGAAATTAAACAACTTATCTCTCAAAAACCACAGAATCAATGATGAGATCAGGGAGGAAATAAAAACTTTTCTAAAAATGAAAGAGCATGGACAAACAACATACCAACACCTATTAGATATAGGAAAAGCAATATTAAGAGGAATGGTTATAGTAATCCATGCTTGCATCAGAGGGAAGGAACGAAGGGGGGAGAGAGAGGGAGGAAGATTGAAAGCAACTCATCACTGCACTTCAGGGTACTGGGATAAGAGGAACAAATCAAATCCACAACAGGTACAAGAAAGGAAATAATAAAGTTCAAAGCACAAACAAATAACATAAAGCCTGTAAGAACAGTGCAAAAATCAATGAAATGGAAAGACAGGCAAAAATTGATAAACAGGGATACTTACTTTCATCAATTTAGTCAACATAGTTGGATTCCTGCTAGTGCAATAAGAGAAAAGATGGCCAGCATATAAATTGAAAAGGAGAAAGGCAAAGTGTTGCTGTCTGTAGATGATATAATCTTATTTTTTTAATTATTTATTATTTAACTTCAGTAATTACATTGTATTATGTGACACAGTTACATAGATACTTGGGTTCTCCCCACCCCTCCCCAAACCCTCCCAACATGGTGGATTCCTCCACCTTGTTGCATAACCACAGCTCAAGTTCAGTTGAGATTTCCCCATTGCAAGCGTATACCAAACATAGAGTCCAGTATCTTATTGTCCCGTCAAGTTCAACGGCTTCTTAGGTATACCCTCTCTGGTCTGAAGACAGAGCCAGCAGAGTATCATCCCAGTCAATTGACAGCTCCAACATACCATCAGCAAAAATTTACATCATTATGGAATTAATTGACATAGTAATGAGTAACCAATATGTTAAAAGTAAATGCGAGTTCCCAGCCACCTTCTGTGACCACCTCACCTATACTTCAATTTTAGTTTATACACAACATATAACATTCAAAACATAACATGTTATACATAACATCATATCATGATATAATCTTATATAGAGACAATCCACCAACAGTTGCAAGACAAAACAATCAATGGGCAAAAATCCATCGTATTATAATATACCAATGGTGAATCATCTTAAAAATCTGTATCAATAAGCAATACCACCTCAAATAGTTACAAAAACAAAACAAAAGAAATATATTTAACCAAAAAGACCTCTAAAATGGGTAAAAATTGTAAGTTAGTAATGAAAAAATTGACGAACACACAAATGGAGAGACATTCTGTGTTCATGCATTGGAAGACTCAGTATTGTTAAAATGTGATTTATAAATTCAATGCAATGTCTATCAAAATCCCAATGGCATTTTTCACAAAGCTAGTAACACACTAATAAAATCTGTATAGAAGCATAAAAGACCTCTGTTAGCCAAAACTATCTTAAGCAAAAAGAAAAAAGCAGGAGGTACTATACCATCTAATTTTAAAATTTATTGTAAATTAGTCATTAAAACAGTGTGGTAGCAGCATAAAATCGTATATATGTAAAGCAATGGAAATTTAACTACCAAGCTAGACATCTGCAGCAGCCAGAGCTGTGAAGAAAGTGTCAAGAACATGTACTTAGAAAGAGAACAGTCTTTTTAATACATATGAGGGAAATTGATAACCACACACAGAAAATGAAACTAGGTGGCCTTTCACCACATGTAAAAACCAACCAAAAACTGACTAGAGACCTAAATGTGAGATCTGAAATGGAAACTATTATGAGAAAACACCTCAGGACACTGGAGTGGGCAAGGATTTTCTGGATCAGATCCCCCAAAGTAAGGAAATAAAAGTAAAAACAGATAAATGCAATCTCATGAAACTAGAGAGATTTTGCAAAGCAATCGAAACAATCAGCAGTGAAGAAAGCACAAACAGCATAGGAGAAAATGTCTGCAAGCTACGTATCTGACCAGAGGTTCATAGCCAGAACACAGGTTCTAACAACTCAATACCACACACAAACATACAGACAGTTCAGTTAAAACATGGGAAGTAGACTTAAATGGGAAGTACACTAAAATAGACTCAAATCCTCAAAGTGAGATATATAAATGGCCAATAGGTTCATTAAAAAAAAAAAAAGTTCAAAACTAGGCTGGCCCTTTTGAACAATGGGTAAAATCCCCACCTGCTATGCCAGCATCCTGTATGGGCGCTGGTCCATGTCACAGCTGCTCCACTTCTGATCCAGCTCCCAGAAAATGACCTAATAAAAGCAGCAGGAGGTGACCAAAGTGCCACCCACAAGGGAGAGTCTATGAAAGCTCCTGGCTACTGTCTTGGGAAAGGCCAAGCACTGAGCATTGCAGCTATCTCGGGAGCAAACCAGTCAATGGACAATCTGTCTTTCTCCTTCTAGCTCTATGTTTCTAACAAATCAACAAATTTTTTTTTAACTTATCAACATTACTGATCATCAGAGAAATGCAAATCGAAACCATAATGAGATATCACCTCACCCCAGTAAGATTGGTTACAGCAAAAAACAAACAAAAATGAAAGATAACACGTGTTGGCAAGGACTGGAGAAAAAGAAACCCCTGTACTCTGTTGGTGAAAAATTTAAATTACAGAAAATAGCATGGAGTTTCTTTAGAAAGAAAAAAAAATCTACCATATTATCTAGCATTCTATTTCTGGATATGTATCTAGGGGAAAGAAAAATCATTTGCCAAAAAACATCTGCAGTAACTCTTATATTGCAGCACTATTCACAGTAGCTACAAAATGAAAATAAGCTAAGTGTCCATTTACCAATAAAAAGACAAAAGGTGGTATATATACACACAATGGAATATTACCCAGTCTTAAATAGATGAAATCATTTGCAACTACATGGATAAAAATGAAGCTCACTATGTTAAGTGAAACAAGCCAAGCACAGAGAGATAAATACTACAATTTCACTTACATAAAGTGTCAAAAACAAACAAAATAAGCAAACTAATGGAAGTTGAAAATACAACAGTAATGACCAGAGGCTGAAAAGAATGGGAAGAGAGGGGTTGACTGTCAAATGCTAGGCTATAGTTAGCTAGCAGAAAAAAATTCTGGGTTTCTATTACACAGTAGGGTGACAAAGATGTATTGCGTATTTCACTATTTAAGAGAAACAGACAATAGGATTTTGGATGCTTTCCAAAGTGTAAAAAAAAAAAACAGCTAAACACTTAGAAACACAAACATTTTTTACCCTGACTGGTTTTATGTAATGTATACATGTAACAAACATAGCAAAGTATCACATAAACATGCATAATGAAAACCAATTATAATAGCTGCTACTTGACTACCAAAAAAAGTGTCATGGAGGGTGCCACACTCAGGGTCCATTTTGGTTCTCCTCCCTTACCACAAATGTCAAAAGGAGGACACGAGGCACCTCTGAAGCAAGGAAACAACACACCACTTTCCCAGAAACTTCCGTTAGAAACAGTGTCTCCTACTTTTCTGCAGTGAAACTTCTGTCATTTACAGTCTCTGAATGATACCTATTTGATACAGCAGAAATGATGAAAAAACTGAACACTACTCTGCAGGGCAATGTTTGTAATTCCTCAGCTATGCAATATGCACCAACCACTTTCTGGACTCTCCTTTTGTGCCATCTGTCTCTTATTTCCCAACAATAATGTGAGGACTTACTCTACTTTCTGACACCCTATATAGACATCTTCCCACCCTGTTCTTTCCAACATTATGCTGCAAATATATGGCTTTTTGCACTTCCATATTTTTCTTGCAATGGGTTTGTGCATTAACAAGAAAAAACTTGGAAAATTTTTATTGAAATTTATGTGTGATGCTAAGGAGAAATGATATCTTTACAATATTGATTCTGCAATTAACAAGCATGATTTTCTTTGCATTTCTCTAAATTGTCCAGTTTTGCTTTTTATTTTCTTTTTAATATTGCTTGCATAGCTGGGAAGGATATACACCTGTGTGGGCCTCCGATTAGGATGAGGAGGTTCAAGTACGGAGGAAACTGGTGGGACAAATGCTTCAGCATTTTATTTTCTCCCGTTTCTGCAGTGGAGAATGGGGAGGGAGCCATTCTTTGGTGTCAAACTGTATCAGCACCCAGGGATGGAGGGGTGGTCATCTGATAATACCTTAGAGCCACTGATATGGGAAGAGTGTGCTGGCGATGTTACCCCGGTGATTTTGATAGTTCTACGAAGTTGTTGGCCTCGTTGCTCCAGGGTTGAGAAAATCCTTCCAAGTTGCCTAGTTGACAAAGTCCACCTTAGTACCTCCACAGACCCAAGAACATGGTACAAATCATGGCAAAAGGAGTGGTCCAACCTGTTCTGCTTTCCATCCTCTGATGAGGCACTTGAAGTCCCCTGCTGGCCTACATGAATTGGCTGTTATGTCCCCAGTGTGCATTGGGATATGCTGTGCACCACATAGGAATCAGCAACCGAGGAGACCTAGTCCAGACACATGTACTAAGGTTGAACCTCACATTACATGGTTTTCCCTGTGGCCAGGGTCTGGGTCCAGCAGTCTAGTCAAGGATACCCCCAAAGAACCTTGCCTGAGGTGACCTCAGGCTTAATTCTTATGTGTAGCAGCCAGTGCAGGGTCAAGTTTGGTCTGTCATCTGCACCAGTCAATGCACATACACCAGTGTGTGGATGCAGCAGGTGGTCACTTCTGCCCCAGCCCCATATCTCATGCTGACAAGAGCTGCCAGACAGCCCACCACAGACCCAGTCCTCACACATATCCTGGTTTTTATGCATGCTATCTGGAGCTGTGGCCTAGCCTGGCCCAGTCTGCATCCTGTTGATCTTTTGTGCACAGCTGTGAGTGTTGTCGGTTAGCCCAGACAGATCTGCCCCAAACATGGCTCTTAAGTATGCCAACAGATGCCACTGCCTTGTGCAGCCCAGCCTGCCCCAGCCCAGGTTCTTTTGCTTACCAGTGATAGATACAGCCTAGCAGGGGAGTGCCTGCCAAGGGTTACTGAGGTGGTCCAGGCTGGCATGACTCACACCTAGTACCAGCACTTGCCAGTTATTGCTGTGGCCTAGTCAGGCTGGCCCACACCTATTCTGGCTGTCATACATGCCAGTGGGGTGCATCAGCCTAACCTAGCCTGGACCACCCCAAGACCGTCCCACACCCAGTCCCAGATCTCACACTTACCAGTAGAAGCAGCCCAGCAAGGGAGTCCCTGAAGTTCCCCTACCAGGTTGGCTCCTAGCCCCAGATCTTGCATGTTCCAGCAGGTTCTGAGGCCCAGTCCAAGATGGCCCACCCAGGGCTCAACATTTGCCAACAGGTGATAGAGCATGGTTTAGTCTGGCCCACCCCCAGTCTCAGCTCTTACTGGCAGATAATGCAGCTTTGCCCAGCCTGGCCCATTCCAGCTCTCATGTGAACTGAAGGGTGCTGTGGCTCCAACCCTGCCTGCCCCACCCCCAGACCTGGTTCATACATATGCCAATGGGTGCTGCAACACAGCCTGATTTAGCATGTTCTCAGTCCCAACTCTCACAATCACTAGCAGTAACTATGGCCTAGTCAGTAAGTTCCCCAAGTTCTCTACCAGGCCTACTCCCAGCAACCTGTCTTGTGTGTGCTGGCGGGTACTTTAACCCACACTGTCATGGCCGGCCTCCAATCCTGACACTCACTGGCAGGTACTAAGTCCTAGCCAAGCCCGACCCACCCCCAGACCTAGCTCTCTCATGACCTGGCAGGTGCCACAGTCCAGACTGGCATGTCCCACATCCATTTCTGACTCTTGCGATCCCTAACAAGTGCTGGAATCTAGCTATTTTGGCTCACCCTCAGACCCAGTCCACACACATGGCAATGGGTACTACAGCCTTGCCCAGCCCAGTCCACTTACAGCCCTCGCTCTCACATTTGCCAGTGGGAGCTGCATCCTAACGGAGAATTCACCAGAGTCCCCCTATGAGACCCATTCCCAGCCTCAGGTCTTGCATGTGCTGGTGGGTGCTTCAACTCGGCCTGGCATGGCCCATTCATTCACAGCCTCAGTTCTCGCTGGCAGATGTTGAAGTCTAGCCCAGCCAAATGGGGCCTACATCCTGCTCTGGCTTTCCTGCATGCCAGTGAGTACTAAACCAAACTAAAGAAGCCCTTCACTCTGCCCAGCTACCAAAACCATTCACTGTGATGGAGGGATGGCCTAGGGTCAGCAGCATCACAGGTAAAACTGTATATTTCACCTAGAGACACCATCTGTCTGTACCAGCCTCCTTTATGGACCAACTCTCCTCTGTCCAGCAAGGTAATGGGAGCAAATGGTATGTCTCCAGAGAGCTTCACACCCCCTATATGATATCTCTTCCACTACCCCATGTGAAGAGATAAATAAATGGCCTTGAGCCTCACATGTATCTGGCCAACTTCAGAACTTTTCTGGGTGCATCTAGACTTGAAACTCCTGTGCCCATGTGTGTAAAACCTCAGAAACAGTTTTTGCTAGCTGGCACTGTAGCCTTGAAGATCACTGTCAACTGGAGCCCTGGTCTTACCATAGGCCCTTACTTTGCTCCTGTTCAACTCAGAAAGACCAAAACAATCACCCTAACTCTTGCTAGTAGCCAGAGTCCCAATGAGCAGAAGAGGGAAAGTGCACAGGACTAAAAGCAGACTAGCCTATCTCCTCTAGAACATAGACACCATACGTTCAGACACGTTTCTCTTTCCCACAACCACGCATGTTATTCTGTTGCCTCTTTTCATATCTTGTTTATTTCTCAAGGCCCCACCAGACAGTCTTAACCAATCTTTCACACATGTTCCACCCCAAGCCTCCCCGCTAACAGCATACAGCAAACAGCTGGGATGTTGGGACTGAGTAGAAGTGACC
Organism: Ochotona princeps; assembly: GCF_030435755.1. NCBI lineage: Eukaryota > Metazoa > Chordata > Mammalia > Lagomorpha > Ochotonidae > Ochotona > Ochotona princeps. The sequence goes on from NC_080834.1 coordinate 115,117,084, forward strand.
CCAGTACCTGTCAAAGCCAAATGGACAGTCCATCTAAGAACTGGCTGGAATGTAGAGTCTGCATGGAAGGCCAACATCTGCCACACTATGATCCATGATCCATCCGCCATCACAGAGGTACCCCTGAGAAACTCCTCAAGACCAACCCCCAGAGACTACATATTCCAGCAAGCTTCAGGAAGAACTCAAGCCATCTTTTCAAAAGGACTTTTGATATGTAACTCTTCCCTCCATTCCTGTGTGACCACTCACACGTAACATTTTTTTCTGTCCAAACCATTAACCAGCTTCTTTTGCAGGGCTAGCAACCTCCCATTCCTCCGCCACCAAACTGAGACCTCCACCAAGAGAACACTTGGCCCAAATTCAGCTCAAAGGCTCAAACAAGAGAAATATCATCAGATCCTACCAGTCTCCACAGTCACCTGACCTAACTCTCTTTGTGGACAGCAGCTCAGTGCGGAGCCCTAATGGTTGCCGCTATGCAGCCTACACGGTAGTGACCTTGGATTCTGTCCTTGAGGTACAGTGCCTCCTCTGGGGAGCTATTTCCCAAAAGAATGAACTGTATGTGCTCATTCAGGCATTGACACTGGCTCGGGGAAAATGAGTCAATCTCTATACTGACTCCAAGTATGCTTTTTTCATTGCTCACTCACACTAAGCCATTTGGCTGCAGAGAGGATTCCTCACCACCAACGGCAATCCTATTGTAAATGCCTCTCTGATTAACAGATTTCTTCAAGTGCTCTCTCTCCCAATACAGGTGGTGATTATTCACTGCTGGGGACATCATTCTTCTACAGACAAGGTAGTATGAGGCAACAATCAGGCTGACTGAACTGCGAGACGTCTGGCCACTCAGATAGCCACTGCCCCCTAATGTTCCTTTCTACCTCCCTTAAGCCTACCTATTCTCTACAGGAATCATAGGACCGGCCCATCTCAGGGTGCCAGAAACATCCAGAGGGCTGGATCTTCACTATCTTCTCATGATACGCTGCCCCTCCTCACTGATATCACAATTCTCTGCATGTGAGGCCTGACTCATCATTCCAGGGTTTCTTACCCCATTATTCTTGTGCCCTAATATGCGCAGACTTCTCCAGCAAATGCATGCTTCATGTCCAACTTGCTCCATTGTCTCCTCACAGGGAGCACTTAAACCAAGAGTGTCCACTCATCAACCCAGAGGTCACCAACTGGGTGAGGACTGGCAACTAGATTTCACCCATGTGCCCACACACAGGAAATTCTCTTACCTACATACCCTGGCTGACACCTTTTCAGGTTGGATGGACATTTTCCCAACAGCCAATGAAACATCAGCAGTGGTGGCAGGGACTCTTCTTCAACACATTGTTCCCAGGTTTGGTTTGGTCCATCCAGTCTGACAATGGGCCCACCTTCATTTCTCAGGTCACCCAACAGGTCGCCGAGGCCTTACACATCACCAGGAAACTCCATATCTCGTACCATCTGCAGTCCTCAGGAAAGGTGGAAAGAGCCAATGGGATTATCAAGGACCACCTCACAAAAATATCCTTGGAGCTCAGAGTCTAGTGGGTGGATTCACTCCCTTGGTCCCTAATGTGCATCAGGGCCTCCCCTCACAAGCCCCTGGGATTAAGCCCATTTGAGCTGGCGTATGGTCAACCCTTCTTAGTTACCCACCAGCTCCCAACAGAGTCTCCTCCTTTGACTATTTACCTTATCTGACTCTGACTCACAAGTTTCTCTGAGAACATATGGACCAGTACCTCCTGTGTCCCTGACATGAACTCATCAGTGATCAGGATGCTCTTCTCCAACCAGGAGACTCAATTCTGCTCAAGACTCTTCACCCAGACTCATTTCAGCTACGGTGGACAGGACCTCACACAGTGATTCTTACCACACCCACTGCAGCCAAACTTCTTGGCCACACCTCCTGGTACCATCTCTCCCATCTCAAGCCTTTCCAAACATCTACCTCATCTCAGTGGAACATCCAACAGAAAGGGCCTAATACACTAACCTTTAAATGCCAAAATGCCTCCCCTGCCTCAGATCCTACTGCTAATTCGCTACATCCCGTTAACTAAACAGACTCAATAATTTGCACAATTCAGGCAGCAACTCTGGTCTCAATATTGGGGGATCCCCACTCATGTCATGGCTTATTCCAATGCTCACTCTACTAGTAATTATAGATCTCTTATTAACTATTGCCCCTTGTTTCCTAAGGTTTGTTCAAAAGAAAATCCATAAAGCCTCATGGACCAACTTCAACCAAATGCTGCTCCAGCCCTACACTCCAGGATCCACCAGACCTCATCTAGGGACCAGACCTCACCTAGGGACAATGCCCCCCTTCAACAGGAAATAACTAGATCGACTCATTGCTCTCTTTTCCTATTACCAAAAGGTCAGAATTATGGTTGCCCTGGCAACCAGAGGAGGGCAGAGCTTGCTTCAAGCCTGACCTTAGGCTGCAACCTGGAAGGATGGAATTCTGGTGGGCACCTCGGGTGGGGTCACCACTCCAACAATGAGAGGCTGAGGTGACCCCTGTTTCGGCTTATGCATCAGGGAAAGTTTTAAAGCCCCTTGCACTGCTCTTCCTGGCTCTTCTTCCTCTGTAGCCCTCTCCTTCACGTCTGTCTGTCTGCTACACAGGGAAGGGCAGCCCTTGACCGTGGCTCCCTGGAATAAAGGCCATCTAAATTCTTTCTATATGTTCTGCTGAGGTGTTCTTTCCCTGCTGGTCGGCAAATCTTACACGTGGTGGTCGGCAAATCTAACAGTATGCCCTTATTTCCTATCAATTAAACTGTCTGAAACTTCCACTATGATGGTCAAGTCTATCTGAATCTATAAAGCTACCTGAATTATCCCCAGTCTGGAAAGCTTTAAGCTTTTCATCAGTAAGTATTTTTAAAACTGTCTTCTAGTTCTAGTTTTTCATGATATTTTTAGAAATCATGAATTAATGTTGAATTTATCAAATGCCTTTTTCATCAATTGAAACAAATTTTCATGGGAATTTCATATTACCTTCCACCACAAACTTTTTGAGGTCCCCTTACATTTATATAAACTGAGAATTACACATCAAACAAGCAATATCATGATATGCAAATGTTAAAGGTAAATTGAAAGATTTTTCAAAATTCTTTTTTTTTAAAGATTTATTTATTTTATTACAAAGTCAGATATACAGAGAGGAGGAGAGACAGAAGGAAGATCTTCCGTCCGATGATTCACTCCCCAAGTGAGCCGCAACGGCCGGTGCGCGCCTATCCGAAGCCGGGAACCTGGAACCTCTTCCGGGTCTGCCACGCGGGTGCAGGGACCCAAATCTTTGGGCCGTCCTCAACTGCTTTCCCAGGCCACAAGCAGGGAGCTGGATGGGAAGTGGCGCTGCTGGGATTAGAACCGGCACCCATATGGGATCCCGGGGCTTTCAAGTCGAGGACTTTAGCCACTAAGCCACACCGCCGGGCCCTCAAAATTCTTATACAGTGAAAGGCAGTAACTTCTCTCCCCCGGTCGTTTGAAAAGAGCTTTCTTTCCTTGTTTTAGACCTAAGGTCAGTCATCAAAACACAAACCACACCAATTACGTCTAGCTTATTTTGTCAGGTCTGGGTGATTTGCAGCCAAAGGGGAATATACGGATCATCAAAATCCAGGCATAACCCTAAACACAATGTGAGCATCTGTGAGCTGTCTGTGAGCTGACACTCACACCGTTTTTCCAAAACAGCCAAGAAAGCTTGGATTTTCAGCATTACTTTCAGACCTCCCTGAACAGAACCATTAATAATCAATGAAATAGCCCAAAAAAGAAAGTGCTTGGAAAGAACAGGAGTTTCCAAAACCTGCTATTGCACTGTGAATTGCTGAATGACCTGGAACTGAATGGCCCAGGATGCCTCTTTCCCTGCCTCACATCCTGTGCAGCTCCGAAGCAGAGATCAGACCCACTAACAATGTCCTCTGAGGGGAGTGTACCCTGAAGAGGCCAGGCTGGAGCGCCTTGGGTCTGCGGCAGCGCTGGCTGACCACCAGCCCACACGGTTGGGAACAGATATCCTCAGAGCCTTGGACAGCAAATCCAGTTTAGACTTGTTCCTAAGTGACACCAGTGATTATTTCTATGTCCTAATGTTATAGTTTAACCACTCCACCAATGATTAAGGCCGTTTTAAAGTCTGAACAGGCCCCACTAGCTAAATGTCCATTGCACTTTAGTTAACATGCAAAGGACGCTGGCTGCCTGCAGTTAGCTAATAACGCATGATAATTAATAGTACTCAGGAAAAGTGTCCTGTCAGCAGGAGCCCTGAGGTTATTTTCCTCATCCTCCCAAGATGATCTACAGCAGCCCTCTTCTGTTTCAGCAAATAAGTAACAGGTGCTGGCTCTATGCTGATTCTTTTAATTCTGGAAGTAATTTGGGCACAGCACTTTCGCTTCATTTCCATTTGCTGAACTGACAAATGGGGTGTGGTGATGGTAAAAGTGAACAGCTTTTCCCTTACTCAAAGGCTATTCCACCTGCAAAAGCTCAGCTACCACAGCGGGGGGTGGGGGTGGGGGCAGCAGCAAACAGAGACCCAGGGCAGTCAGGGCAAGGATTCATCCACCTCACAAGAGAGGTCTCTTTCATTACTTTTTCCAGTGATACAGATTTGTAAGCATAGGGTTTCATCCTTCCGCTCATGCCCTCCCTCCCCATAACTCCTTCCCACCTTTTGTCTTCCAAATTATTACAATAATACATATAGGAAAAGGTAGAAAACATGGTCTCATGGACCCGGCACATTGGTTCAGTGACTAAATCCTTATCTTCCATGTGCTGGGATCCCAAATGGGTGCCAGTTCCTGTCCCAGGTACTCCACTTCCCATCCAGCTCCCTGCTTGTGGCCTGGGAAAGCAGCAGAGGAAAGCCCAAAGCCTTGGGTCCCTGCACCCACATGAAAGACCCAGAAGAAGTTTCTGACTTTGGATCGGCTCAGCCCCAGCCATTGCGGCCAATTGGGGAGTGAGCCAGTAGATGGAAGATCTTTTTCTCTCTATCTCCTTCTCTTTATTAATATCTGCTTTTCCGATGGAAATAAATAAACCTTTTAAAAAATGGTATCATAATGCATAATTCAAAGTACCAATGGGAATTGTAAGGAGTTATTCCAATACCCGGTGCCATTCCTTCTTCCTCACAGCTCATGAAGTTCGCGCCGGTCCAGCCGTCCACCAATCGGATGTAACCTGGCATTCCACCTGAGAATCCCACCCCAATCTTCCAGCCCCCTCCCCAACTCCGCCCACTCGCCAATCATCCCTAGGCATTCTCCTGCAGGCGCCAATCCCCTGGGGGCCTGCCCTCAATCCCTCCCAATCCCCACCCCCTACACCTGGCCAACAAAAGGCCTCCCCCCAGGTGCGGCTCTCTCTTATGATCCCTCTCTTATCCCGCTCTTACCCCTCTCTTATCCCTCCCTCTCTTACCCCGCTCTTACCCCGCTCCTACCCCTCTCTTATGATCCCTCTCTTACCCCTCTCTTCTCCCTCTCTATCTTATCCCTCCCTCTCTTACCCCGCTCTTACCCCGCTCTTATCCCTCTCTTCTCTCTCTCTCCCCTTCCCCCTTTTCTCCTCCGGACTTTCACCACCTCTACTCGTTCCTGCCCCGTTGGAATAAACCTCCTAAGATATCTCGTTGCGTCTGGTGTGTTTCAGCTCACGGTAAAGAACCAGGTTGTGGGAATTAGCTGAGCGTAATAATATCGTAATAATATCGTAATATCGTATGAACTAGAACTCTAACATCTTTTAAATAACTAACAGGAATCCTATTGTTTCTCAAGAGTCAAGAGACATGTTGTACACATGCATTGCTTCCCAGTATGTTCATCTTCCTTTTACTTTACCTATAGATGTGTGTATATATTTACATATAAATTGTGCATTAGTTGTCACATATCAGAAAGAACATACAATATTTGACCTTTTGGGACTGGCTTATTTTACTAAGCATAATGGCTTCTATTTGGGATCATTTTGTTGCAAATTGTAAGATTTCATTCTTTTTATGGCTGAGTAGTGGTCCATGGAAATAAATACATCATATTTCCTTTAACCATTCATCTGTTGATGGGCACCTGGGTTGGCTCCATATTTTAGCTATTGTGAATTGTGTTGCTGTAAGCATGGAGTTGCAGGTAACTCTCAACTGCAGGTTTCATTTCATTTGGAAATACTCCCAGGAGTGAGACGGCTAGTTGTATGGTAGATCTCTCTGCAATGTCTGAAGAACCTCCATACTGCCAGCCATGGTGGTTTATACCAATTTACACTCAGCAACAGGGGAGGAGAGTACCTTTCAGGGTGAAGACTTTATTTGCATGCATTGCCTCAGGCTCATCTCACTGAATGTTTTCAATGTAATTTTTATTTCTCTATGATTAGGATCTTAGTTATTCCGATATTTTTCATTACTGCTAAATAGCCTATTTGATATGCTGGAAAAACAATCTTTGGTATCTCCCACAATGAAGTAAATGCCATTTTGCTACATTAAGAAACAGGTGATGAGACCAGAGTAGTTTGGGGAAAGCAAAGTGAAATAACCACAAAGAGTAGCACGCGGCATCATCAAAGGCCCGCCCCTTCTCCCACAACTTAATTAATATCGAGTAAGAACATGCAAAAATATATTTTTGGAAATTCAGTGCCCATTCCCAAATTCATCTTCCCATCTCTGTCATCCTCCCAGCTCAACCCACAGTCCCACAGAAATATGAGAGAAATGAGGTGCATGTCACACACTAAAAGGAAAATATGGCTAAATAATGTAACATGAAGCTGTCAAAGGAGAGAAAAATGCAAGATATGCCTAATGTATTAGAAAACAAGAATTTTGTTCTTTTCTACAATTATGTACACTATCATTTATTAGCAAGTTGGAAATCAGAAGGGGGCAGATGAGGCAGGGCCGAGTAAACCTTAGCTCTCCAGCAAGAACAGAAATCAGTGGAGCACATGTGAAGCCTAGATAGACGCTTACACCTACTGGTTTGCATGAGCCGGGGATGGGAATAGTCTGAGCAGAGCCAGGCTCTATCACCTGCAAGTAAGAATTGGGACAGGGATGGGGGCGGTGGTGCAGGCCAGGTCAGGCCAGGCTACACCATCTAAGACAAAGGTCAAGACAGGTGAGGGGGCTATGCGAATCTGGGTCAGAGCAACCACTGGCATGTGCAAGATCTATGACTGGGAACAGGCCTGGTTGGGGAACTGGCTGGGTGGAGGTTCCCACAGGTGAGTGCAGGGGCTGGAGTAGAAGCTGTGTTCTGGTCTGGATAAGGCTGCAGTGTTCCTGAGCACAAGTGTGGATTGGGACTGGCTGTAGCAAACAGGGCTAGACTCCAGCACCAACTGGTGCTCTGGAGGACCAGGGTAGGTGAAGGATGAACTAGGCTAGATCTCTGCCCCTACTGAGCCATTTGTGAGCTGTGTCTGAATGTGGATTAGGCTTGGCCTAGCTGAAATAACCAACAGTAAGAACCAGAATGGGTTGAAGGCCATTCAGGAAAGGCCACTGTTCCTCCCTGGACAGGAGGTGAACTAAGTCGGGCTGGCCCAAGGACTCACCCGTATGCGTGAGATCTGGCATTGGGAGAGGTTCTGATGGAGGAGCTTGGGAAACTCCTCTGGCAGGACACAGTCCCTGCAGGTGAGTGCAAGAACCATGATAGGGAACAGCCCAGACCAGGCCAACGAAAGGTACACACCGGCATACATTTGACATAGGTCGGGGGCAGACCAGGCTGAACCAGTTCACATCACCCGCTGGTGAATCCAAGCACAGGAACACAATCTGGGTCAGGCCGGGTTCGGTAACAACACATACCAGTATACATTAGGGCTAGGATAGGGTGCCAGCTGGGCTGGGCTAGGCTGTAACCTCCACCAGCGTCAGCTGTAATTGGGGGTGGGCCAGGCTGGGCCAGACTACAGCACCCACTGGCAAAAGTAGAGGCAAGGAAAGCCATACCAGACTGGGCCGAAGCACACAACCAGCACATGTTACAACTAGGTGGGGAAGGAGCAAAGCAGGTAGGAGGAATGTGGAGGGTTCTCCTGCTAGACAGCCACTCCCACTGATAGGCATAAGTTAAAATGGGGGCAGACCAGCCCAGGCAGGGCTACAACACCTGTGAACCTCATGGGAGCTAGATCAGGGAAAAGCTTGCACCTACTGGTACAAGCATAAATCAGAGGGGTGAGGGTTGGGGGGGCTCTGCCACAGCATTAGCTGGCAGACGCTGGCACTGGGGGCTAATTCTGTCAAGTTAAACCGCAGAACCACCTGGAGAGTGCATGATCCAGAGTGAGAGTGGCCCAGTAGGCAAATACTGGGCACCTCCCTCTTGGGTTACCACTCCCACTGCAGAGCAGGAAAACCAGGGCTGGGGAAGGTGAGGCTGGACAGAATGGCAACCGCCAGCATGTGTATGGACTGGATGGTGGGGCTGGTTGGGTTGAACTAGGCTTCAATGCCCATTGACATGTATGACAGCTCAATGGGATGTGGGACAGACTGGAACAGTCTGCTCTACATACTGGCATGCATGGAAACCAGGGACAGTGACGGGACTGGTGGGGGTTATTGTGGGTCACTCCGACTAGGCTGCAGCTCCCACTGGTTTAGTTGAGGGCCGAGTATGAAGTGGGCAAAATCAGGCTGGACTGCAACACCCATGGCTTCATGTGGAAGACAGGGCTGGAAACAGAACTAACCCAGCAATTGCAACCACCAGCATGTGCATAGGTTGACTGGGGTGACAGACTATGCCGGACCCTGTACTGGCAAGCACAAACAAGAATCAGGTCTGGGATCACCCCAGATGAAGTTTCTTTGGGGATCCCTCTAAATGAACTGCTGATCTCAGAACCTAAGCCATGAAGACAATTGCAGCTTCCATGGTCTGACCATGGAATGCATGTGTCAAAGCTAAGCCTCCTCAGAGGCTCAGACAGAGCAGTGGACAGCATATCCAGGTGCACATGGAGGATATGGCAGCCCATCAGAACCTGCAGAGGACAGCTGGTACCACAACAGAGGACGGAGGTCAGAACAAATGGATCATCTGCCCCAACCATGTGTTAGCAGTGAAAATCTGGGCAAAGGGAGACTCTAAGGTAGACTATGTCAGCCAGCAGATTCTGGAGAGATTTCATCATGGTTTGAATGGTGAGAGTGGCAGCAATTCAAAACTGTTGAACTATCAAAATCATTTGAGTAGTGCCTTCGGAGCACGCCCCAGGTCGGGGACCCTGGGATGGGTAGGAGACTGGATGGGGCTTCTCCATTTATCTCCCCCTTATCCCAGATACAGAAAATAAAAGAGAGAGAGAATGTGGAAACAATGGTCTTACCCATTTTCCTGTAGTCCTTGACCCTTTGTGCCATAATCAACTATGTAAAGATTATCAAAATAAAATAATCACCAAAAAAGAAGAGAAAGTTGGAAATTAGATACAAAGAAAATTCCTAAAAGCCTGAGCACTGGATCCCCCTGTGAGAGGCCAATTGTGTAGTCTGTGAAATAGGGTGTTCTATGGATGTCAATCAGATCATTTGAGTTCAGGGTGCCATTCAGGTGTTCCATACCCTTTCTGTATGAATCTTTTCCTCTAAACATCCACCAATCAGTGAGAAAGAACTGAAGCCTGCAATGTATGTTCCTCTAACTGTATAACCTGTGCTACTTTCATACACCTCCCTAAAATGTTTTATGCTTTAAATAGCACTACTATCATCCCCATTTTTAAATGAGGAAACTGGGGCATGCGAAGATTAAACAAAATGCATAAGATCCTTCAACTAGTGAAAGGTAAAGTGGGATTCAAGGTGGTTTAATTTCCTAGTCTTCATGAATTTCAAGAGCAAGCAAGATCAAGCCCTCACTGTATTTGACTTTTACAAGGTGTTTGTGACACAGGCCAACTTTTGGGGGATTCCAAACACCATTCCTCCACTCTCTTCCACCTCCACCCCAACTTACAATCTCGCCAAGCCCTCGAGGAGAACAACGGAGGGCCCCCTAAGGTGTGTCATCCTCAACCAGCTTTCTGGGGGTCAGAGGCTTAAGCCCCTGCCCCACCATGAAAGGCTCTTTGAGATAGCCCCTACCTTTCTAGCTTCTCTAAATTATTAGCTTCCTCAGCTTTCTTCTCTTCCACAACACTGATGTGGACGGGTCTCAGCTCTGTCCTGGGAAGGATCCCCCACCCTAAAGAGGCTTAGAGGTGAGATGACAATGTCAAATTGCTCTGGGGTTTGCAATTCACCTGTCCTTGCTTCATTTTGTCACCAATGTTAGACCTCCAAAGGTCAAGCATAGAGTATAGGCAATGAGGAAGGTATAATGAAGACTGTTTTCAGATGTGGCTTTAGATGATAAAGGCAAAAGAATTCTCGTGATTCACATACAGTTCAGTCTAGTTCTAAACAAGGCCAGATCCTCTGAAAGGAACTGGGACACTGTCCTGGGATTGGCTTCTGTAGCTCTTCTCAGGGGAACAGTGCTGGTGGACTGCTGGTCACTCCCGTTTTCATCAGTGGTAAACTCCAGTCAAAAGATTCTCCATGGGAATGGGAAAACCACTTTTAAATGAGCACATTAAAGGTCCATTCAAAACATAGTGGCAGAACTATTCCGTTGTAAGTTTCAGGGTTTTTATTTCAGACCTCAGGGACCCTCAGTTTTGAATAGCGCTCATTTTAGATCCCATGAAGGACAAGCTGAAATGTTAGCAAAGGCCAGTGTGCTTGGTCAGTTGAAAGCAAGAGATGACCCACAACTCTCTCTATTCTGTTGAAGACTGGAAGGAACAAATGCAAGGCTAATTTCTAGGCATTTGGGAAGCCCAGCATCGAGGGCACCCAGACAAGCAGTGTTTGTCTTTTTATTTTTTTAAGCGTGATTCACAGTCTGATTTTTGCCTGGTGGGTTCAGAAGTAAGACTTATAGCTTGCAGAGGTGTCTTGTTTCAAACATGCAGTGAATGTGGAGGTAAAGAACAGTTTGAAGGTGGGACTCCTGGGCATCCTCTCCCCCACCCCCCCGCCCAGTACCGTGATCATGCCTGAAATGCTAGTCTCACCAGCTGGGGAAGGGAGGATTACAGAGCCAGGAGCTCATTACCTGTAATGCTGGCACATAATGGTGTCTCTTTAATGGTCTCATTCAGGGGTGACTTAGATCCCAGAACATGTGCTTGCTTTACCAGGTCACAGTATAATCTGCACATGTACTGGTCACCATAGTGCGGTTCTAGACTATTTTTGTGGCTGGTGTTACCAGGACAGTAGGTTAGGTGTTTTCAGCAACGCTGCCATTCCGTGTGGGTCGCTGTTTGAGCCCCAGCTGTTCTACTTTGCATCCATCTCCCTGCTGATGCACCTAGGAAGGCAGCCTCTCCATCCATGTGAAAGACCTGGATGGGGTCCCAGGTGCCTGACCTCTGCCTGGCCCAACCTCCATCATTGCAGCCATTTGGGGAGTGAACCAGCAGAGGAAGCACAGTCTGTGGAACTCTGCCTTTCAAAGAAGTGAATCTTGAAAAAGAACATTCCCAAACACCCCAGTGCCCACTTGCTGGCGACCGCTTGCTCTCAGTCAGCCTTTTGGGGGAGCTCTCTATGGAACCTCATGTCGCAGGGGCTGACCCTGTGGGATAAACAGGGCTGGAGATGCTTTGCTGTGTTGGTGGGACCACCTCTCTGGAGACCTGGCCCTCTGGGACCACGTGGGCAGCTGCATGTCCACAGTGTTACAGATCTGGGGCATGGGAGGGTGTTTTGGGGGCTCCAGAATGACACAAGCCCACAGCCCTCCCTTTAAAGTCGTTCGGGTTCCCACCAGGTTGCAAGCAGCCACAAAGGCTTCTAGCACAGCCCTACTCACTACAGGTGCAGCTGTGATGGTGAGGTCTCCACAGGTTGCACCCTGTGATGCTGGCATCCATTGTGGGCACTGGCCAATCCAGCTCCCTGGTCGTATGCCTGGGTAAGCAGTGAAGGATGGCTCTAACCCCTTGGCCCAGGGTCACCCAGTGTGGCAGGGCGGGGAGGCTATCTTGGGGAAGTGGAGGGCTAGGTGGGAAGCCGACTTAGGGTTAAAAACTGCCAAGATACTTCGCTAAACCGTACACGCACGACTGGCATCAAGTCTTCCACTTGTGAATGAACAAGAAAGCAAGGCACCCACTGCCAGGGCCAAGCCTCTGTTCTGTGAGGCAACAGCAGGACGTGCTTCAAGGGTGCCCCACGAGAGGCACCCTCCTCCCGGGGTCTCTGGGCTTAGTTGACTGGAAATGGGTCAACCCAGACCCCGCAGGGTCCGTGGCCATCCCCTCTGTGCGCTTGCGTGGCAGTCGGCCCCGGCAGGTCCCAGGTGGGTTCCCGGCACCCCAGGCACCGTCGCTCCGGGCCAGGTCCCCTGGAACCAAAGCCCCACCAAATTTTAACACTGAGAATTCACTTTCAAGCAGTAAAATATTATCAAAATAATGAATCATCGCTTAAGAGGTTTTTTGTTTTGTTTTTCCTCAAATCGAAAGGCACAATGACAGAGAACTAGAACTTCCATCTAGTGTGTACTAGTTGGAAGTGCTCCTAATGTTCATAATGTGGTACTAGGCCAGGCTGAGGCCGAGAGCCAGGAATCCAGTCCATGTCTCCCACATGTCTGGTGCTGGCACAAGCCGTTACTTCAGCCACGTCACTGTTCCCAAGGATGTGCATTTGTGAGAAGCTGGAGTTAGAAACTGAACCGGTGTGGCTGTCCTAACTGCTAGTGCTTAATGTCAACTCCCTGATTAATTTTAAACTTGCTTCGTTTTTCTTTCCGCAAAGGATTATATCCACTGTGAGGGCAAGAACAGGAATCTTTACTTCTTTTGTTCTTCTTTTGAATGTCAGGCATAATAGCTAAATAAGTACCGGATGAGTAACTGAGTGAATAACAGGAATTTACAGTGATGATGGTAGTAAAAGCTGAATTTTTCGATTATGAGAATGAAACGAGTTAACATTTGTACGATGTTAACATCAGTGTTTGGCGCGGTGTTATGGCAAAACCGATAAGCCACAGGTCTAAAGTGCTGTGCAATGAGGAAATAAAGCTGCTGGGCGCCTGGAGACAGGCTGATCCGATCTAACCCAAGGAAAGTCAAATCAAAAGGGTTATGATATTGTTCCTCTTTCCTTAGCTAGTCCCTAAATTTAGTCATACAACATATCAGCATTTACTGTTATCTTTGTCTTATTTTAAGTAAAAAATGCTTGTTTTAAAATTCATTTTCTCAGAAAATAAAAGATTTTTTTAGGCAAAAAGAAAAATCAAAAGGGTTCCTGGTGAACATGAAATGTCAGCAAGCAAGAAGAGGATTTTTCGTGTGTGTGTGTGTGTGCTTTTTTTTCTTTTTTATAAGATTTACTTATTTTGTTGTTGTTATTGTAAAGGGAGATTAGATTTACAGAGAGAAGGAGAGACAAAGATCTCCCACCCACTGGTTGGGTACATTCCCCAAATAGACACACAGCCAGGGCTGAGCTGATCCACAGAGTGAAGCTTCTTCTGGGTCTCCCACGTGGGTGTAGGGACCCGAGGCTTTGGGCCATCCTCCACTGTTGTCCCAGGACACAAGCAGGGAGCTGGATTAGAGTGGACCAAGCAGGACTTGAACTAGCACCCAAATGGGATTCTGGCGCTTGCAAGGTAAGAATTGAGCCTGGACCCAAGAGGTCTTATCATGATGCAAGCATTACAGATTGGGTCTGTCTTTTATATATCTATTATTTTATTCATTAGGAAAGAACTGTGGGGCTGAGGGATCATGTGGATGCTCTAGAGTCATTGTGTATAGGTTTGTACTAAATGCTGTAACAATTGTAACAATAATGTTATAAGACTTCTGTTGGCATTTCTATGTCTGTTGTAAACATAAATGTTGTCCCATTTATTCCTCACAACACTAATTAAGCGTATTACAGGATGAGACTATGAAATTTGAGATACATGGTTCCTTTGGGATGTTTCCTTGGCCATATCCTTCATTGGAACACACATTTGCCAATCAACCTGGGTCCTTCTAATCTTCCTCCCGGACTCAATTCTTGCATTCTCTCCCCTAAGGGAGGGTTTCAGTCCCCGTCTCTGGAGCCTCGTAGAGCCGAGCACCTCTTTCTTCCCTACCGAGCCAGGACTTCTGCATCAACTTTACAAGGCACTAACCACAACACACAAAACCTTCTCATCTGTCTCCTGCTTGAGCTCAGACCATTTGTCATGACCTTCCCAAAGGTGTTCAATGTCTGACAGAAAGTATTGTTCAATAGAATGAGCATAATATTAATGAGGCATTCCAATACTTGGGGAATCATCAACTATCTGATGGCAGAACACTCAAGCATCCAATAACTGATTGGACTAGGAACTTACTCAGGTTCCCCCTAAACTCTGAGACACTAGGGCTCTCAGTCTCATGTTTGAGCCTGGCTTGCCTAAACATGATGCTGACCAGCACTGAGAAAACACAAGTGATTTCAAGAGAAATATATGAGTAAATCAGTTCTGAGTTACAGCAGCCAAACTAATCACAGAATGAACAATTCAAATGTTTTTTAAAGCAAAGTAAACCCACAACATAATGAGAACCTGAACTGCACCATTTTCAATTCTTCTATGTAAATTTCAACATAGTTTCTCAGTATTCTGTTAGTTTACTATAAGTAATCCAATTGGAATACTATCCACTTTGAGTCAATCACTCAGTTATATAAAACTGAGTATACTTTGAAGGACATGAAAATGCCATGTAGGAAAAATAAGAGACAAGTGACAGAGCCAGTCCCTCCTGATCACCAAATGGGCATGGCAGCAGGAGCAAGGAGCTTCCATCAGGCTCCATTCCCAGCCTTAATGTACTACTGACCTCTATTGATTATCCCTGTGACATTCACCAAGCTGTCTCCCGCAGGAGTCATTCTTTTCTGCCATACAAGAGCTTTATGATTGTCAACCAATTCAAAACTGATCAACATGCATCAACTCTCACTTAAATCCATTCCAAAGCATAGCTGTGTTCCATTAGCTCAAAATATGCCAAAGAAACCTCTCACAACAGGAAACCCATGCTGACAATGTCACTTGACAGTACACATATTTATGTCACTGACGCCTTAGAAATAAGTTATCGAAAAAAAATAGCATGGTTCCTTCTGTCTTGTTTTGAGTGTCTCTCTGTTAAAGGAGAAAATACTTCAAGAGATCTTATGGTAGAACTTACGATTACCAATGTCACAATCTAAATTTTACCACAAGTATTAATTGATACAAGAATAACAAAGGAGAGTGATCTCTAATTCTGTAATGGAGCAAATTGAAACTATGAGTAGGGTGACATTCAGAAAGATAATATGCCCGTGCTTTGATGCAAATCTAATTTGAAGTTGAGTCTCTTAACGAAAGTGTCCTGTCTTACAAAATCAAATGATGAGTGCGTCTTTTTTCCACTGGCCTTCCAAATGCATTTCAGAGTCTACTTGTACCACAGGTGAGTTCTGAACTCTGCAGTTGTGGATCGTGTCTAGGGCATTCAGCAACTAAGAACATGTTTGATCATTTTAACTTGTGGAAATCATCCCACCTCACAGAGAATTTTTAGAACAGTGAAACTACTCTAGACAATGGCATAATCATAGATACATGCCATCATCCACTCTTCCAAAGCCATAGAATGTACCGAGATGTATTTTAATTTACATTTTGGCCTCTGGATAATAATTAGGTGTGAATACAAGTTCATTGATTGTAGCAAATACACTACAAGGCTGAATGCTAATGGTTGTGCATTTGTAGGGGCAGAGACTTTTTAGGAACTCTCTCTGTACCATCCTCTCCATTTTGTCATGAACATACAACTGTTCTAAAAAAATGAAAGATATTTTTAAAATTATCCCCCGGGAGGCAGCTCATTTCTTTTAGACATTTCTAAATTGGGGAATGACTTACTCATATTCAACCAAAATCCATCTGGCTAAAATCGTTTCTATTTTCAGGTAGGAACACCTTCCTGGCAACATCCCCAGAGACTGAGGTTCAGAATGCCTGCATAGCACTCCCGGTGCCTCGGCAGCTAGTAAGCCCCTGCCAATACGGCCAGGGCATGAGTTAACCGAGGGGCCACTCTGTTATGTGCTTTACCTGTAATCCCCTTCAGAGGCGGGGGCCATCACCATCCCATTATGGAAAAGCCGTAGTGTAAGTATTCTCAAGACCTCTAAGACTCTTATGTCAGAACCAGTCCTGTCCCTCTTCTCAACTCCCTGAGCCTCCTCCCCAATGTGTGCTCCATCTCCTGGAAAGGTTTGCAGGTACAGAGCACAGTTCTGGAGCCGGGGAGCCCAGGGCTTCAATCTTTCTTTCTTTTTCTTTTTATTACAAAGTCAGATACACAGAGAGGAGGAGAGACAGATGGGAAGATCTTTCCGATGATTCACTCTCCAAGTGAGCCACAACGGCCGGTGCTGTGCCGATCCGAAGCCAGGAACCAGGAACCTGGAACCTCTTCCGGGTCTCCCACACGGGTGCAGGGTCCCAAAGCATTGGGCCGTCCTCAACTGCTTTCCCAGGCCACAAGCAGGGAGCTGGATGGGAAGTGGAGCAGCCGGGATTAGAACTGGCGCCCATATGGGATCCCGGGGCTTTCAAGGCGAGGACTTTAGCCGCTAGGCCACGCCACTGGCCCCCCAGGGCTTCAATCTTGCCCCACCACATGAGCAGCTTTCAGAGCTTTAATATCTTCTCCACACCTTGGTTTCCTGAGCTATAAAATGAGATATGTAAGTGGAAAGCACATGACATATTGACAGTTTAATAAATGCTCACTCCTTACATCCTGTTTCTTTTTTTTTTTTAAGATTTATTCATTCTATTACAGCCAGATATACAGAGAGGAGGAGAGACAGAGAGGAAGATCTTCCGTCCGATGATTTACTCCCCAAGTGAGCCGCAATGGGCCAGTGCGCGCCGATCAGAAGCTGGGAACCTGGAACCTCTTCCGGGTCTCCCACGCGGGTGCAGTGTCCCAATGCATTGGGCCGTCCTCGACTGCTTTCCCAGGCCACAAGCAGGGAGCTGGATGGGAAGTGGAGCTGCCGGGATTAGAACCGGCGCCCATATGGGATCCCGGGGCTTTCAAGGTGAGGACTTTAGCCGCTAGGCCACGCTGCCGGGCCCAACATCCTGTTTCTTTTGCAGGAAGTGCAGAGTCTTTTTTTCAAGTGAACACAAATTACTGTGGTCACTGGTGAGTGGTCTCTTCCTCTAATGTATTAGCTTCCTTTTGTGTAGCTGATTGTCTATGGGAGCAAATGGATAGACCCCATCCCTGGGTAGAACATGGTGTAATGAGGAGAGCTCATGTGACTCCAATAAAGCAACCGCCCTGCCTCCTTCCCACCGTCTCCGCTTTCTACAGGTAGCAGCAAGCTAGGCAGCATTGCTTGGGTGACTGATGCTTCTTTTAGTCTGACCTACAGTGTGTTTCCTCCATACAAGCTCCGTACAGTGTGCAAAGACCTCTAGGGTTCATGATGAACCTGGCCTACTGGAGCCATGGCACAGCAGCCCACACCCAGTCACACATTCCTAGCACTTAGCTTTCTTGAAAGCCTCTAAACAAAGCTCATCGATGTACATACAGCTTGAATTGTACATTCAGAGATGACAGTCTGGTGAAAACTTCTGACATTTTTGTCACTTATGCTTAGAGTAACTGGCAGTTTGTGTGAGTACAGTTGACAGCCTGATGTTTTTGAAGTAGCCACAGGTAGAGCTGCCCAAGTACTGATTACTGTTTACCACAAAGGACGGTGCTGTAGTGTAGACAGCCCAAGGCCACGATTGATTGCCCTTTGCCAAGTGATTACTTCCTCTTCCACTCTCATTTCCTATTTGCCAAAGTCAACTATAGCCAAAGTTCTATAGAACTGTGGGCACCAGCATTTTCGATTTCAGACTAGCCTGGCCTACCTTTTCCAGCTGCAAACAGTATCAATAATCTGTTATTCCAACCTTGCCTGAATAAATAAATCATTTGTGAAGCTTAAAAAAAAAATCCAGGCTTGGCTCTACCCCTTCCAGGACTCTGGATTGTTCTGGAATAATAGCCATGGTTTTATTTTAAGAGCCCCTCAGATGGGCCCAGCACAATGGTTCAGTGGCTGAATCCTCACCTTGAACATGCTGGGATCCCATATGGGTGCCTGTTCCTGTCCCAGCTGCTCCATTCCCCATCTAGCTCCCTGCTTGTGGCCCGAGAGAGCAGTAGAGGACAGTCCAAAGCCTCAGGACCCTCAGGACCCTACAGCCTCAGGGGAGATCCAGAAGAAGCTCCTGGCTTTGGATCAACTCAGCTCTGGCCATGCAGCCACTTGGGGAGTGAACCAGCAAACAGAAGATCTTTTTTTCTCCCTCTCTCTTAGAGAAGGAGAATCCCTTTCTGGGAATCTGCCTTTCCAAGAAAAAGAAATCAATCTTACAAAGAAAGCTCCTCAGGTGAATTTAATGTGTTAGATAAGAAGTGTAGATATAGGCCAAAATAGTAATACTGAGATTTTTTTTTGTAGAATCATATTTATGCATATATATGTGCTATACTTTTTGTTGCTCTCATTTGTGTCTACTATGTTTTTTAATCTTTGAGAAATATGAAGTGCTTAAATTACATATTAAAGATTTTTGTCAGAAAAGAATCTTCAACTTAAACGCAAGATTAGATTCTTACTCCCACTTTTATAATATTCATATCCTCACTGTGGAATGACTCTATGCGAACTATAGAAGTGGTAACAAATGAGAGTTCAGCACTTCACTGCTACAAGCCAACTTTGAATAACCTTAACGTGCAATTCCACCATAACAAACATCATATTAAACAATGTGGAGCCTGTAAAGGTGAATTGCCTACACCAGAAGTGTCAGGAATTCACACATAATTATTACCTAATAAAAATGTGGTTCATGGAAATTATATTTAATCTCAGATTTGATGATACAGAGTATAGTAATATTTTTGACTGGCAGTTGGCAAGGCATTTGGAGTTCAGAGACACATAAAACAGAATACTCAGGGGCAGGACAGTGTGTGACATTCATTTAAACTAGCACAAACAGCGTGTCTTGTAAGTCAGGTAAAAGGAGAGCCCTGCTGGGGGATATGTACTGGGCAAGTGAATTGGTATCAACCTGCAGATGCTTTGCTGAGGAGCCCATGAGGGACAGGGAAGTGCCAGAGGGCTGACGTCGTCACAGTGGCCTGTGGTGCAGGGAACCATCCCTGGTGTGCGGTACTTACCTTCCCATCCCCGGTGTAGAATCACCACCCTGGGTCCTTCCTGGTGAGAAGCAAAGGCCACAGGAAGGGAACCTGAGAGACAGAGACATTGGAGAGCTGGAATTCTTCAAGGGGTGACTAATAATACAAGGCAAACACAACTGAAATTGAGGTGCTTGACTTACACCCTTCATTTCTTCCCACGCAAATTTTTCTTAAATTAATACCCATCCAATTGTCATAAAATTTGCCTTGCACGGTTTAAAAAAATTTATTTGAAACGCAGTTGCACCACCTGCTGGCAAAATGTGAGCTGCACACCTAACAGTCCTGAATTCTATTTTATTCTAATTTTCAAACAACATTCAAGTACATGTAAAAACTGAAGAAATACTACAACATACCTATATCCTCACATACATGTACTGAGTGCTACTGTTTGCCAGTTTCTTTACCCCCAGTCCTGCAGAATCACTAAAAATAACAAAGACACCAAAACACTTCAATTCTAACATTTTCATCATAAATTTCCTAATAGAATATCCTATGCATAACCACAATGCCACCACCTTATCTGAAAAATTAACAATAATTTTATGTAAAAGCTAGCATTTTGTATATATTCAAATTTCCCTTGTCAAAAGACATTTTCTAAGTTTGCATTTTTTAAATGCAGTATAAAATCAGTCCTTAAGCTCCGCACTTGATTGATAGATTTCAGAGTTCTCCTTTATTCTAAAACAGTTCTCATCACTTTTCTGCCTCTCCAGACAGGGCCATTTTTCAAATGTCAAGGTCAGTTATCTTGTGGAAAGAATGTCCCACATACTGAATTTGCCTCATGATTAAATACAGACTAAAAATTTTTGGCAAGAGTAACTCATAAGTAATTTTGTAAACTTGTTACTGCTTCATTTAATGAAAGATTATATTAGGCTGCCCCACTAATGGTGTTGCTAAGTTTGTTCACTTAGTTTGGGCGGTGACCTCAAAATTTATCCTTCCATGAGAATTGTAATATATTATCCCCTAACAATTTTTATTTGAAGATTTATGTTTTATTTATTTGAAAGGCAGAATTGAAAAGAGAGAAAGAGCGTTCTTTCATCTGTTTGTTAACCCCAAGCAGCCCCTAACCATCAGGCCTGAGCCAGGACAAAACCAGAAGCCAGCTGCCTCACCTAGGTCTCCCACATAGGTGGCAAGGGCCCACACAATTGGGCCATCTTCTATTACATTGTGAGACACATGGTAGCAGCGAACTGGATCAGAAATGAAGTGACTGTAACAAGAACCAGTACTCATATGGGATGCCAAACTCACAGGCAGCAGATTTACCCACTTTGCCACAATACTGGCCCCCTACCTAAAAGTTTTAAGACATATTGATGACTATTATTATTTTTTAAGATTTTATGTGGATTTGAAAAGTCAGATATACAGAGAAGAGGAGAGACAAAGCAAGATCTTCCGTCCGTTGATTCACTCCCTAAGCGATTGTATCAGCTTAAGATGCACCAATCAATAGCCAGGAGTCTGGAGCCTCTTCTGGGTCTCCCACATGGGTGCAGAGTCCCAAAGCTTTAGGCCATCATCAATTACTTTCCCAGGCCACAAGCAGGGAGCTGGATGGGAAATGAGGTCACCGGGATTGAAACTGTCACCCATATGGGATCCTGGCGTGTGCAAGGCAAGGACTTTAGCTGCTAGTCTACCACGCTGGGCCCTGATTCTTATTGTTATCAGGGTTTAACTGCTTTTTTTCAGATAATACATTCAGCAAGATTTTAATTCTTTGATTTACTAAGACTTGTCTTTTTTTTTTTTTTAAGATTTATTCATTCTATTACAGCCAGACATACACAGAGGAGGAGAGACAGAGAGGAAGATCTTCCGTCCGATGATTCACTCCCTAAGTGAGCCGCAACGGGCTGATGCGCGCCGATCTGAAGCCGGGAACCTGGAACCTCTTCCAGGTCTGCCACGCGGGTGCAGGGTCCCAGTGCATTGGGCCGTCCTCAACTGCTTTCCCAGGCCACAAGCAGGGAGCTAGATGGGAAGTGGAGCTGCCGGGATTAGAACCGGCGCCCATATGGGATCCCGGGGCGTTGAAGGTGAGGACTTTAGCCGCTAGGCCACGCCGCCGGGCCCAACTAAGACTTGTCTTATGGTCCAGCATTTCCTCCATGGTGGTGCATGGACAGTGGTTCACTTAAAAAACCATGTGTGTTCCTCACATGGTAGGAATATTGTTCCATTGTCATCATTGGTAAATGTGGATGATAGAGTTACTCAGCTCTTTCATTTCTTCCCTAGTTTTTTAAACAGTGTATTCCTATCAATTCCCAATAGAAAGGTGTTACAGTCTTCAACTGTGATTGAAGAATTATGTTATTCCATTTAATTTTAAAAATGGCTAATTCATGTTCTCAAACTCTGTTAGTATTAATAAGTATGACTGCTATGCTGTGCTGATGAACATATTCTTTTATGACAAAGATATGCCCCTCTATTGCAGTACTATCTCTGGTAATGTTTTCTGAAGTCTACCTTTATTAGTATAATACTTAAGATTTTCCCTTCCTTTTTGCATTATATATCTCTATTTTTACTTCCAAAAGCATATGTGTATCCATTATGTTAGGATATAACACATATACTCTCGTCAGTGTTTGTAAAGGCGATAGAACAGGCACACTGGGCAGCACTGAACAAACCTTAGCCCACAAGTTAAATTACAAACCAGGATGGAGCACAAGACATGCCCAGCTAGGTTCTTGCACCAATTGGTCTGTGGGATCCACAGATGCCCAACCACAGTGTCTAAGGCAGGGTTCGCGACAGGTGATGGGCTGAGCCAAGCTGAGTCACAGCAACCACTGGCATGCTGAAAACTGACTGGGAACAGGCCCAGTTGGGGAGCTAAAGGGAAACCGTAGCTGGGTGGAGGTTCCCACCAAGGGGCACACGGGCTGGAATGGGGCTGCATTCTAACTAGGAAACATTTGTAGTCTCCCTTGGCACAAGTGTGGACTGGGACTTGACGCACCAGGCCGGGTCAGACTGCAACACCTTCTGGTGTTCTGGAGAACCAGGATAGATGTGGGATAGAGTAGGCTAGGTCTCAACCTCAACTGAGCCATGTATGAGCTCTATGTGGGTATGGATGAGCCGTGGCTGGGCGGAAATATCCAACAGCAAGAACCAGACTGGGCTGAAGGCCAGTTAAGAAAAGCCACTGTTCCTGCTAGGACAGGAGGTGAACTGAGTAGGGCTGGCACAGGGACCCCCTGGTATGAGCAAAACCTGACAGTAGGAGGGGTTCTGATGGAGAAGCCTGGGCAACTCCTCAGACAGGACACAGACCCTGCAAGCAAGCACAAGAAGCATGGAAAGAAACAGCCCAGATGAAGTCATGGAAAGTATCTCACTGGCATACATTTGGCATGGGCTGGGGGTGGACCAGGCTGAATCAGTCCACGTCACCCACTAGCAAGTCCGAATGCCGGAGCAGAGTGTGGGTCGAGCCAGGTTCGGTTGCAACAAAAGCAGTGCACAACACAGAAAGCCAAGGTGAGGTTGCCTGTGCCAGATGTGACCGCAGCACCCAAGCAGCAAACGTGAGAACTAGGAAGGGTGGAGGAGAGCCAGCAGGGGAATAAGGGGTGGTTCCCTTGCTGGACAGCTACTCCCACTGGAGAGTGTGAGTTGGGATAGGGACAGACCAGACTAGGCAGGGCTACAACACCTGTGAGCCTCATGTGAACCAGATCAGGGAAAAGCCAGGCTGGGTGGATTATTCCTACTGGTGCAAACAAAATTGGAGTGGGTGAGGGTTGTTTGGTCTTAGCCACAGCATCAGATGGAAGAAGCTGGCACTGGGAGCTAATATTGTCGAGTCTAGCCACAGAACCACCTGGAGAGTGCATAATCTGGGAGTGAGAGAGACCAGGGAGAAAAATAGTGGGCTCCTCCCTCTTGGGTCACCACTCCCAAGGCAGGGCACACACACACACAAAAAAAAAACTAGGACAGGGATTGGGGTGGCTAGACAGAAAGGCACTCAACATCCATGAGGGCTGGATACTTGAGCTAGTTAAATGGAACTAAGCTTCAATCCCCTTCAACATGTATGAGAGCCAAGTGGGATATGGGGCAGACTGGACTAGTCTGCTACACATACTGGCAAACCAGGGTAGGGGCAGGCCTGGTGGGGGTTATTGTGGGTTGCTCTGACTGGGCCGAGTATGTGCTGGGTGGAACCAGGCCGGACTGCAACACCCACTGGTTCCAGTGGAACTCGGGACTGAAAACAGAACCAACCCAGCAATTGCAACCACCAGCTGATCGAGGCAATGGACTGTGGCGGGCCCTATATTTGCTAGAACATGTAAGAATCTGGTCTGGGAACACCTCAAAGTTTCTTTTGGGGATCTCCTCAATCGAAATGGCAGACTCAGAACCCTAACCAAAAAAAGATGGAAGACAGAATAACCACCTCAGCTATATGTTAGCAGCAAAATCCTGGACAAATGGAGACTCTACGATGGACTATGTCAATCAGTGGATTCTTCAACAACCTCATTGTGCCTGGAGTGGCGAGACTGACAGCGATTCATAACTGGTGAACTATTAGAGCAAGGATCTCATAGCATGCCCCACATCCGGGACCTGGGATGGGTGGGAGACTGGGTGGGGCTTCTCCCTCAATATTCCCTTTACCTCAGATATATGAAGGAAACAATGTGGAAATAATAGTCTTACCCACTTTCCTGTAGCCCTGGAACCTTTTTACCCTAATTAACAATGTAAAGATTGTCAATAAAAAAACACAATATACAATATCTTTCACACAAGTATGGACATATGTACATGTTTGTATGCACACTTTATATTTTTAAGTGCCTTTCCTGTAGACAGCATATAGTTGGGTTGCTTTTTACATAGTTTGGCAATCTCTTCAGTTTACTTCTGTTTCGATGCATCTTCTTGCTATTATTGGACACAAATATTGGTTTAGTTTACATCTGTCATTTCAGTCTTTCTTTAAAGATTGATTTATTTTTATTGCAAAGTAAGATATACAGAGAGAAGAAGAGACGGAGGAAGATGTTCCATCTGATGATTTACTCATCAAGTGACCGCAGTGGCCGGAGCTATGCTAATCCAAAGCCAAGAACTACTCACTTCTTCTGGGTCTGCCACAAGGGTGCAGGGTCCCAAGGCATTGGGTCATCCTCAACTGCTTTCCCAGGCCACAAGCAGGGAGCTGGATGGGAAGTGGGCTGCCAGGATTAGAACCAGCATCCATATGGGATCCTGGGGCATGTTCAAGAAAAGGACTTTAGCCAGTAGGTTATCACGCCAGGCCTTAGTCTATTTTTTTTTAATGTAGATTAGTGAAACCAGGAGTGGCTTTTTGAAGAGAAACATGGTTGACAAACCG
This sequence comes from Ochotona princeps, assembly GCF_030435755.1. Taxonomy (NCBI): domain Eukaryota; kingdom Metazoa; phylum Chordata; class Mammalia; order Lagomorpha; family Ochotonidae; genus Ochotona; species Ochotona princeps. Next base: position 115,141,925 of record NC_080834.1, read on the forward strand.
TTAACAAGAGCAATCAACTACAACAACAACAAAAAAGATCTAAAAGAAATCAGAGATCAAAAGGAGACAGAAATATGACCAATCATTAGATATCGCTATTAAGAGCTATACACCAACACACTGGATAAGCTGAAAAAAAAAATTAACACAAAGATTCTGGGCCCGATGCAATAGCATAATGGTTAGTCCTCACCTTGAATGCCCCAGCATCCCATATGGGTGCCGGTTCTAATCCTGGCAGCTCCACTTCCCATCCAGCTCCCTGCTTGTGGCCTGGGAAAGCAGTCGAGGACAGCCCAAAGCTTTGGGACCCTGTACCCTTGTGGGAGAACCAGAAGGAAGTTCCTGGCTCCTGGCTTCAGATTGACACAGCACCGGCCGTTGCGGCCACTTGGGTTGTGAATCATCAGACAGAAGATCTTCCTCTCTGTCTCTCCTCCTCTCTGTACATCTGCCTTTCCAATAAAATAAATAAATTTTTAAAAAAAAAATTTTCTTTATAAAAAAATTTGACACAAAGATTCTTCCAAAATAGAGCCATGGAGACATAGAATATCTGAATAAACTAACAACAGAAAAATGAGATTGAATTAATAAAATGTCTGACAGCAAAGAAAAGCCCAGAACAAGATGGCTGAATTTTACCAAACCTTTGAAGAAGAACTTTCACCAATTCTTCCCACATATTCCAAAGAAGTAAAAGGAGGGAAATCTTTCAAACTCACTCTACACGGTCAATATTATCTTGGCACAAAAACCAGACACAAGGACTCAAACAAAACCAGAAGATTATAAACCAGTATTCTCTACGAAGCGCTAGCAAATCAAATCCACTGGAACATCAAAACAAACTGTACATAATGATCAAGTAGTATTTATCCCTAAGATACAAGGATGGTTCTGCACAAAAACTGACAAATGTGATATTTCATATGAATAGAATGAAGACAAAACCAGACGACCACCTCAATACAGAAAAAGCAACAGCTTTTTGTAATAAAATAATAATAATAATAATAATAATAATAATAATAATAAAAGATGTGGAGTTCCAAGATGGCTGAATAGGGTAAAGATAAACTGATTTTATCTAAGGAAGGTTACTTAGGGAGAGGCAGAGAAGGGGCACTCCTAGGGCAGAGTTACGGAGAATTGATCGGTGGAGATACTATAAGAGATGAAGAGACATTGTGGAGCAGCGGAGATGGTGTGGCTGCACAACATGGGCACGTGTGCCATGAGCAACAGGAGTTCTCCAACAGTTAGGCAGGACAGGCAGGGCACCCGGGGTAGCTGGTAACATTACCTGAAACTCAAGGGACCACATTCACCCTAGAAGTGGACAGGAACCAAGACAGAAGAGTAAGATCCCCCCACCCGCATGGTTCACTGCAGAGATGGAGTACACACCTTTCTCCACACCAGTCCCTCCTCCTGTGGAGTGCCCAGACTAGTGGGCAGAAGACACCATCTTGATGGGTGGTTAACTGTTGGCACAACTAATAAACAAACAAATAAAAAAAAGATGGAGAAGACCTATATTAATAAAATCAGAAATGACAAGGGAAAGAGAACAACGGACACCAAAGTTACACACAAAAAAATCACCCGAAATTACTAAAAGCAACTATATACCAATAAATTGAAAAATCTAAAAGAAATGGATAGATTTCCAGTCACATACAATCGCCACAAGTCATGATGACTCTGAAAACCTAAACAGACCAATAACTAGGAGAGAAGATGAATCAGTAGTAAAAAGTCTCCCAAAAAAGAAAAGTCCAGGACTGAACCGTGTCACTGCTGATTTCTATCAAATCTTTCAAGAATAACTAATCCCAACTCTTCATAATCTATTCAAAACAACTGAGCAGGCCTCCCAGGGCCAGGCCATAGCACCCCATGAAGGCACACAAAATCCAGAGCAGGGGACATGCCAGCCAGGGTCTCCAGAGAACTGGTCCCAAGGGCTTCCTCAGGCTGGACCACTGTCCCTGTCCTTGTACACCAGAGCCAGGACTGGAGGGGACAGGGGCATGCCAACCTAAATGTCCAGCATGCAGGGGATCCTGGGCCAGACACCAGCGCCAAATAAGGGTGGGGTGTCCGCTAGCAGTTCTTGGTGTTGGCAAGTAGCCCATGTTCTGGTCTAATGCTGGACTCAGAACGTCAGGATCTCTGATCTTGGGGACCAGAATGCATGGGTGTGTGATCTGTCTCAGTGCACATACTATATGACTGGGCCACCTGTTGCTGAATCCTTTACAAAGAGGCCAATAACTTTATAAAGAGGGAGATGCAGAGAACTTAGGCATTAGCACTGAACAGAAATTCTCCAGCCTGTGAGCAGGATCCTTTAGATAAGACTCCTGTCTTCAGCTGCTAATTTAAAAAACAAAAGCCACCTCTCCAAAAAATAAAGAAGTTAAAAAACAAAAACCTGAAGCTGTTGTCCAGTATCCTGTAGCTGCAGAGAATTTCAGCCTGTAAGCCTCAACCTCTCAGATATCACAGATGACCAAACTAGAGAGACCTCCATAGGAACACAGAATGGTCACTACTAGGTGCTGGGTGCAGTGGGTGAGATTAAGGAGAGGTGGGTTTAAAAAAAGGTCGGAGGAGAGAGGAAGAAATTAGGTGTGATTCACTAATTATACCTGATCACATAATATAAAATGTTAGCCACAGGGGAAGATGAATGAATGGCATATGGGGACTCTGAATTATTTCACAATCTTTGTGTTTTGTCCATTTAAAATTATTCTGAAATTGGATTAGAATCAAGATGGTGGAATAGGGTAAGGACACGTTTAAACGGACGGAAAAATATTTAATCAGGATGAAGCAGAGAGGACATATTTCAGGAAATAGGAAAGGATAGAACAACAGCAGAGGGGTACCTGGAGACTGACAGGCACGGGAAAGCAGTAGACAAAACGGTGTGGTGTTGCAGTGACTGATACTCTAGCAGCATTCAGCTAACAGCGATCTGAACTCCACCATCAGCCGGAACTCCACCAGCAACCAGCTGGGAAGGGACTTCCACTGGGAGCTGGTGGAAGTGAACCCAGACAAAGAACTGTCTGTCCTGCTGGTCCATTTGATTTGACCAGAAGCAGAGACAGAGCAGCACATCCCAGATGGGCAGTGCAAGAACAGGGTGGATTTCACAGCCCAGTCAGCCCCCTACAGCTGAATTGAGCGCCATTTTGCATAAGGAGGCAAAGGCAAGGGAAAGGACTGAGCATATGCTGAGCTGGGAGTGAACTCATTTCTGACTCAGTGAACTGCATCAACATGGCATCCTATAGGCTCCACCCAAGACAAGTCTGGGTAGCGCTTGGATCTGACGGCCAGCAGACCAAGAACTGAAGTAGTGGTATGTCAGGTGCCATTTTGCACACTGTGGCAAAAGCTTTAGGACTGAAGGGGACAGCAGTGAACTGCGCATCTGCTGAGTTCACAAGAACTCACTGACTTCAGTGGATTGCACTGGTCCCACAGGAAAATAATACTGACTGTGGCATCGTACCAGTCAAAATAGGTCCATGTGGCACCCAGACCTAACGTCCAACAGGTTCCAACAAGATCAGCACCACCAACAACCTACTACATAGGACACCTGGTGTCTCTCTAATCCTGGGACCTGCTCCAACTGAAAGTGGGAGAAAGGTTGCAGAGACAACGGTGCAGCCTCAGCACAGTATCACAGGAGGTGGAGAGTGGTGAGCCAGGAGCTGGGGCTGTGGAGACCACGGTGGAAATCTAACAAAAGAACCCAGACCTGGAACTCGCTGGAGGTTGAGGCACAAGTGGCTGCAAGCAAAAAGTTGTGTACCAACTGCAATAAGTAAAATCGCATTGTAGACCTGTGGGTGACACAGCTTAGAAACCTGCCCCAAGGACAAGAATCTGATAACCAGAAGTATAATGACCAAGAGCAAAAGAAGAGACAAAGGCACAATCAATATTACTGAAAACTTCCCTGCAAAGGAGCAAAACCCTATGCCAACCTCAGAGTTAACTGAGGAAGACATTGAGAAAATGGGGGACTCAAAATTCATAAGACTCATTTTAAAGATTCTGATCAACAATGAGAAGCTCATGCAAGAGTTCAAAGAATTTAAGGAGCAGGGCCTGGCAGAGTGGCCTAGCAGCTAAAGTCCTCGCCTTGAATGCCCCGGGATCCCATATGGGCGCCGGTTCTAATCCCGGCAGCTCCACTTCCCATCTAGCTCCCTGCTTGTGGCCTGGGAAAGCAGTCGAGGACGGCCCAGAGCTTTGGGACCCTGCACCCGTGTGGGAGACCCGGAAGAGGTTCCTGGTTCCCGGCATCAGATCAGTGCCCACCGGCTCATTGCGGCTCACTTGGCGAGTGAAACATCGGATGGAGGATCTTCCCCTCTGTCTCTCCTCCTCTCTGTATGTCCGGCTTTCCAATAATAATAAAAATCTTTAAAAAAAAAAAAAGAATTTAAGGAGCAAAAAAGCAAATCAAGGTTGATATATCAGAAATGAAGAACACAGTACAGCAAATTAAAAGTACAGTGGAGAGTCTCCAAAATAGAATGAAGGAGGCAGAAGAAAGAATCTCAGAATTAGAAGATACTTTCTCTCATGAGGGGGAAACAAACAAAAAGCTGGAAGCAGAGCTGAATCAGGCCAAAAACAGCATTTAAGAATTTAAAGACACCATTAAAAGGCCAAATCTAAGAGTAAGGGAGTCCCAGATTGTGCAGAAAGAGAAGTTGAGTTTGCAAATGTATTTAATGAAATAATAAAGGAAAATTTCCCTAATCTGGAGAAAGAATTGGGAAACAAGATCCAGGAGGGGCACAGAACTCCCAACAGGCTTGATCAAAAACGATCTTCACCACGACATATGATAATCAAACTCTCTTCAATTGAACATAAGGAAAAAATCCTTAAATGTGCACGTGAAAAAAAATCAATTGACATATAAAGGAATGCCAATTAAGCTCACAGGAGATCTCTCACAGGAAACTCTACAGGCAAGAAGAGAATGGAGTGACATATTTCAGATTCTAAAAGAAAAAAATTGTCGGCATAGGATAACATATCCAGCAAAGCTTTCTTTTGTCTTTGAAAATGAAATAAAATTCTTCCACAATAAAGAAAAGCTAAAAGAATTTGCCTCTTTCAAACCTGCCCTACGAATGATACTTCAAGATGTTCTCTTCACAGAGAAGAGGAATAGCACCTACCAAAACCAAAGGCAAATGGGAAGAACATCCCAATAAAATGACAACAGAAGACTAAACCAATGAACAACCCATTCCTAAAATGACAGGACCAAAGTACCACCCATACATATTAAACTCTGAATGTAAATGGCTTAAGCTCAATCAAACACTATAATTTAGTAGACTGGATTAAAAAACAAAACCCATCTGCTTTTTGTCTGGAGGAGACACACTTCAACAAAGATCAGTGGAAACTATATTGCATGGGTTTTGTTGTTTTCTGTTGGTTTCATCTTTCCAAAACACTTTCTTCTGATTAAATCATTCAATGACTCATAGATCATGCAGTGGCATCATTTTCTTCAAGAAGGTTCTTGATTTTCGTTTCTTCAGCTACATGTTAGTCATTTAGTAGCATGTTATTTAACTTCATGGTGTTGTTAATTTCTTTTTTTCTCCCAGATGTTGATTTTGTTGTGTGGCTTTTCATTTAAGAGGATGTATAGTGGCTGTGTAATGGATACTGTCATATCTAGTAACATGTCATTTAACTTCATGGCATTGTAAATTTCTATTTTTCTTTCTATTGTTGATTTTGTATTATGACTTTTCATTTAAGGGGATGTACAGTAGCTGTGAAATGGAGACTAACATATCCAGATGTGAGGATACAATGTAGTATGCATTTCTACTTCCAGACAAAGATGGACTTACAATGAAACTGTTTACTATAGCTTGACCATAGGATTCTTTATTCTCCTCCATTGTCCATGCCCGCAATGATGGACATATGACTGTGGATGAAGAACTATACTTTAGTAATGATATAGAGGAACTAGGTGGGGGGGATTTGGGGAGGGGATAAGGGAATATGAAACTGTATCATAAAATGATAATAATAATAATAATAATGAAATGTAAAACAATTATTCTGCAATTGGGCTGGCACCATGACATAGCATGCTAAGCTTCTGCATGCAATACTGGCATGCCATGTGGGCACCAGTTTGAGTCCCAGTTGTTCCACTTCACATCCTGCTCTCTGCTTATGGTCTATGAATGCAACAGAGGAAGGTTCCCATTCTTGGGCCCCTGCACCCACACAGGAAGCTCCTAGATCCTAGCTTTGGATGCAGCTCAGGAACCATTTGGGAAGTGAGCCAGCAGGTGGAAAATTTTCTCTATCTCTCCCCTTCTGTCTGTAACTCTGCCTTTCAAATAAAAAATAAAATAAATGTTCAGAAAAAATATTCTGAAATGAAGTTTATATTTAAAAGATAACTTCCATTTGTGTTTAATACAGAATCACATAAAAATTAAATTAAATAAAGGACAGGGGCCAGCACAGTGACATGATGGACTAGTCTTCTGCCTGCAGTGCCAGCATCTCATATAAGCACTGATTTGAGTCCTGGATGCTCCATTTCCAATGCAGCTCCCTACTGATGACCTGGAAAAGCATAGGAGGATGGCCCAAGTCCTTGAAGCCCTGGATTCAATGGGAGACATGGAATAAGCTCCTGGATCCCAGCTTTGGATCAGCCCAGCTCTGGCCATTGCAATCATTTAAAGAATTAACCAGAGGATGGACAACAATTTTCTCTCTCTTTTCCTCCCTCCTTCCCTCCCTCCATCTCTGTCTTTCTTTTTCTTCCTCTCCCTCTCTCCTTCTCTAACTTCCTCTTGCTCTTTTAAGCAAAATAAACAAATCTTTAAAATATAAAGAAAAATAAAATATGGAAAGGGTGAAATTCCTCCCAAATTCCATCTCTGAGGATAACATTACTTTAATTCCAAAACCAGAAAAAAAGGTTTTACGAAGAGAGAAAATTTTAAAACAATATCCCTAATAAATATAGATAAAACATTAATAAAGTACTAGCTAATCAAATTCAACAATGCATCAGAAAGACTATTCACCCACATCATTTTGGATTTATCAGTAGTATGCAGGAATACATACACAAATCAGTAATGAGATAATCAATAAATGAGATACACAATATTAACAAGCTGAAAAACAAAAACCAATTTGAAAGGAGGAAGTCAAATTATCACTTATACATGACATGATTCTCTATATACTGGAAACCAAAGCTGGTAGGTGGAATGTGGAGGGTTCTCATGCTAGACAGCCACTCCCACTGATAAGCATAAGTTGAAATGGGGGCAGACCAGACCAGGCAGGGCTACAACACCTGTAGGCCTCATGGGAGCTAGATCAGGGAAAAGCTTGCACCTGCTGGAACAAGCATAAATCAGAGTGGGTGAGGGTTGGGGGAACACATAAGAGAGTCTGGTTACAACAACAAACAGTGTAATCCTTACAATCCATATCAACATCCTAGGATTTAAAAGTATTATGCACATCTCAATAGATACAGAGAAAGCATTTGATAAAATAACAACATTCCTTCATGATTAAAAAAAAAACCCTTAAATAAACTGGTGTAGAATGCAACATATGAAAAAACTCAGTGCCAGCTTAATATTGAATGGGGAAAAGCTGTAGATATTTCTACTAAGATCTGGAAGCACACAAGTATGACCACTCTTCACCACTGCTGTTCACCAATGTACTGGAAGTACTAGCCAAAGTTATTAGGCAAGAAAAAGAAGCCAAAGGAATCCAATTTGAAAGGAGGAAGTCAAATTATTCCTTATGGATGACATGATTCTCTATACAGAGAAACCTAATGGCTCTAAAAGAGACTACAGGAACACATCAAAGAGATTGGCAACAACAACAAGAAGAAATGTGATCTCTGCAGTCAACAGTAACATCCTAGGATTTAAGCATTGTGCACTGCCTGAGTCTATACTCTTGAGTAAAAATAGGATTTACATTTTTCTTTCTTTTTCCTTTACTTGCTATGTCATGGTGTCTACCCAATGGAGTGTTAAGCTTGTTATTTTGAACCAAAAGGAAAATATGCCATTTTAATAATATGATGAAAAAAAGATAAGGTGGGGAAGACAGTGAGCAGCCCCTATACCTCTAAATCTGTATGTTGAAAGATGTGAAAAATACTCGTCTTATATAAATATAAAAAAGAAGAAAAAAGTCTCAAACACTAGAAAGGATGGAATGTGTCTCAATACTATAAAGGCTATATACGACAACCCCACATCAACATCATATTGAATGGAGAAAAGCTGCAATCAACTCTTCAAGATTCAGGAACAAAATAAAATGTTCATTTTCTCACTCTTACCTAATGAAGTACTAGAAGTCTTAGCCAGAGCAACAAGGCAACTGTAAGAAAAACAGGCCATTCAACCAGGAAAGAAAAGTTAAAAATATATGTTTGCAAATCATATTATTTTAGTTATGGAAAACATAAAGAATGCACTCAAATACTACTAGAACTGATAAACAAAATCAATAAGGTTGTATGTTACAAGATCAAAGTGTAAAAAATTAGGTTTTTTTAATCAACAGTGAAATCATTGAGGAACAAATTTAAAAAGCAATTTGCTTCACAATAGCTACAAAAATACATGCAGGCATAACTTCAATCAAGCATGTGAATTCTAATTACAAAATTCTGATGAAAGAAACTGAAGACTCCACATAAACATGGAAAGATGAGACTACAGCCTCCGCCTGTGTACCCACGGATCCCTGTCGGCATCCCTTATAAGCACCAGTTTCTGTCCCAGCTGCTCCACTTCCAATCTAGCTCCCTATTAATGCGCCTGGGAAAACACTAAAAGATGGCTACACCAACTAGGAAGACCTAGAAGAAGGTCTAGGCTCCTGGATTTGGACCAGTCCAGCCCCAGCTGTTGTGGACATCTGGGAAATGAACCAGTGGATAGATCTCTATCCCCTTCTCTGTGTCACTACTTCTCTCTGTGTAAATCTGTGTTTCAAATAAATAAATGAATAAATAAATTTTTTTTCAAAAATCAGAAGACACCTCATACTCCTAGATCAGAACGAACATTGTTGTTTTTGTGTTTACATTTATTTATTTATTTGAAAGACAGAGTGACAGACAGAGGTATCTTCCATCAGTTGGTTCACTTTCTAAAAGGCCCACAACAGCTTAAGCTGGAAGAGGCTGAAGCCAGTATTCATCTGGGTCCACACAGGCAGAGCTGTCTCCCAGAAGCATTAACAGGAAACTGAATTGTTGGTAGAGGTGAGATTTGATCACATATCCTCCTATATGTATTTTATTCACCACAAGTGATGGCTAATCCACTGTGCTACAATGCCTACCTCAGAATTAGCATTTTTTAAAAGATTTATTATTATTGGAAAGCTGGATATACAAAGAGGAGGAGAGACAGAGAGGAAGATCTTCCATCCGATGAATCACTCCCCAAGTGAGCCGCAATGGGCCGGTGCACGCCGATCCGATGCCGGGAACCAGGAACCTCTTCCAGGTCTCCCACACGGGTGCAGGGTCTCAATGCATTGGGCCGTCCTCAACTGCTTTCCCAGGCCACAAGCAGGGAGCTGGATGGGAAGTGGAGCTGCCGGGATTAGAACCGGCGTCCATATGGGATCCCGGGGCGTTCAAGGTGAGGACTTTAGCCGCTAGGCCACTCTGCCGGGCCCTGAATTAGCATTCTTAAAATAATCTTACTATCGAAAGCAATCATCACATTAATGCAGTTTCTCTTCAAATACTAATAATATTCTATAAAGAAATAGAAAAAAAAAGTAAGATTTTTATAGAACCACAAAAGACCCAGAATAGCTAAAGCAGTTATGCAAAACAAAACAAAAAACCTGAAGGCATTCCTATAGTATTCCTATGTATTCCTATACATTCTAAAGTATACTACAAACTTGGGTAACCAATGTAACATGGAACAAAAACAGACATACAAGACAGTGGATATTAACAGAGGACATAGAAGACATAGAAATAGATTTATAGATTTTCAACAGACATCAATAACACATATTGGAGAAATAAAAGTATATTCACTAAATGGTACTTGGAAAATTCTGTATTCACACAAAAGAAACTAGAATCTATTTCTTACCAAATACAAAACTCAATTCAAACTAAATCAAAGGTTCACTATGAAACTACTGGCAGAAAACACAAGGGAAATACTTGCACATTGATCTGGGAAAAGATTTTTTGATTCGACCCCAAAAGCACAGGCAATAAAATAAAAAATACATAAATGTTATTAAATAAAAAAGATGGTATAAAAAGTTTCTGGACAGCCAAAAAAAAAAAAAAAAAAAACCACAGTGTGAAAAGACAACCTACAAAGCATAAAAACATATTTTTGAACTATTCATCTCATAATGGACTAACATCCACAATATATAAGGGACTCAAACAACTCGACAGAAGAATCATAATCTGACTTTAAAATAGACAAACAACCTGAGTAGGCATATCTCAACAGAAAATGCACAAAGGTGTATGCAGAAATGCCCAACATCACTAGTCATCAGAGATGTGAAAAATCAAAACTGTAATGACATTGCACCCCAGTTAGGATGGCCATTATCAAAATGACCAAAACTAAACAATACTGGCAAGGAACTCTCCTACACTTGATGAGAATGGAAAATAGTACCACCACTATGAAAAATAGCAGAATATTCTCAAAAAACAAACATGGGGATAAAGCTGCCACATGATCCAGTAATACCAACAATGCATATTTATTCAAAGGTTTTTAAATCGGTTTTATTGAAGAAACATCTGCACTCATATGACCACTACTCAAAATACCCAATATATGGAATCAGTAAAGGCCTGTATAGACAGATGAATGGCTAAAGAAAATATCACAGAAATACAGATTCAAACATTATCCAACCATGAAAGAATGAAATTCAATCACTTGCAACAACAAACATGGAACTGAAGGAAAAACACACTATGTTCTCACAATTGGAATCCCAAAGAATGGGAGAAGAAAACAGAAGAGAGGTTACTAAAAAGGGGTTAACGGGTGGAGAGGTATAGTTAGAAAGGAGGAATGACTTCTGATGTTCTATAGTATCATAGGATAACTGCTAGTGATAACAGCTGAATAATTCAAAATAACTAATGGAGGAATCTCAAATATTCCAGACACATTAAAAAGAAAAATATTTGAGGTCACTGATGTGCTAATTTCCCTGATCTGATCATTGCATGCTGCGTGCATGAATTGAGATGCTGCATTGTGCCCCATGGATGTGTGCAATTTCTATGTGTCAATGATTCTCACTCAAGGAAAAAAATAGAGTGACGATATTTCAGAATGAGAACAATCCCCAAAGGAGACTTTCCAAATAGCTGTAGCTGCATGAAAAAAAAAATCCTTTGTCCTTCCCAATGAAAGGTCTGATTCCAAGAAGTTCCACTGGAATACTTATAGGGTGAAGAGCATCGGCCATGAACTTCCCTTAATGTGTTCACTGTGAGTCAGATTTTAAGTTCTTGCCTCATCTTGACCATTAACTCATGGAATGACCCTGAATACCACTGTGCAGCTAGTTTTCTTATGTGCAAAATATTCAAAACCAGAAACTGGGCTAAATATCTTAAGGCCTCGTCCAGCTTTGTATAATTTGAGACTTCATGGGTTACAGCATTTGAACTTCTGCTTCTTTTGGCTCTTTGCTTAACTTTATTTTATTTTTAGTTGACAAAAGGTGCTGTGCACATTTTGGGGGTGCAACGTAGCATTTTAATGCTTGTATGCATTATGGGGTGATTGGATTAGGATGGTTGACCTTATCCATCACTTTGAATATTTATTTTGAATTTTCAACTGTATACTCACATTTTTCCCTTGAAACACAGAATATGAAAAACAACCATAGAGATATGAAGGAGAAAGGGCAGCTATGTTGATGACTGTGGAGCCCCTGAATCATTAGGGAAATGGGTCCTCGGGAAAGATGGCTACAAAAGCAGAAGAGGCAGAGATTTTTGCAGGAAATTAGGATTAGGAAGAATATGCTAGGACACAAAAAGCAAGGCTGAGGAACAGGGAGAGAGGCAGATCTTGTGAGAGAAGTCTAACTCACAGACAGACAAAGAACAGTGGCTTGTGGGCTCAAACATCCCACATCCCAAACCCAGCCTCCCTACCTCCTAGCTGTGAGATTAACATGTAACTAATTTTCGGCACACTATCCTCCTTCGTGAAAGATGGGTAATAGCAGCATGTACCTCAGGATGAAGTGAGATCACACTTGACATAGTGCCCATCCAAGTGGTCATTATCCCCTACGCGAGTGGAGACTTTGCCATCAAAGAAAGTAAGAAATAAGAATTGGTAGTACTGTGGGGAATCCCAGTGCCTATAAAACTGTGTCACATAATGCAATGTAATTAATAAAAAACATTAATATAAAACAGCAACATAACCACATTAAGACTTATAAACCAGTAAATATAGTGCAGTTAATGAATTCATTAATACTACCTCCAACTGGAATGCTTTTTGAAAAGTGCTAAGACAACTGAAAATTCATCTACTGTATGACCCAACTATCCCACTCCTGAGAATAAATCCAAAGGAAATGAAATATAAAAATGAAAAAAAAAAAAGAATCAGTAGTACCAAGATTAGGTGAAAGGCAACAGTAAAAGCAAAAGATAGTAGTCTACTTGCACAGTGGTGAAAGAATTCAAGACATTATCTCCCACACTGTATGCTCATGGCAAAGCAAACTAGTTGAGGAAAAGTATTAGCTGTTGTCACAGAACAATATAAAGAATGGAAAGGATGAGGAGAGTTTTAGAAGTTGGGAGATAGGATGGCTATTTCGGTTGGAATTAGGTATCTGGATGCAAGAGAATTTTAATCTCCCAGTTATGGTTTAAAACAAGAAAATGGGTAAAAAGGTGAAGATTTGCTTTGAAACAAATATCAGTTTGAGTTTCATCAGTAAACATCAGGTAACAGAGGTTACAAGGAGAACCAAAATATCCGACGAAAGTTACAGGGTAATTAAAACCTCCAAATCTTCTTAAAGTACTAAAAGCACACAGCTTATTGGGACAAGTCTCTTACATAAAACAGATGTTTATGCCGGAGAAAATGATCACTCCTGCAGGGAGGTGGGCAATGATTCTGCTAGGCCCCACCCTTCCCTGTTAGGTGGAATCCAATCCTTAGTTTAAAGCTCAAAGTAGGGCTTGGCACAGTAGCCTAGTGGCTAAAGTCTTTGCTTTACATGCAACAGGATCCCATGTGGCCACTGGTTCTAATCCCAGAAGTCCTGCTTCCCATCCAGCTTCCTGCCAGTTCATGTCCTGGGAAAGCAGTTGAGGATGGCCCAAACCCTTAGGACCCTGCACCCACGTGAGAAACCCAGAAGAAGCTCCTGGGCTCCTGTCTTCGGATCAGGGCAGCTTTGGCCTTTGCATTCACTTGGGGAGTAGATCTTGAGAGGATGATCTTGCTCTCTATCTCTCTACCTTTCTACATCTGACTTTCCAATACAAGTAACATAAATCTTAAAAAAAAAAAGACACTCAAAATTAAGGTGTAAAACCAAATGACATGGAGGTCAATGTTTGTCCAAAAAGAGAATTACAGTCAAATCTTGGTACCTATGATCAAAACAATGGAAATTCCTTGTGGAAATGGAGAAAGCACAACCATACAGGGCAGAACAAAATTAAACCAGGCCTATTTGCCAGCACATAAGTGGCAATATGCTGCTTTGCAGCATTGTACAGTAGCTTACTGGTTCACTTCAGGCTCACTGGAATCCAGTGCTACTTCATTTAAAAGGAAACTGCCATGAGATAGAGTCCTCACCATAACATATAGGAAAAGGACTATTGAAGTGTCTTCCCAAAGGGCAGGCAGGAAACAAAAGCTATAGTAATTGGAATTTCAGCTTCTAGAACTTTAACTGGACTGTCTCCACTGACAAGTAATTTGTTCTAATGTCACGAAATAATATTATACAATAGTTCTTTCTTTTTTTAAGATTTATTTATTTTTATTGGAAAGGTAGATTTACAGACAGAAGGAGAGAAAGAGAGAAAGATCTTCCACCTGCTGGTTCGCTTCCCAAGTGGTCACAATGGCCGGAGCTGAGCCAATGCAAAGATGGAAGCAAAGAGCCACCTTCTTCTGAGTCTCCCATGAGAATGCAGGGTCTCTAGGTTTGGGGCCGTTGTCAACTGCTTTCACAGGCCACAAACAGGGAGCTTGATGGGAAGTAGAGCAACGAGGGAATGAACCAGCACCTATATGCAATCCCAGCCCATGCAAGGCAAAGACTTTAGCCACTAGGCTACCATGCCAGGCCCTAGTTCTGTCTTTAGATACTCTAAAGTTGCACCATTTCTGTCCCTTTAGGTTCTCATTTAGACCTGCTGTTCTTCCATATTGTTCCCATAAACTTGTTATTTTGCTTAAATTAGTACGAGTTGGTTTCTTTCAGTTGCAACTAAAGAAACTTAAAAAGCTCAGTGCTCTTTCTCATTCTCTGATATTCTTCAAATAGTCACATAGCCAACTTCAGTTCTAGGTGTTCCTCTTTGGTCACTTCGTGTATTTACCCTCAGATGCCAACCACTCCCACAGCCTTAATCATAATCTCAATCCCAATGACTCAACAATGTCTATTTTGAAGCCAGGGATGAGGCATAGTAGTCTTCCCCAAAGTCAAATCAATTTTCCTTGGGAGTATGCATCGTCCATATTTTCTATCAAAATTAATACAATTCTCACAATTGTTCATGCTATAAACTAATTCACACCAATTTTCAAATCATTTGCCTCTCCTCTTCTTCACACTGCTTCACTACTTTGACCCATAACTCACTTATGACATTTCTTCCACTTTCCCCTGTAACTTTCTTTTTTAAATATAATTTTTAAATTAATATCATTTTATGATACAGCTCCATGGATCGTGGGATTTCCCTTATCCCTTCCCCAACTTCCCTCCCCACTCACTGAGTTCCCCTCTATCATTACAATAGTATGGTTCTTCATAGACAGCCATATGTCCATCATTGTGGGTACGGGCAATGACAGAAAGTCCAGAATCCTATTGTCAAGATATAGCAAACAGTTTCACTGAAAGTCCATCTTTGTCTGGAAGTAGAGATACATACTGCATTGTAGGCTCACATCTGGATATGATAGTCTCCACTACACAGTTACTCTACATCCCCTTAAATGAAAAGCCACAAAACAAAATCAACAACAGGAAGAAAAATAGAAATTTACAATGCCATGAAGCTAAATACCATGCTACTAGATATGATAGTCTCTATTACACAGTTACTATACATCCCCTTAAATAAACAGCCATAAAATGTAATCAAAAACAGAAAGAAAAAAGAAATTAACAACACCATGAAGTTAACTAACATGCTACAGAATAACTAATGTGTCGCAGAAGAAATGAAAAAGAAAATCAAGAATCTTCTTGAACAAAATGATGATACTGTATAATCTATGAGACAGTGAAGAATTTAATCAAAAGGGAAGTGTTTTGAAGAGACAAACCTGACAAAAAAAATCAAAATCTATAAGAAAATTTCCACTGATCTTTGTTGGTGAGATATGTCTCCTGTAGGCAACAAATAGATGGGCTTTGTTTTTTAATCCAGTCCACTAATCTATGATGTTTGATTGATGAATTTAAGCCATTTACATTCAGGGTTAATACAAATAGATGGGCTGACAACTTTTGCTTTTAGAATCTAGAATATGTCACTCTATTCTCTTCTGGCTTATAGAGTTTCCTGTGAGAGGTCTCCTGTGAAATTAATTGGCATTCCTTTATACGTCAATTGATTTTTTTCATGTGCACATTTAAGGATCTTTTACTTATGTTCAATTGAATAGAGCTTGATGATCATGTGTTGTGGTGAAGATCTCTTTTGGTCAACCTGGTTGGAAGGTCTGTGCTTCTCCTGGATATTTCCCAATTCTTTCTCTTGATTAGAAAAAAATTTCCGTATTATTTCATTGAATACACTTTTAATCTCAGTTTCTCTTTCTGCACCTTCTGGGACTCCAGTAATGTTTATATTTTGTCCTTTTAATAGTGTCTTTCAATTCTTGAATACTTTTATTAACTGGACCCAGCTCTGCTTTCAGCTTTTTGTTTGCTTCCCCCTCATGACAGAAAGTATCTTCCAACTCTGAGATTCTTGCTTCTGTTTTCTTCATTCTATTTTGGAGACTCTCCACTATATTTTTAGTTTGCTCCACTGTATTCTTCATTTCTGATATATCAGCTTTCATTTGATTAATTTTCTGTGTGACATGTTCCTTAAATTCCTTGAATGCCTGTATTATGTGCTTCTTATTGTAGTTAAGAAGTTTGATAACAAGTGTTTTGAATTCTGTATCCCCCATTTTCTTGATGCCTTCCTTAGCAAACTCTGAAGTTGGCATAGGGTTTTGCTGCTTTGCATTGGAGTCTCAGTAATATTTATTGTGCCTCTGTCTCTTCTTTTGCTCTTAGTTGTTGTACTTCTGGTTAGCAGATTCTTGTCCTTGGCGCAGGTTTTCAAGCTGTGTCACCCACAGGTCTACAATTCTATTTTACTACTTGTGGTTGGTACATGGCTCTTTGTTTGCAGTCACTTGTGCCACTCCCTCCAGTGAGAACCAGGTCTGGGTTCTTATGTTAGACTTCCACGATGGTCTCCATAGCCCCAGCTCCTGGCTCACCACTCTCCACCTCCTGTGATACCGTGCTGCAGCTGCACGGTTGTCTGTACAACCTTTCTCCTACTTCTGGTTGGAAAAGGCTCAGGATTAGGGAGACACCAGGTGTCCTATTTAGCTGGGTTATTGGTGGCACTGATCTTGCCAGAACCTGTTGGCCATTAGATCTGAGGGACACTTGGACCTATTTTGACCTGTATGATGTCAAAGTCGGCATCATTTTCCCTGTGGGACCAGTGTATCACACTGAGCTCAGTGAGTTTGCTCCCATCTCAGCATATACACAGCTCACTGTTATCCCTGCAGTCTTAAATCCTTTGCCGCACTGTAAGAAATGGCACCTGATGTGCCACTACTAGAGTTCTTGATCTGCTGGCTGTCAGGTCTGAGGGCTACCCAGACCTGTCTTGGTTGGAACCTGTAGAATGCTACGTTGTTGCAGTTCACTATCCAGAAATGAGTTCACTCCCAGCTCAGTGCATGCAGTCCTGCCCCATAGTCTTTGCATCCTTAAACAAAATGGTGCCCAAGATGGCTCTAGGGTCCAGACTTGGCTATAAAACCCATCCTGTTCCCGCACCACCATTCTGGGACCTGCTGCTCTGTCTCTGCTCCTGGTCAAATCAAACAGACCAGCAAGATGGGCAGTTCTTTGTGTTCACCGCCTGAGCTCCCAGTGAAAGTCCCTTCCCATCTTGTTGTTGGTGTAGTTTTGACTGCTGGTGTAATTCAGATGGCTGCTTTCTGAATACCACTGGGGTATCTGTCACTACATGATCATACCCTTGTTTCTGCTGCTCTTCTGCATCTGTCAGTCCCTGGGTACCCCTCTGCTGTTGTTCTGTCCTTTTCTATTTTCTGGAATGCGCCCTCTCTGCTTCACACTGGCTAATAATTCTCTGTCTGTTTAATGACCTCCTTACCCTATTCTGCCATCTTGATTCTCTCCCCTTGTATCTTTCTTGAGTCTGACTTCTCAGTCATCACTTTGTTCACCAAGATCATTATTTCTTTCTAATCAATTTCCTCCTTTCAGTGTTGCTTCTCCTTGTCAAAATGTCTCTGTATCACTAGAGATTATCTGCCTAAATAAAATATATTCTTGTCATTTTTCTCTAGGTACTGGTTCAAAAATATGTCTCTTGCCTTTGTTGAAAACTACAAACTCATTTTTTTTTTAAAGATTTATTTACTCAGGGGCCTGGCATGGTTGCCTAGTGGCTAAACCCTCACCTTGCATATGCTGGGATCCTATATGGTTGCAGGTTTGTGTCCTGGATGCTCTGCTTCCCATCCAGCTTGTGAGCTGGGAATACAGTAGAGAACAGCCCAAAGCCTCAGGACACTGCACCTGTGTGGCAGACCTGGAGGAGGCTCCTGGCTCCCAGCTTTGGATTGGCTCAGTTCAGGTGGCTGTGGCCACTTGGGAATGGAACCAGCAGGTGGAAGATCTTTCTCTCTGTCTCTCCTTCTGTCTGTAAATCTACCTTTCCAATAAAAAAAAAATTTAAAGTAAATCTTTTAAAAATTATTTATTTAATTACCTATTCATATAAAAGGAACAGTGACAAAGAGGGAAAGACAGAGAAAGATCTTCCATTTGTTGATTCACTCCCCGAATAGCCCCAACAGCTCAGCCTGCTTCAGGCTGAAGTCAGGGGCCAGAAACTCCAGCCTGTATCCCACATCTGTGGAAGAGGTCCAGGCACTTGTACCATCTTCTGAAGCTCCTCAAGTGTATTAGCAGGGAGCTGGATCAGCAGTTTTGACCAGAACTTTAACGCAGATGGTATGCCAGTTTCATAAGCAACAGCTTAATCTGTAGCATCACAACACCAGACATTCACCCCTCTCCGTGCAACACCCACACCTACTACTTGCAGTATATGATGTTGTCATAATTCTGTCAGCTGTCAACCTTTGTCCTATCATTCCCTTCATTTAAAATCTTCTCTACAAACTTCTTCCAATTGCCTCTTCTCATGTTTCAAATCCCAAATATCACCCCCAGACAGCAAATTCTACACCTTCTATACTAATGACGTCCAATTCAATAGCTAACAACCACACACAGCAGTATAGCCCTTGAAATGTGACTATTGTGTAGCAATCAATCATTCAGGGAGTGAACTACCTGGTGGGAAACCTCACTCTGCCAATCTGCCTCTCAAATACATCTATAAATAAACTTTTTAAAGATTTGATTTTTATTTGAAAGGCAGAGTTACAGGGAGAAAAGGGTGAGAGAGACAGTACGTGGGCACAAGACAGTCTTCCATCTGCTGGCTCACTCTCAAGTGAACACAGTGGCCAGAACTGAGCAGATCTGAAGCCAGGAGCCAGAAACCTCAAGCCTCTTCTGGATCTCCTCCATGGGTGCAGAGAACAAGGCCTTGAGCCATTTTCCTCTGCTTTTCCAGGCCATAAGCATGGCGTTGTATTAGAAGCAGAGCATCCAGTATGGGGCTCAGGGGCAAAGAGGTCACTAAGTTAATAAGTTGGCGACTAACAGTTCAGGTCACTGGCTGGCAAGATGGTGGCCAAGGACAGAGCCCTATGCGTGAACCAGGGCAGGAGTCACGTAGCTCCAAGAAAATACTGATTAACCAGGGCCATCTTGTTCACCTATCCCTGGCCTATGGGAGATGGCTTCCACAGTCATTGTCCTAGTAATTGGCTCCTGGTTTCTCCCCTCCTGGAATTCCCGAAATTCCCGGCCTGAGGCTATCCCTTACCCTATATAAGAAATTGAATTTCCCCAATAAATCGGAACTGCTTAGACAGAACCCCTGTTTGTCTCTTTATCTCTCGCAGGCGGGGAGGCTGGGTGGTGGGTAGCAGGCTCATCCCCTCTGGCAACGGGATACTAGGGAAATCTGTGGGGGAGACCTCGCATATCCAGGACTTCAACCAATGCCCATGTGGAATGTCAGCACCAAAGCTAGAACCTTAGCCTACTAGGCCATGATGCCAGCCCCTACCAATAAATCCGCTTTTTTAAAAAAATGGCTATTCTGATTTCAGATCTATTGTAAATTTAAGACACCAGATTTTGAATATTTAAGTTGGAAGAAAGAATGTAAAATATCTTAATTTTTATATTATTGCATGTGAAATATCTTGGAGATATTAGGTTAAACAAAACATACTGGATTCATTTTATGCTTTTTACTTACATCGACAACCACTATAATTTTGATTGGGCAGACCCTGACCACATGAGGAGGAGCTCCTTTCGTTATAGTCTATATAGTTCTTTCTGACTAGCATTTAGCTTATCTTTTTTTTTTTTTTTTTTTTTGATCTTGATAGGCCATATTGTACTTTTTTTCTCGCACTTTTTATGGTCCTGAAAGATTTCCCTGCACTTCCCCCCCCATTACAGGTTAACATAGCGTATTGAGGGTATAGTAGGTTTTACAGTTTTTCGATGTAGATCTTAAGTATTCTGACATTAATTGTTGGTTTATAGATTATATCACATTATCTTATTGCATTGGATACAGGTTGTTAGAGATTGCACTAATATTACAATATACAGGTACTATCTTCCAAGATCTTTGCACACTACATAGGAGATAGAGGGCTAATCTCCAGAATATACAAAGATCTCCAGAGAAACCAAAACACCAGAACAAACAAACTGCTCAAGAAATGGGCATGGGAAATGGGCAGACATTTCACAAAAGAACAAACCCAAATGGCAAACAAGCATATGAAAAAATGCTCAAGTTCCCTGGCAATAAGGGAAATCCAAATGAAGACAACAATGAGGTACCACCTAACTCCGGTAAGGATGGCACACATACATAATACCACCAACACTTGCTGGCGAGGATGTGGGGAAAAGGGAACCCTTCTCCACTGCTGGTGGGACTGCAGACTTGTACAGCCTCTATGGGAATCAGTTTGGCGAATACTCAAACAACTGAAAATCAACATACCATATGATCCAGCAATAGCACTCCTAGGGATATATCCAAAACATCTCCTACACAAGAAACCAACATCCACGCCTATGTTCATAGCAGCACTATCTACAATCGCAAAAACCTGGAAGCAGCCAAAATGCCCATCAATAGAAGACTGGATAAGAAAGCTATGGTTCATCTATTCTATGGAATACTACTCAGCTATTAAAAAAAACGAAATGCAGTTCTTTGTGGTCAAATGGGCCCGACTGGAATCCATCATGCTAAGAGAAATGAACCAATCCCAAAAGGTTAAATACCGCATGTTTGCCTTAATCTGAGATGAAAAGATGACAACTTGGAAGATAGTTTATCTTTTAAAACAGCTGCCTTGTGTCCCGCACAATGCCCTTATGAATTAGCAGCTGTCTTGGTCGTCATAG
Organism: Ochotona princeps; assembly: GCF_030435755.1. Classification (NCBI taxonomy): domain Eukaryota; kingdom Metazoa; phylum Chordata; class Mammalia; order Lagomorpha; family Ochotonidae; genus Ochotona; species Ochotona princeps. Next base: position 115,163,114 of record NC_080834.1, read on the forward strand.
CAATTCCAGAGGTAAAGATAGTAAAAACATTATTCTGCATTCCTTCTCTGGGGATGTGCATACTCAACACAATTTACTTGTAATGCCCAAATCAATACCTGTGGTGCTTTCCAGATGACCTGTGAACAAGAACATAGATTTGAGTAATCCAATGCTTCTCTTCCCAGCTGAGGTCACCCTGACTGCTGTGTTTTCTTGCTTCAACTATCAAATTATAAACAGGTATTCTTCTCAATCTGTAGTGCCAGATTTTGGGGATTCTGCATAGATGTGTGTGCACACTCATAGACACATGCTTTTTTGGCCCTTTTGTTGGTGATCTCCCTGTTTAAAATGACCCCCAGTGTTGAAAACCTATCTATTGTCCCCAAGCACAACAGCTAGCCAATATCCTGAAGAGCTACTGTGTGCCTTCCAGAAAGTACCTGTGTTGGATAAACAACCTTCAGGCAAAAATTAGACACTATTGGTCATCAGCTCACTGCGAATGAGCCAACTGTGTTCAATATTCTTGAAACAAAAACAAGATCAAAAACTGACCAGTGAATGGAATATCAAGGTCGGACTATCATGGGAACCTAACCCTGTGTTCTAAACAATGGTTCAGAATTTGCTAATTCATTGTTCCAACAACTTCAGGAGAGAAGACTACATTTGTTGAATGATTGAATCCCAATCATTTGATTCAAGATCCAAATTTTATGTGATGAAATATCTGTTGGTAGAATAATTCTGGAGCTAACCCAGCTAGCTTTCCGTCTTGACTATGTGACTGGCTGGCTGTGTTAGTTGGGACAATCTACTTTTCTCTGACCTTTTCATAACTAAAAAGGCAGGTAAAGACAGATCTTCGTGGATGCCAGTGCTGGAGGAAACTTCTGGAATGAGGAAAATACTCGGCATCTGGATTACAGTGGTAGTTATGTGCCTGCTTTCAAAACTTAGAACTAAAACACATACATTATACATCAAAGCTGAGGTTAAAAAGAGCATTTAGAGTAAGCAAATAATGCAGGGGGTGTGTTGTGTGCGCTACCTACCTAAGCAAACCCCCAGTAACAATACGGAAGCTTGGCTTGTGTAAGGAAATGTAGGCTGGACTCAGGAACCCTGGGTTCTAATCTGGCTCACTTATAAACTAGGTAGAGGTTAGCCTTTGATTATGGGAATCACTTTATCGTGAAGGCTAAATTGGAAAGTAAGTGTGTGTGTGTGTGTGTGTGTGTGTGTGTACTGTAGTCATACAGCCACGTGAAAGCTGGGAATGAAATGGAACTGTGTAACAGGTAGCATATGATGTTAGGAATCTTGGCCTCACTTCATGCACAGTGTTTCCAAAGACAACCCTGTTTCTCACTCCAATGTGGTTTAGAGAGATTTAACATCCTTCTTCGAAGGAGCCGGTGCACTGTAGTTTATCCAAAGATGTTAAGGAAGCCCCCACTCACGGCAGCCGTCACCACTGTCTCACCATGGGAGCAGCTGGGTTCCAACTCCAAGGAGGAAATAGCAGAAAGTCAAAGCTTCGAGAACCTTCCACAGCCCTGCGAGTTCGTGGTGAATGCCCCTGCCTCACGGGTTCTGACCACCTTCACGTGGCAAGTGCCACACCAACCAAGCAGGGACCTCGGGGCACGAAGCTTGGCTCCAGTTCACACCAACGGAGACCTGAATACAATGTTGTATGGCACAAGTTTTTTCGACAGCGAGTTTAACCTCGGTAACTGTACTGCCTAGGGGAGCGCTCCGCACACCCGAAGTACACTAATCCGCAGCACGTGGGGTTGTCAGGGGGCTGTTCACCTGACTGGGCGGGACTGCGGGAGCGTGGTGGCCAATGGCAGCCCTCGAAGGCAGTGCTTGTGACGGCCCGGGGCCAATCGCGGAGGTGGGGCTCAGATGCGGGCGGGCCCAGGTGGGGAATGTGGAATATGGAGAGTATCGGCCCCATTCCGTGTGACGGCCCCGCCCCTCGCCTCGGCCCTGCCCCTCTTGTTGGCCCCGCCCCGCCCCTCGGCCCTGCCCCTCGTGTTGGCCCCGCCCCGCCCCGCCCCATGCCTCGGCCCTGCCCCTCGTGTTGGCCCCGCCCCGCGCTCCGCCCCGCCCCGCGCTCGGCCCCGCAGCTTCCACCGCAGCTGGAGGGTTCCGGGGCGGGTGCGCAGGCGGACGCCGCGGGGTGCACGGTGGATGCGGAAAGGTGAAACTCTGGGGAAAAAGCTGACTGGAGCTGGGACCGGAGCAGGGGAAGGGGGAAGGTGGTCGGAGGAAGAAGGAAAATGCCAGGGTTGGGGCCTGGAGGCGAACGCGGGACCCGCCGGGATGCAGGCCTTTGAGGAGCCGGCCGGGCCGGCTCGCGTGACGGTGTGACGGCCGACCGAGGGGCGCCGGGAGATGTGCGGGATGCAGGGCGTGCTGCACGCCCGCCGCCCAGGGACCAGGTCCTGCTGAGCACGTCCTGTCATCCAGCATCCTGCTTGGGGACGTGCGGCCTGGGCTGGGCGCCCTGCAGCGAGGATGCTGGCGTGGTTGCGCGGGCAAGTCCGTGCCTTGGGGCAGCAAGGGCTGGGACCTGCAGCCCCCCATCCCCGGGGAACGCCCGAGGCGTGAGTCCCCCACCCCCGGTGAGCTCCTGGGAGGTTTCCCTTCCCGCTGTACCCGTCTTGTGGCTGGAAAAGTTTGAAGAGGTCAGAGTTGGGAAGTGCCCATTGATCTTGGGTGGGAGTCCTGTAAATGCAAAAACGACAGACCCGAGATGCTGGGCAGGTCACTTGTCGGAGATGAGGTATTTCCCTGCCTGCATGCTGGTTATATTGAAAAGCAAACAAACTTTTTGCATAGTCCCCTGTCATCTCCCGAGCCCACGATGGCGGACGAGGTCGATTTCACTACTGGAGATGCCGGCGCTTCCAGCACCTACCCTATGCAGTGCTCGGCCCTGCGCAAAAACGGCTTCGTGGTGCTCAAAGGGCGACCGTGCAAGATAGTGGAGATGTCAACGTCCAAAACTGGGAAGCACGGCCATGCCAAGGTAAGCGCCCTTCCGAGGCAGCGGGTGGCCTCCGCCGTGGCATCGTCATTTAGGTCCTGACGTTACTGAAGCTCTTGTAAGAAGCAGGGTTTTGCTTTTTTTCCTTTCATGGCTGTAGATTGAGCCACTATCACTTTGAACACGTAATGTTTCATTGATCGAGAACGAATCTCTTGAATCTTAGTGACCTAGAAGATCTATTCAGATTGCAGATGTAAAAACATGTTTTAACAGTTCTGAGAAACCTAACTTAAGCTTTTTTTTTTTTTGTACTTAACTGTGTCTCAGTTGTGTTACCACCATATATATATTTTAGAAAGTTAAAATCAGACGACCTTGGAAGGAGGGGAAAGAGTCTGTCTTAATCAGTACTAGTATTCTGCACTTGGCAGAGATTAAGCAGGTCTCCGCTTGCCCTTTCTCAGGTTCACCTTGTTGGAATTGATATTTTCACTGGCAAAAAATATGAGGATATTTGCCCTTCTACTCACAACATGGATGTTCCGAATATTAAGAGAAATGATTATCAAGTGAGTACTCATTTCCTTTGACATAAATTACTTATTTCTTAAAGGCACAAATGCTTTCTGCTCTCAGTCCTAAGTTGGCAAAACCCAAGAGTGATTTTGTAGCTTTTTTCCTAGCCAATTATGAGGCGCCACTTACCTTAGAAATTGAAGAAATAGTGATGTTTAAACGGTGTTCCTTATCTGGGATATTTTCCAATTTTTTATTTAACATCCTTGCATTTTTAGAAGGCTGAACACTTCTTTTTAGTGTTTCTCAGACCAAGCAACTATATATTATAAATAAGTAAAATGTTTAATGAAATTACTATTCCCCCTGTTGTAAAATATTTTGTATTTAGATAACTCCCTCTTGAATGTTTAATTTCTCTTTTCTGATCAGAGCAAAGACTTTCAAGGAACAGTTTTTCCAACCAAGGTTTTATGCTAGTGAATATCAGATTTGATATTGAAAAGGGAAAGTCAGTCAAGAATTTTAAATATGAAGAATCAACTGAAGAATTTACAAAAGCTATGTAATTGTTTTACTTATATTCGATGACCCTACTGTGACCTTTTGTGAAATTTTGTGTATTAACTTCAAATTTTAGTTACATTTGTGCATTTGGGATATCATGTTTAATGATAGCATTTTGTTTGGAGTATTGATGATAACCAAACAGTTGACCTCATGGTTGGTGGAAGGTCAGATTCATCAAAGCTTAAACAATTTTTTTGAAGATCTTCAGTTTCTATATCAAGCCTACCATATAGTGAACTATTTTCTGTATAATTTATGTAAAAAAAAATGCAAGTTTGACAGATTTGTTATATTCAACTTAAACTGATTTCTGCACCTTCTATTGTATGCGTTAGTAAACCGTGTTGCTGTCGGCTGCAATTTACCAATGATTTCCTTTTGCTCTTTGTCCACATACGAACATATCTGATGTACTTTGAATCCAGTAAAGAGTTGTATATTTTCACTGTTTTATTTGAAATTGTTTTCTAGATTATTTTGCACCGTTTATAAAAAGTTGAATTATCTTAGCATGAGAGCAGATGGGTTTTGTTTTTCCCAGTCGGTAGACAGGAGATCGGATCGAATCCTGCCACTTCCTAACTAGATGCTCTTGGATCAGCACTCAGTCCCGCTGAGCCTTGTTCAGCAGAACAAGGCAGTGTGAGGATTAAATAAGTGGGAAGAAAACATACCTTATAAATAGATTGATAGCAAAATGCAGTTCTGTTGTATCTCCTCCTTGCCTGTGTAAAACTAAACTCAAGCAAGCCATCGTTGTTGGATCGTTCAGTTCAATGAGATGTGTACATACGTGTCAATGCAGCTGTGGTCATTTGGAATGGTAAGGATGGGGCAACGGACTAAGGCTGGGCATGGAAACTCCTTTTTTTCTTTTTTTGCCAATTATTTTTTAACCTCCCTGAAAAATGTGAATTAGTTTGAATATTACATAATCTTGGTATTCAGTCATATTGCAAATGCTTTTGCCCACTCTATGTTTCGGTAAGACAGTATCAGCAATTCATATGATTACTACCATATTCAGACAGTCCAATAATTAATTGGAAGTCAAGACTGAACTCATGGAAAAATGTGGCTTGATTGTGATTTGGGTAAATAGTATGATTTAGACTAGGATGGTATGAACGAGGTAAGAGGGGCTTTTGCCTCATTTACAGACTTACAAATACAGCAGTACTAACAATACCAAACCATTTAGGAGCCCAAGGCAGGAAAGAAAAATCAGTCATTTTGACCTTGTCTTTATTTAATTTGCTTTTAAGTCTCAAGATCATTTTCAGGAGGGTAAATCCTTTGTTCCATTGTCTCACACTGGTGGCTCTGGGCACTGTGTATCAGCCACTCATTTCTTTTTTTTTCTTTTATTTGAAAGGCAGATTTTTTTAAAATCAGGTTTTTAAAAAAAGATTTATTTATTCTTATGGGAAAGTCAGATACACAGAGAGGAGGAGAGACAGAGAGGAAGACCTTCCATCTGATTCACTCGCCAAGTGGCTGCAATGGCTGGTGCTGAACCCATCTGAAGCCAGGAACTTCTACTAAGTCTCCCACACAGGTTCAGGGTCCCAAGGCTTTGGGCCGTCTTCGACCGCTTTCCCAGGCTACAAGCAGGAAGCTGGAAGGGAAGCAGAGACTCCAGGATTAGAGCTGGTGCCCAGCACGTACAAGGTGAGGACTTCTGCCACTAGGCTACTGTGCTGGGCCCTGAAAGGCAGATTTTATAGAAGAGAAGGAGATATACCTTTACATCTGCAGGTGCATTCTGCAAATGACCACAGTGGTTGGAGCAGAGCCAATCCAAAGCCGGGAGCTTCTTCCAGGTCACATGGGTTCAAGAGCCCAAGGACTTTAGCCATCCTCTACTGCCTTTCCAGGCCATAAGCAGGAAGCTGGATCAGAAGTGGGGTAGCTGGGTTGTGAACCAGGATCTTTATGGGATACTGGCACTGCGGGTGAAGGAGTAGCTTGCAACACTATTGTGCTAACCCCTTGTTTAAATTTTTGATAGCTATTCATTGTGGAATTTTTGCAGCCAAATTTTAAGAAAACGTTGCACCTCGGTGTTGTCTGATCACTGAGGGCTTTGCTTTCTCCTTAAGCCGAGTCACATGGTTCACCCTGGTTCTAGCCCTTGGTATATGCGTAGTCCATGCACTGTGGTCCAGATCACATGTACTAGCTCTGTGATATCAGGTGAAGTTACATAGCCTTTCTTGCCACCATTTCTTTTTTTGTAAACATGGAGCCATGATTGATAAAATCTTTTTGGGATCATTTTGGTGCTTAATTAGTTAATACTTCGAACTGTTGGTGGAGGGGGGCTGGGGCTGTGACTTAGCAGTGCCAGCACCCGTAAGGAAGCTGGTGCAAGTGCCAGCTACTCCACTTCTAATCCAGCTCCCTGTTAATGTACCTAGGCAAACAATGACAGATGACCCAAGAGCTTGGGTCCCAGCAGCCACATGGGAGACCCAGATGAAGTTCCTGGTTCCTGGCTTAGCTAGGCCCAGCTCCAGCCGTTTTAGCTATTGGAGAGTGAACCAGCAGATGGAAGATCTCTCTAACTCTCTTTCTCTACTTCTCTCCCTCTAACTGTGCATCTCCGATGAAATAAAATAAATCTTAAAAAAGAAAGTTGTGGAGATTAAAGGTAATGCAGGGTACATGTGCAGCAGTACAGCTATTCCAAAAAAAAAGAGATCATTTTTAAAGAAAAACAAAAACAAGCAGTGTATGGTTTAACACGTACTTAATGTTCACATCCTATTCATTACTAAATCATATGGAATACTTGTTCATTTAATGAGGTCAGAGCTGGGAGTTTTTCTTGTTGTATTTAATCTGCCACTTTTCCTTGATTAAAATCCCACTCTGCTATTGAGCTATATATAGCCCCTTGTAGATGCTGAATTCGGTAGTTCAAGTGCCGACTTGGCAGTCAGCAAAGGTGTCGTATATGTAGCGATCGTTGTATAAAAGCAGAGCTTGAGGTGAGCTCATTGATTAAGATGCTGGTTAAGATACCTGTGCCCCGCCTGCATTCCCATTCAGAGTGTCTGAGCTTGTCACCTGGCCCTGGCTCCCAGTTCCGGCCTCCTGCTGACACAGACCCTGAGAGACACAAGACACGTCACTAGTTCCGGTACACTGCTTCCCCTCCCCCAGGTCGGAGCACTGATTGGCTTCCTGGCTCTCAGCTTTGACCCTGGGTCATGGCAAGCGTTCACAAAAGAACCAGCAGATGGGAGCTGGCTCTTTCTGCCTGGCTGTCTCTCTATGTCTCTGCCTCTCAAATGAAGCAAACAAAACTTTAAGAAAAAAGAAACGTGTCAATAAAAAGTTTTAGAAAAGTAGATCTTTGTTTAGGAAAAGAAACATTCATATTTATAGTTTTAATTTTATGTATTTTAAAATAAGTTCACGATGAAAGAAAAATTATCTCCTGACTTCCCTTCTAAGATTAGCTTAGATTAGAATTGCTGATTTCCATTACTTCTTCTAAAAGTACTTATACTTGTGTGGGACCCAGTGACGGTGTAAAGTATGAACACATATAGACACCTTTGGAAGCCCCCAAATTACCAAATATAGAAATGCACAGATTCTAATCATCTCTTGGATATTATTTCTTTAGAAAATTCTGTGTTGTGCACCCAATTACAAATTAAATGCCTTTTCTGCATTTCCTGAAGTTTTGGTTACCATTTGAAGACTATTTTCCAAAGGAAAACTATTTACTGCAGGATATATTAAAATATATACTGTGGAATTTTGAACAATTGGTGAATTGGCAAAACTATCACTATTCAGTTGTGATATAACCTTCAGATAAGTGTTATGTTGCTAGGATAATGTGTGTTGAGCCTTAGTGTAACAATTTAAAACCACAATGGCAAAGAAAGTCATGATAATATAAATTTCTGGAGCTTCAACTTCCAGTGTTTTTTTTAATGATTATTATGGTTTTTACTTGTTCTGCGGGATCCTTGTGTTTCCCACTGATAGAGCAGCAGATCCCAGTGTTAAGCATCAAACATTTTGCTGTGGGATCATTAAGGATAACGAAGAGAAGAGCCACTCACTACCTTGGATTCCTGACGTGTGTACTCTACCCATTGGAAAGAGAGCACAACATTCTATTTTAGAATATATTGTAAAATAAAAAACAGCACCCTAGGCCTAAAAGCATCACAGAACATATGCCTTAATGAGTTTTTCATAGGGCAGTCCACATAGCCTGCCGTTTTGGAATGATGGCAACATGAACTGGTGAACTTTGTTAAAATTGGGTTAGTATGCTGTAAAATGTGTTGTTTGTCAGAAGTGATGTCATGTGAGATACTGTGGCAGGAATGAGGCATTCTGTAAGTCCAGAGGGGATTTGTACCATAGACAGGTGAGAAGGGCAGATCATCCTGCATAGTAACAGTTGACTGCAGTAAGGATAAGCCACTGCTTCCTTGGTCCCAGCAGGGGTACTGTGTTGTCATGTTGCTAGCTGCTTCTGTGTGAAGTGCTCGGTCGATGTGGGCAGTCCAACCAGCCTGTATGCCATCAAGTGCTTTGGACGAAACCAGTGACAATCGCAGGGTCTCATTTGTCCATCTAATTATTGCAAGCCTCATCTGTCGCAGATACCTTTTGGTAAACAGTCATCTGGACAGAGCATCCATTTGGAGAAATCTGTCAACATTCCATGTACTTTATTGCACTTTATTCCTTGGACTTTATTGCTGGCAGTTTTCCTCTCCTGGTTTTTCAGTGGCCTTGACTTTGTAGCCCAACTCTTAAACATTGCCCATGTTCAGTGTAAAGCCCCAACTCTGATTCTGTCTTCTTTTAGATCCATTGAATGATGTTCTTCCCATCCCCTCTTTTGGCACCACCTCTCAGTGAGGCCATCACATGGTTAATACCCATCTTGAGTTTTTCTATCAATCAGCTGGTTACAGGGAAGCCCCTATCCAGCCAATGGAATGATTTGAGGGAAAAGAATCCGTAGGGGAGAAGGCGCTCGCTGAGTTTGAGCTACCTCTCACACCAGCTGTCTGTGTCCTCAGGACCAGCATGAGGTGATCTCCTGTTGCTGCTTCCACTTGCTGATGGAGCGCGGCTGTGCATACCCACCTCATGGGCTGGTGGGTCAGATCACACCCCAGTCAGTTATGATGTTGTTTAGGTTGTATAATAACAATGTCTCCTAGGGACCAGCAACTATCAAGTAGCAGTTTGAGAGTAGTGAAAGAAAAGAAGGAAAACATAGAACGGAATAGAGTTTCTCTTTAAGAAAAAGTCTGATTGGAAATACGTTGAGAAACAAAATATAAATTCAGAAATTAGGGATGAAACGGACCTGTGATGCTGACGAATATTCTCCAACATTCTGCTATGTACCATCCTTCCCCCTTTCCTGTGCTTTCTTATTCTGACTCCATAGTGAACCAGATCTGGGGTCACTACTGCCTCGTTCCTTCCCCTTGAGTTCACGCTTCACCTCCTTAGCTTATTGGGCCTCCAAGAAGGTCAGGATTACGATACTCTTCCTAGAATTTTGATCTATCATGGCATGTCTGTGTTTTACTGTGGACATTTTCAAAGTACAAGTGTCATGAACCTCACATAGCCATCACGTAGCTCCTGTAATTACCAGTACATGGCAAGCTCACTCAGCCTGTATCTCATACCATCACCACTCCGCCCTAAAAAAACTAATGTCATCAAAGAGCCCGTGATTATTCATATTTTCTTAATTGTATTTTTAACAATTTTTGTTTCGATTTTTGGAGGTCATCGATGGTAGTGTTTATTTTTAGCATTTTAGTCAAGACCCAGTAAAGTCCACATAGTAAGATTGATTGCTGATTCTCTGACTCTCTTAATCTAGTAAGTTCTGCCCTCACACATGTGTGCTCGGCAGCTCTCTCTTACTCTGCATTTCTGGTGAAGGGAGTGGATCACTTTCTTTGCAGGCCTTCCTACTGTCTGGGTTTTTCTAATGCGCGTCTTGGTCATTTACATGTTCCTCTGTCATGTTTCCGGGAATGTCGTAGGAAATAGAGACTTGATCAGATCCAGTTTAGATATTTTATTTTCTTCTTTCTTTTTTCAACCAGGCTACTGCATAGGTCATGTTGTGTGGAACCACCAGTACATAATGCTGCTTTTTTTTTTTCTACTGTTATCAAATTTGTCATCATTACCACAACCCATTAATTTATTAAGGCAGACAAAGTAGTAATCTGACATTCTAGTTTTTTAGGCCAGAATGCTTCTATTAAATTACTTCCTTTCAGCCAAATTTTTGTTTTCCTGGAGATACAGTATATTCATGTATACTTAAAAAACATGTGGAGAATGGAATTAAAATCTAAGATCATTGGGTACAAAACATATTGAAACCCCTGAATAGTGGTTTTTTTTTTAAAGATTTTATTATTATTGGAAAGCCGGATATACAGAGAGGAGGAGAGACAGAGAAGAAGATCTTCCATGCGATGTTTCACTCCCCAAGTGAGCCGCAACGGGCGGGTGCGCGCCGATCCGATGCCAGGAACCAGGAACCTCTTCCGGGCCTCCCACGCGGGTGCAGGGTCCCAATGCATTGGGCCGTCCTCGACTGATTTCCCAGGCCACAAGCAGGGAGCTGGATGGGAAGTGGAGCTGCCAGGATTAGAACCAGCACCCATATGGGATCCCTGGGCTTTCAAGGCGAGGACTTTAGCCACTAGGCCATGCCGCCGGGCCCTGAATAGTATCTTTATAAATATTTTCCATGAACGTTTTAAAGGCCCCCACCTATTAGTGGATTTCAAACATTCTTCTCACCAAAATAAACTAATTAGCTCAATTTCCATGGAGCTTCTGAAGTATTCTAATATTGTGTATGTATACACAAAAATAATAGGGAGCTTGATTTTTTTTAAAAGATTTATTTATTTTATTACAGAGTCAGACATACAGAGAGGAGGAGAGACAGAGAGGAAGATCTTCCATCTGATGATTCACTCCCCAAGTGAGCTGCAATGGGCCAGTATGCCCCAATCCGAAGCCGGGAACCAGGAACCTCCTCCAGGTCTCCCACACGGGTGCAGGGTCCCGAAGCTTTGGGCCGTCCTCAACTGCTTTCCCAAGCCACAAGTGGGGAACTGGATGGGAAGTGGAGCTGCCGGGATTAGAACCGGCGCCCATATGGGATCCCGGGGCTTTCAAGGCGAGGACTTTAGCCGCTAGGCCACGCCGCCGGGCCCACAAATAGGTTTTAAAAGCTGAAGTTCAAAGTAAATGAAATTATTTCATAGGTCATCTTCAGTAAATGCTAAAAACTAACATATTTTGAATGCTGGTCATTAAAGAGAAAGAATCGGGCCCGGCAGCGTGGCCTAGTGGCTAAAGTCCTCGCCTTGAACGCACTGGGATCCTATATGGGCGCCGGTTCTAATCCCGGCAGCTCCACTTCCCATCCAGCTCCCTGCTTGTGGTCTGGGAAGGCAGTCGAGGACAGCCCAAAGCCTTGGGACCCTGCACCCGCGTGGGAGGCCCGGAAGAGGTTCCTGGTTCCCGGCTTTGGATCGGTGCGCACCCGCCCGTTGCGGCTCACTTGGGGAGTGAAACATCGGATGGAAGATCTTCCTCTCTGTCTCTCCTCCTCTCTGTATATCCGGCTTTCCAATAACAATAAAATCTTTAAAAAAAAAAACAAAAACCTATTTGTGTCTCGATTAATTGTGGTTTTTAACCTTACTGATTCTCCAATTGTTCTAACCTTGACTGTGGGAGCTGATTCAAGCCCAACAAATGGTCCTTGACAGTTACTTGTTATCTGATACAACAGCTTGCTCTGCTTTCATCTTGTGTACTTACTGATTGGGATCTGGAATTACCCATTTTTTGCAGGAGACTTGCATTTTTTTGATAGATGAGCTACCGCATTTGGGTACCAATATAATATATGATATTAAGGAACTTAGTATACCAATAGAAAAGAGAATTATCTCTCATAGATTTTTTTACTCTGACCTGCTTGGCATCACAAAAATGTTTATTCCATGCTAAAAAGAGAAGATTGCTTAAAAAATTATCCAAAGGTGTCAGATGAAGAAATTTGTTTAAAAGTGAAATACAGGGCCCTTGCAACTAAAGTCCTCACCTTGAACGCCCCGGGATCCCATATGGGTGCCGGTTCTAATCCCGGCAGCTCCACTTCCCATCCAGCTCCTTGCTTGTGGCCTGGGAAAGCAGTTGAGGATGGCCCAAACCCTTGGGACCCTGCACCACGTGGGAGACCTGGAAGAGGTTCCTGGCTCCTAGCTCCTGATTGGTACAGCATCAGCCTGTTGCGCTCACTTGGGGAGTGAATCATCGAATGGAAGATCTTTCTGTCTCTCCTCCTCTCTGTATATCTGACTTTCCAATAAAAATAAAAGAAATCTTTAAAAAAATAAATAAAAAATTAATGTCTTGATATTAGAAAACTAGTTATGTAAGAATATAGATGCACACTTGCTTTGGGAAAATTTTAATAAGACAGTAACTTAAAGTATCAGATTATTTATTTGTATTCTTTATTTCTCCATAGCTTGGGTTTTTTATTATTGAAAATTTCTGATGGTAATATTTTTAACAAGACATGCAAAGTTTATCAATGTACTTTTACTATGAGCTTTTATAATGTTTATGCATTTTTATCACTGAAGCATTCTATGTATTCTACCCCACAGTTTAATTTATGGGTTCTTAATCCTTATTTCTTTACATAATGGTGGCTCGTTTTTATCGAAATAATAATATTATCATCTTGCTGCTATGGTTCAGTCACTAGAGGCAATGGAATTCTTTAACTCTTAAAATAGATTAGTTGCGCCTCAGGAAATTGCTGAAAGCAGAAATGGGAAAGATTTGTCTTGTTAGCATGTGGTCGGCTTAAAATGACTGCTCTATCTCACCTCCCTGGCTCCTCCTCTCTCACCTCCCAAATGCTTGAGGGACTAAGAGGTGAATGGACAATGTTTGCTATCGTTTTCGTGTTTTCTTTCGTTTAAGATTTTAGACGTGGGCAAAAACTCAGATCTTCTGCAGTGGCTGGAGTGTTTGTGGGAAACCATGGGTGAATTTGGTAGATGGTGTACATGGAAGAGAGCCTGGAAACTCTAGAAATATCTCAGTAGTATGTCCGGGTTGCGTCATGGGACTGAAGTCAGGAGCATGTCTTTGAAAAGTCCTTATGCATGTTAGCAGCTGTAATTCTGAACAATTGCCTTTTATAGAATCATCTAGAATCCTTGCCACACCGATAGTGTATATGTGCTTTTGGAATACATGTGTACATGGTTTTTAGAATATATATTTTCCCGTTCCTGTAATGGACAAATTCTGTTATTTCAAAATTGTGTTAATGTGCAGTATGCATTAATGACTGGGTTTGTTTCATTCATGTATCAGTAAGCTCCTGTTTGGATTTTTTTTTTAAGGTGTTAGTAGTACACTAGAAAACAAATTTTCCACTTAACCGTTTTTAATCAAATTGTAAGATGCATTGTTAGAATGATGAAAAATTGAAAAATACTCTTGTGCCTTTTCAAGGGAAATGACTAATTACAGTATATGCATGCAGTTGTGTAGTTGTGTAGTTTCTGTCTTGGAAGGGTTTCTAAGATGTATGCGTAAGTGAAAACATTTTGCTCAGAAGCGCTTGTGCTATTCCATTTTTTTCCCCAAAGCAGTCATATTTGTATCACATACCAGAGATAAGCGCTTCTGGACACGCCACGAAGCCCAAGCCACCCGAAGTGCAGAGGTTGATGCTGGGAGGGGGAGGGGTGAGCACAGCGAGCAGTGAGTGCACTTCACACTTGAGTTCTGCGCATATTTTATATGCTTGTATTTTTAGCATTTTCAAGCACCAAGAATATATTCATGTTATATTACTGCATGCTTATACAATTTCCTGTGGGCTGCAGTTTAATCATGGAAGCAGCACAAACGAACAGCTATGATCTAATCGGTGTGAATGCTACGGTTTCTTCTAATAGCTGATATGCATTCAGGATGGTTACCTTTCCCTGCTGACAGAAACTGGTGAAGTCCGTGAGGATCTTAAACTGCCAGAAGGTGAACTAGGCAAAGAAATAGAAGGGAAATACAACGCAGGCGAAGACGTACAGGTAAAGACTTAGGAGAGGTTGGTTTACATCATTTTCTAAAATCTTTCCTAACTAATCAGCATAAAACACCAAATAGGAAATAGTTTTAAAGTGCTGCTGCCAAGTGTTTCAATTTTTCATCTCTGTAAGGTGACCCGTTGCCAAAGAAGGTGTCAGCAACGCTCACTGTTTTCTGTGTGTCTCTGTCAGCGCTCAGTTCGTTTGGAAGACCTGTATGTGAGCTAGAGAGAAGCAAGCACAAGGAATGCTGGAGTGGAAAAGATGTGTTTTGTCTTGGCCATAGCTTTGAGAACACAGCTCTCACTTCCCCTGTTCCTTGCATATTACCTTACAAACTCAAAATTGGAAACTTTTAATTTAGAAAACACTGATGGAAGATCATTTGTTTTGAAACACACTTTTCCAAAGTCGATATGCACAAAGCAATCCACAGATATGCATACCGCTGTACTGTGTAAAGAACTAAATGGGTTTTTCTGTATGTATTACTTTCTGCATAACCTTTTGCCTTTTTTTATTCTCTCTCTTCTAGGTGTCCGTCATGTGCGCAATGAGTGAAGAATACGCTGTAGCCATAAAGCCCTGCAAATAAGGCGGGGCAGACCTCAGGCCTGAATAAACCGTTTAGGCCTGGGTCAATTGCAGGTGTCAAGTTTGGCTTTAAGTAGCCACCAAAGCCATGGCCTTCATCAGCCACCTCGGTTTTGTTTTTTTGTTTGTTGGGCTTTTTTTTTTTTTAAACTGTGTTGACATTATGCTGGGTTAGTTTTGTAAGTAACTGGCAAATTTAAGAAAATAAGATATATGACTCTTTTTCCTTAGTTTTGTAGATCTCTTCCCTGTAACATTCCTGTGGTTTTCAGTATGTGACTCCAAGAAACAGACAAGATAGCTTCAGGAAATATAATTTGTGTGATAAAATTATTCTGTCATTTTTTTAGTTAATGATAAGTAAACCAGGGTTTGAAATCAGCATAACATATAGTGGTATGACAGTGCCACATTAGGTTGATTTGCTCTGTATTAATTTCAGACTTAATGGTACAGAATCTAAGAACTGTGGATTGGAATTGTCACTATGGCAAAAAAAAAAAAAAAAACTTTTTAAAAAATTCATGTTATCAGGCCCGGCGACGTGGCCTAGTGGCTAAAGTCCTCGCCTTGAACGCACCAGGATCCCATATGGGCGCCGGTTCTAATCCCGGCAGCTCCACTTCCCATCCAGCTCCCTGCTTGTGGCCTGGGAAAGCAGTTGAGGATGGCCCAAAGCTTTGGGACCCTGCACCCGTGTGGGAGACCTGGAGGAGGTTCCTGGTTCCCGGCTTCTGATCGGCGCGCACCGGCCCGTTGCGGCTCACTTGGGGAGTGAATCATCGGATGGAAGATCTTGCTCTCTGTCTCTCCTCCTCTCTGTATATTCGGCTCTCCAATAATAATAATAAAAAAAAAATCTAAAAAAAAATTTATGTTATCAAAACTGTCAGTTATCTTGGTGGGCATGTGCAACCACATGTTTCCCTCCACCATATTCTCCTTGGCAAATCTGAAATAACCATATATGGTGAAACCAAAGTACCTTCTTGTAGTTAACACAGGCATTGAACCTGTGAATATGCACTACTTCATGAAGTTTGTCGGTAAGGAAATTAAAAGGTGGGTTGATTTACCTGTTAAATTCAAAGCAAAAACTTCATGGAATAAATTTTATGATGGGATTGTCAGATGTTTCACGAGCAAAATCAACTTAGGTTTAATTCCATTTTTCACAAACTTTTTGAACAAACAAGTCAGTCTGGAAAGAAGACGAAAAGAGAAGTGGGAGAAAGGGTCTGCCTCAAGCTGTAGGTGTTCATTTGCTGCTTTTGTGCTCGGCATGGTAGTACAAAGTTATTTTCAGGTTCTGTTTTTGACTTTTGTAACACCACCAGCAATACCAACATCAAGAGTAATGACCTGCATTTATAAGATCCTATGCAGTGCTTTCTTCCAACAATGTTCATAAAAAGTTGACATTTATCACCAATTATTCCTTTCCAATCAGTAGATTTTTGGGCGATAGAATATTTGTTAGACGAAAACTGGGAATTCTTTAACTTTATTTGAAAACTTTGTAAAATTCATATCCATTTTCCTAAAGTGAAATGAAAATTAATCATGGAAGAAGTGCTACTTTATGCAAAAAATTTACTATAAACATGTATGTTTTTTGATTGTCATATGACTTAATTCAATGACTAGTATGATATCTAACTGGGAAAGAATCCTACAAATTGAATTTTTTAAAAGGTATTTTAAGTGACAGCCTGAATTTCTCTGTACTCTTTTGAGTCCCATGGATGTTTCCAGACCTTTAGAGTTTGTGAGCATCTTTGACTCAGTTACATTTGTTATATTGTAGTGAAACTTTAGAACCAAATCATATCTAAGTAATGCCTTGATTGCTTTTTTTTTTTTTTTGAATTCTGAAGCCTTCCTCCTCACCCTCCTCACCCCGCATCCTGTCTTGACCTCTTAAAGACCCTTATTCTCATCCTCTAGGAAAATCTTCGTGATGACATAACCAACCTCGTCAGCAGTGGGAACCAGAACTGGGAGCAGAGCACTCCAGTCTTACAGACTTAATTTGTTACTCTGTCTTAGATTCAACAGACCCTTTGAGAAGAAGCAAGATACTTCCAGAAAAAAGAAAAAAAAAAAAAAAGCAAGGAGAATTCTAAAGCACAAGAAATACGGAGGTGGTCCTTAAATGTTTTTTAGTATAACAGTGTTAGCTTTTGCCCATCTAAAGCACAATTAGGAATTAGGCTAACTTCTTTCCAGTATTCTGTGTACGTATCTGCTACATGCTCCTCCAGGTCTTAGTACCCTGGGATGTGTAACATGCCGCCAGTCAACATTCTTACTACTCACAGGAATTCCAGAAACTTATCACTCATGCTGCTTGCTGATCAGTTCGATGGCCCCAGCCAACGATGCTAGTGTTCTAAACTAGTATTGTTCTTTATTGTAGCATGTCCTTGTTCTTAACTTGTCCAGCTTCACGTAAATATATTTTCAACTGCGATATAAGGGTGTACAAATTATGAGAATGCATCTCTATCTTCATACTTGAATGGCAAAAGTTATTTATGTATAAATATCTCATTTTAAGTATATATGAAGTATAAATACTCTGTGTAACTATACGTATAGATCTTGAAGATTTGAGACTTTATTTTCACATGATTCAAGATATTTCTTTAGGGCAAAATATTTCATTGAGTAAAGCTTTATAAATTGCATTAAAAGGAAAGCAGGGGACAAATATTTTTAACAGAAGTCATTTCATTTTTGACATTAGAGAAGTGTTTTGAAGTGTATTGGTAGTCTTCGTGTTTTGTGTGTATGTGTGTGTGGTTTTTTTTCACTAAGTGTTAAATGTCACAAGTGACATTATATGGAATGTAGACTGTCATGTTGATTGTATTAACACGAATATGTGTTTCTTGCTGTAACATTTTGTTTCTACTGAAGAAGACTTTTATTATGGCTAATTTGCTGAAAGGTTGTATACCCTTTGAGATAGCTCAGACCACAGCCGCTTTGACTTTGCATTTGCATCAAAACGTAATTGTGATGTTTCATTCATGCGCCTCTCTGGGTCTGTCAATCACTTGAAGAAATTTGCTGCTAGCCAAGCTCGAAGCTCATGACTGTTTCCCTTCATGGTACAGTCTCTGTACTGTTGCTTTAAAGTAATACCAAAACTTCTGCAGCCAGAGAATATCTTTAGTAGGAAATGCTGCAAATATTTAGGCTATGAAATCTGGGGACACAGTTTCTCATTATTGCACTATTTAAGTGCGCACACTCAGCTTTATATGTTGGTTCTTCTTCCAAAGTCTTTCCAACTTTTAAAAAAGTACTGTAGTCTGGTAGTGCCTCTAATGTTGGTACATTTTTTTTTATTTAAAATTTTTTTCTGGAATTTGTTTTTGTACTCTAGGGTTTCTCAATTAGATTATTTCTAGTTGAGCTATAATTTCAATGCATTATTCTCAGGGCTGTTTATGCTAGAACTGAAGTTTCATTGTTTAAAGCTAACTGCCTGAAAGTATATTGTGAAATTTTCCCAAAAATTGTAATACAGTGATGCATACATACATAATAAAAATTCTTAATACCAACCTCCTTAAACTATATGTTAAGTATTAAAGAAAAAAGAAAATGTTAGT
The DNA here is from genome assembly GCF_030435755.1 of Ochotona princeps. Lineage (NCBI taxonomy): Eukaryota > Metazoa > Chordata > Mammalia > Lagomorpha > Ochotonidae > Ochotona > Ochotona princeps. The sequence continues at coordinate 115,181,566 of NC_080834.1, forward strand.
AATGTCAATATTAGACTCTTGCATATTTTTTCACTTTATAATAGAATTTAGTAGTCTTTACCTTAAAAACCTATTCTTATTGATACATTAAAAGTATTCCTTTGGAAAGAACCCCAAAGGTGGCATAATCTTTTGAGTACATTAAGATGTTTACATAATGATCCTGACAACATTGACTCTGAGAAAATGACTCTCAACACAAAAGCAAAAATAAGAGTATTTCCATAAGCAGTATAATATATTGATTAACAGTTTCAGGTTTTCTAATAGCACTTATGCATAACATTTCATAGTTTTCAAGATTTCTTTCTTGCTGCCATTAAAACAAAAAAAGGCAACAAAGATATAAGAAAAATTTAGTTTGAGACAACTCTATCAGCTTTATTAAATCTATTTGCTCTGAATTGGGTATACGGTATCATTATTTGATTTTGCAGGGAACATTTGGAATTAGCTTATGGACCACAGATGTTCTGTGGGAACATGACTGGAGGTCACTGTATAATTTGTTTTTCTATTAAGTAAACATCTGAACACCAAGTGAGGTCAAGTGCCTGCCAAGTGCTGTGTCCATGTTCCGAATGTGAAAGATACATCTCCTAGCAATGCATACCAGACTTTGGCCGGAAACTGGCTTGTTGCCAACTTGACCACCCACAGACCTCCCCTCTCCTGAGGACAGGTAGAAACTGGCCTTATAATAAAATAAAGAGGGGCTCTTTTATTTCTAGGAAGTCCTGAAAACTCTGTTTTAGCGTTGATAGAATTAGATTTGTTTCAGTTTAAGATGGCACTTTCTAATAGCTCTGGATGCTGAGCTGTATTCAGGAGTGACGGAAGAGCTTGTCCTAAAGCAGGTGTGATCATTCTTGAGAGGAACTTATTATGATTAACATCTACTTTTCATTATGATTAATATCTATTATATGTAAGCACTTGATTATTGCAAATAATGCAGATTACTAGTTCTGTGCTAGTGTGATGAAACTAATTTTATACTGTTGTGTACATTACCCTTTCTCCAAAGATAAAATAGTTACAATAGCATTGTCTACCCCAGTGGCACTTTCTTAATACAGTTTTACGTGTCTTAGGTAAAGAACTCTTGTTCTGACCTGCAGAGATCCAAATGTTTTAGCTAAATCTTCCAAATAGCTATGTAAGTAATATCATTATTATAATTGTGCGTTATGCGTTTCAAAAATGGCCATATTTCAAATGTAGAGTACTTGGCCCTACTAAAATATTTGTAGCTGGTGAACTTATGCATTTAATGTTTCACTAAAATATGTGTATATTTGTTAATATCATCAGTTATATTAAATAAAATACAACTTAACAGCTTGAACGAGTGTACATGTTTTTAAAATATTTGCATACCAGAAAATTTCATTATTTTGTACATTATTATTTATCACATTTCACAGAAAATCTACCTTGTGTTTTTATTAAAGTGTTTTTGTATTCCAGGATCTTGACTTAGAACACCCTACCTTTTGACTGGGTACTTTAATTAATTTCTACAGTTTTGTGCCAGATTTAGTTACAATTTTGGTTTTATTTTAATGGTAATAGTTTTTAAAAAACTGTGAAATAGACAGTTGATTCAGAAAGGAACAGATACAAAATAGTAGAGAAATCTTTGCCTTTTACCTGTCTCCTGTGCACCCTTACAGAGGAATTGAATACGAAAGAGGTTAGTGATGCTTCCCAGAGTCAGAGGTATTCCGTCCTTAAAGGCTGAATTTGCTACATGAATTGGACAGCTCACCTTTAGGGAGCTCCCATGGTTTCTTTGCCTTTTTCACACTGTTCCAGTCTACAACATGTCTCTGATTTCCACACATGTGAGTTCTGCCAGAGCTATTCAGGCAGCTTTCATCTCATAATCATAATTACTAATATCCATGATCCAGATACCATCTGGTATATCCATATACAAGATCCAGAAGGCAGAAATCAACAGTGAAAGAATCATTGGGCTACTCTTCCAGTCCCCAACCACACCCTTGCCAATTACAAAGACCAACAGCTCAGTTTCCCGGATGTAAGCAAGGGAGGGAGAAAGAATGGAAAGAGGGAATAAGTGTCCCAAATAACTAAACATTCAACCTAAATAGGAGGTGTCCTATGAAATGTACAATAAGGATGTGCCACTGTATTCCATTTAGGAACTTAAATGTTCCACAGTACACTCAGCATAGCCATTACGACCCCTGGAGTATACTAGCTCAGGCCACTGTCCAATTTGAGAGTCATTTCTGACTCCACTCAATATTTTCCCCATGCCGGGTACTTCCTAGCACCACAGTGAGCTGTTGAGGAGGGTCAGAAAGTCTTGGCACCCTTGTCACCTTCAGAACCTCAACACAAGAGTCAGAGCTGGGCTGCGTCATGGGCCAATTAGTCACTTCCTACCACCCAGAGTTGAGACTCAGATTAAGCTGCAGGATCCTAACTTCAGATTTACCCAGCCCCAGCTGTTGCAGGCATTTGGGGAGTGAACGAGGGATGGAAGATCTCTACCTCTAAAATATAATTTAAAAAGAAAAAAGCTGGGCCCAGCCCGGTAGCCTAGTGGCTAAAGTCCTCACCTTGTACTCACCAGGATCCCATATGGGCACTGGTTCAATCCAGGCTGCTCCTCTTCCCTTCCAGCTCCCTGCTTATGGTGTGGGAAAGTAGTAAATCAAGGACCAGAGCCTTGGGATCCTGCACTCAAGTGGGGAGACCAGGAAGAAGTTTTCGGCTACTGCCTTCAGATCAGCTCAGCTCTGGCTACTGCAGCCACTTGAGGAGTGAACCAGTGGATGGAAGAACTTTCTTCCTGTCTCTCTTCTCTGTAAATATGCATTTCCAATAAAAATAAATCCTAAAAAATTAAAAGGTCATTCCTGCTGTAATTTTTAAATGTACAAATGTGTTTCAGAATCTATATAAGCAGTGTCAGTGGAAAATTCATATCACATCAATTAATCAAACACAAAGTATGAACACAACTGAATTAAAGTCAAAGGCAAATACCTAAAAAATATCTTAACCACAGGGAGGAAATGACAAAGGTAAAGGCAGAAATCGAGGAAATGAATTGAAAAATTACAAATAAAATTTTGGTTCTTTGAAAAGTTAAAATAGATAAACCTCTACCTAATGTGTTTGAACAGAGTTAAGAAAAAACAAATATAGAAATGGCAAGGAAGAATAATAATACAGAGGCAATAAAATAGGTAAGTGAAAACTTGCCTGCAAATAATTTTGAAAATCTAGATTATGTAATTCCTTAGGAAAATATGGCTATCAACATTGGTCACAATATTGGCTGATGGAATAAAGATAGCAGAATAGACAAGGACATGTTTAAACAGACAAGAAATATTAGCCGATATGAAGCAGAGAGGGCACATTCCAGGAAATAGAAGAGGACAGAACAACAGCAGAGGGGTACCCAGAGACTGACAAACACAGGAGAGCAGCAGAAACAAGGGTATGATCTTACAGTGACTGATAAATCAGCTATATTCAGAAAGCAGCCATCTGAATTGCACCAGCAGTCAAAACTACACCAGCAACAAGATGGGAAGGGACTTTCGCTGGGACCTCATGCTCATCCTACTGGTCTGTTTGATTTGACCAGGAGCAGAGACAGAGCAGCAGGTCCCAGAATGGTGGTGCGGGAACAGGATGGGTTTTATAGCCAAGTCTGGACCCTAGAGCCATCTTGGGCACCATTTTGCTTAAGGAGGCAAAGGCTATGGGGCAGGACTGTGCATGCACTGAGCTGGGAGTGAACTCATTTCTGGATAGTGAACTGCAATAACGTGGCATTCTACAGGTTCCACCCAAGACAGGTCTGGGTAGCCCTCAGACGCGACAGCCAGCAGATCAAGAACTCTAGTAGTGGCACATCAGGTGCCATTTCTTACAGTGTGGCAAAGGATTTAAGACTGCACTGACAACAGTGAGTTGTGCATGTGCTGAGCTTGGCAAGAACTCACCAAGCTCAGTGCATTGCACTGGTCCCACAGGGAAAATAATACCACTATGGCATCGTATGGGACAAAATAGGTCCAAGTGTCCCTCAGACCTAATGGCCAACAGGTTCTGGCAAGCAGAGCTGGATCAGGCCAAAAAAAGTATTCAAGAATTGAAAGACACCATTAAAAGGCCGAATATAAGAGTTACTGGAGTTCCAGAAGGTGCAGAAAGAGAAACTGAGATTAAAAGTGTATTCAATTAGATAATACAGACTTTTTTTTCTGATCAAGAAAAAATTGGGAAACAAGATCCAGGAGGGGCACAGACCTCCCAACCAGGTTGACCAAAAGAGGTCTTCACCAAGACACAGGATCATCAAACTCTCTTCAATCGAACTTAAGAAAAAGATCCTTAAATGTGCACATGAAAAAATCAATTGACATATAAAGGAATGCCAATTAAAATCACAGGAGACCTCTTAAAGGAAACTCTACAGGCCAAAAGAGAATAGAGTGACATATTCTGGATTCTAAAAGCAAAAAATTGTCAGCCCAGGGTAATGTACCCAGCAAAGCTTTCCTTTGTCTTTGAAAATGAAATAAAATTCTTCCACAGTAAAGAAAAGTTAAAAGAATATGCCTCTTCTAAACCTGCCCTACAAATGATATTTAAAGATATTCTCATGACAGAGCAAAGGGATAGCACCTATCATAACCAAAAGTAAATATGAAGAACATCCCCATAAAATAACAATAAAAGCCTAAATCAATTAACAACTCATTCCTAAAATGACAGGGCCAAAATACCACCCATTCATGTTAACCATGAATGTAAATTAATTACTCATCAATCCAACATCACAGATAAGTAGACTGGATTTAAAATACAAAACCCATCTATTTATTGCCTACAGGAGACATTTCACCAAAAAAGAACAGTGGAAACTCTATCTCATGGATTTTGTTTTTTTTCTTGTTGTTGTTGCTGTTGTTAGTTTTATTTCTTCAAAACACTTTCTTATTAAATTCTTCAATGACTCCTAGATCATACAGTAGCATCATCTTCAAGAAGTGCTGGGGTCTGTGCAGTAGGTGTGAATAACACAAAGGTATGAAGAGAACAGCTCCCCTGCTTGCCAGGGCCCAGGCGAGCTTCCAGCTGTTTGTCAGGGCCAGGTGGATTTCTCTCTGACTACCTTGACACAGTTCTACCCCCTGTTTGCATGGACTCTCAATGACCCCCACTAAGAATTTTGTAATCAATTGAGGCATTGCTTGCCCCTGTGATATGGCTTTTGCAACCAACATGAGCTTGAGAGTTAATGTTATCGATAATGTCTTGGTGAGTGGGCCTTTTACTGCACACAGGAGTACAATTAAACCCATGCCATTTCTAGACACCTTATTGTGTGCCTACCCATTACCCTGAAATGTGGCACAGACATATAGCATGCCTTCTGGGAAATGGCTTGATAGGAATTTTACAAACTTATGGAAGTGATGGGAGTATAGGCTGAAACTGCTATGACAAAAAATACAGCTACTGGGACCCTAAAGGCTATCCTGTTACTGGGACCCTAAAGGTCATACTGTTACTGTGACCCTAAAGGCTATCCCATTATGGACCCTAAAAGCCATCTTGTTACTATAACCCTAAACGCTATCCTGTTACTGGGACCCTAAAGGCCATCTTGTTATTACAACCCTAAAGACCATCCTGTTATGACAAAAATATAGCTACTGGGACCCTAAAGTCTATCCTGCTATGGCAAAAAATATATAGTTACTGAGACCGTAAAGGTTAGCCTGTCCTTACAATTCTTTAGAACATAGAAAATGTAGTTGTTTTAGCTGCTTTCATAATTTTTTAGCTAGAGGAAATATAGGACAATTTTACTAACATCATAAAGATATACTTTTGGTTATTGTTTGTTTTTGAGGTTGTAGAATGTGCAGTTATTGGGGGATTTAATGTTTGAAACCTTTTGTCTTAGATCTTTATGTTTTTTTCTCTTCTGATGTACTTCTCCCAATAAGTGATGGATAAGTTGTAAAATAAGAATTGTAGTAGGAGTGTATTACTGATTAATATGTGTTGTCTACTGAGGAATTCCCTGATAATTCCCTGATTTAAGGAGAAACAATTTGCAGAATTATCTTTGGAATCACCCACTTGTCCACTGTAGAGTTGAAACCAAAATAGAGTAAACATGGCTCATTGATAACTGCAATTCTTTTTGCCGTTATAACCCCTGCTTTACTTGCTTAGTTAACAAACTGTGTGAACTTACAAGCCCAATGTCCATCTAATGCCAATAACCCCAATCCCCATTAACCAAGGCCCCAGACTTACTAACCCATAGATAATTCAAGGGTCTGGTTGACACAAGTGGCGTCAAGGTTAGAGCCCAGACCTTAGGAGAGCAGGCGGGAGGGAGGGGGGGTGCTGGCAAGCCAAGATAAGCAAGGAATGCATAATCCTTCCTCATTCACCTCTCAAGCTGTTTTAAATTGTGCCCCCCTTGAAGCTATGTCAAACTGTATTGCTTGGGGCCTCACTCTGCGGTCGAGTGGATGCAACACCATGCAACACCATGAAGTAAAAGGTCTGTGCCAGAGCTTGTGACCGCTTCTGTATAAATAAGGCAGACAGCTTTCTCACGGGGTCCATAATGATCTTGGAATTGTAGTGGTCCATTTCTTCTCACTACGCCTATTTCACGCACCCTTCTCGAGCTCCAAACTCAGCTGGAGCTGGACTCCGGCTGAGAAGGCAGATTTTCTTTCTCATTTCTCCAGCGACACATAAGTCACTCAGTAGCATGTTATTTAACTTCATGGTGTTGTTAATTTGTTTTTGTCTTCCTGCTGTGAAAATTGTATTGTGGCATTTCATTTAAGGGGATGTAGAGTAACTGTGTAATTGAGACTATCATATCCAGATGTGAGCATACAATGTATTTTTTGCATCTCAATTCTAGACTAAAGATAGACTTCCAATGAAACTGGCTTCAGTCTGGTTCAGACTTGGTTTATGCAGCCATTTGGCGGGTGAACCACAGGATTTAAGATATTCTCCCTCCAAACACCCCTACTAACTCTCCCTTCCTCTCCGTTCTCTGTCATTCTTCCTCTTAAATAAATAAATACATAAGTCTTAAAAACACATACACACACAATCTTGATTAAGGATGATATTGCTAATTATCGCAAAGTTCCACTTAAATAGATTGTGTTGAGACACTTGGGAAAAATAAGACAAATTCCATACAGTTTTTGTGAATAAACTCCTAATGAAACAATGAGACTCCTAATGAAACATTGTTGGAAAAATGACATTATACAAGCCTCAGGAGAAAAACTGGATAAATTCTTCTGTAACCTGCCACCTTCCCACCTATGACTGGAATTCCACATAGAGTGAAAGGGGTGGTGGGGGCAGAGAGAGAGAACAACTGAGAAAGAAATGAAACAAAAAGATATGCAAATTATGGATAAAAGACGTGTTTGCATGTGTGTTTTGAAGTATTTTCATAACCTGTGATGTTTGAAATTATTGCTAAATAAGGGTTTTAAGCCCCAAAACTATCATGAAACCACGCAATTTTTCTAAATGCGTGTCATCTCAGTTTGATAGCTAGACATACATATTCACAGGCATGCATGCTCTCACAGCCTTAAGCAGCTATTTCTGAGCAAGTGATATTTCGTATATATATATATATTTTTTAAATATTTATTCATTTTTATTACAGCCAGATATACACAGAGGAGGAGAGACAGAGAGGAAGATCTTCCGTCCGATGATTCACTCCCCAAGTGAGCCGCAATGGGCCGATGCATGCCAATCCGAAGCCGGGAACCTGGAACCTCTTCCGGGTCTCCCACACGGGTGCAGTGTCCCAAAGCTTTGGGCTGTCCTCAACTGCTTTCCCAGGCCACAAGCAGGGAGCTGGATGGCAAGTGGAGCTGCTGGGATTAGAACTGGCGCCCATGTGGGATCCCAGGGCTTTCAAGGCGAGGACCTTAGCCGCTAGGCCACGCCACCGGGCCCATATTTCGTATATTTTTATTCATTAACTTTTTTCTTCCTGTTTTCTTTCATTACAATTTCTCTTCACATAAGAAAATGAACATAATTTCTTTGACTGAAAAACGTCCTCAAAGCCGTTGTTTAAAACAGTGGGGGAGAAAATGAAATAATCCAGATGTCCACAAACAGGTAAATGACTAAGTAAGCTAAAAACAAAGAATAAAAGTAAGCAATAAAAAAAAATACTTGCTATCATTTAAAGGTTGATCAACACTCAGAATTCCTGTGCTACCATAACCAAATCTTCAATGAAACTACCATCCGTCAAAAATAATGAAAACATGTAATAGACACCTGGATAGACACCTGAGACCCAGATGCTCTGAAAGATGCATAAAGTTTTTTGTCATCCTAAAAGGCTCTTTAATCAAGTCAGCAAAGACAGGGAAAACAGCTGTGCTCTAACTTTCTGTTGCCTTGCAGGTCCCTTTTTAACTAACACGCAGGTGTGAGACTTCACAAGCAGTAGTGTTCGGCAGTGACAGGTGTGCACTCAGTATCTCATATGTTTGCATAGAAGAGCTGCTGCCTATCAGCTGTCCAAGCTGCACTGGTTGCTTTCATAAAGCCATTTACACTGCAATGTCATCCAAGGATGTTTTCCTGAAGATGGGCTGTGCCAAGCCACCTATATGCCCAACTCGTTCCACTTGGTGGCACAAGGTCAGGAAGAAATTGAATTACGTGTTTGCCACGTGTACCAAAGCCTTTTCTCTCCCACCCCTCCAACCTTAAATGGTGATTACTCTGATGACAAGGTGGGGGAAATGTATTTTGGTAAAGGGAAATTTACAGAGTTCTTTTAACAATTGAATCAGCCTTAACAAATGGGGTGGGTTTTAATAAGTCAGTCTTAGAGGTGTAGACATTATCTACACTGGGATCCTCATAAGGTTGCCAGAGCTGAGGCTTTCAAAAAGTAACACTGGGGCTCGGCGGCGTGGCCTGGTGGCTAAGGTCCTCGCCTTGATCCCATATGGCCGCTGGTTCTGGTCCCGGCAGCTCCACTTCATCTCTATCTCTCCTCCTCTCAGTATATCTGACTTTGTAATAAAAATAAATAAATCTAAAAAAAAAAAAAGTAACACTGGAGGCTGAGCTGTAACTGTCTGCTTCTCTAAGAAACCTGTGTGTCACACAAACTCGGAAGACGCAGCGCTGCAGGAAGAGTAGATGGATGAACCAAGCCAAAGGGACCGCCGCACAGAACTCCAGGGCCCTGCCTGTCTGAAGGTCATTTCCATTTTCCACAGTTCAGAATACCTACTGGCAGCTAGATGCACAAATGTTAATGAGAGCATCAGCAAACATCCTTAAACATATCTTCCTTCCAGCAAAAAAAAAAAAAAAAAAAATGTTTGTATCGTTTTTAAAGTTTCATGTAAACCACAAGTTTATGTTTTTTCCAAGGATACCCTGACTCACATATTTGCAATTTGAAAATAACAAATGCTTCAAGAATTGTCTTTTCCATACTGATAATGGCCAAAATTGATGAATACGTACATTTGCGTGTGTGTGTGTGTGTGTGTGTGTGTTTGGAGACTTCCTAGTCCTTTCTGTTTCTCTCCATGCCTATTCTGGAGGCAATATTTGACTATCTTAATTATGTACTTTAAACACTGCATCTGATAGGCAAACCCAACTTACTTTTGTTCTTGCTATAAAGTATTCTTGTTGGTTATCTTTGTGATTTCATACAAAATTTCAGATTGTTTTCAGGCTGGTGGGAAGGGGGAGGCGAGAAGACACTAAGCGGCTGCTTGAGGTTACACTGAATCCACGCAGCATCTGCACCAAGTTCATGGAGATGAGTATCATAAAGAAACTAAACATGAATTTCAAATCTGTTTGCACCAACATGCACTTAACTCTGTTTCCATGAACTTAAAAAAATTTTTTTTTATTATTCAGGAAACAGAGACAGAAAAGACCAACACAGAACTCCCATCCATGGGTCATTCCCTGAAATACTTCCAGAGGCAGGAACTGGGTCAGGCCAAATCCAGGAGTGAGTAACGCAACTCAGATCTTCCGGGTGGGGGAACAGAGCCAACTATTGAACCAACACCCCTGCCTCCCAGGGTTCGTATTGGCAGGGACATAGAATCAGGATCCGGACTTGGGAATCAAACCCAAGCACTCTATTATGACATGTGTATATGTCAACTTAACCATCATGCCAGACATTCACCCTTCCATGAACATTTTGAGTATCTTTTTTTTAATTTATTGATTATTTTTACTTCATTAATTACATTGTGTTATGTGACACAGTTACATAGGTACTTGGGTTCTCCCCACCCCTCCCCAAACCCTCCCACCACGGTGGAGTCCTCCACCTAGTTGCATAACCACAGCTCAAGTTCAGTTGAGATTCCCCCATTGCAAGCGTATACCAAACCTAGAGTCCAGCAGTTTTGGAAGAATTGACATCTTTAATAAACTAGAACTTCCAAACTGTGACTGTAGAATGCCCTATTTATTTGCGTAACCTTTTGTTCATTTGTATTTTATAGTTCTCCATGCAGGTCTTGCTTGTCTTTTATTAGCTTTTTCTTTGATGTTTGATATGCTCTTTACTACTGAAAATGTATACTATGAATTTCATTTCAACTTTATTGTCAGTTGACAGATAGGCAAATCATGTTTGTGAACTTTGTAAAAAATTCGTGATTTACACACCAATTTGGTTGTAGGTTCTTTCAAATTTCGTACGTACATAATTATATCAAGCACACATAGTGACATTACTGCCCAACTTGCTCCATGACATATTGCTGGATTTTCTTGCATGTGACATAGATATATTCATGAGTGAGACCAAATCATAATTTTCCTTTCAAAAAAAGTCCTTGCCAAGTTTCAGAATCGAGGTTATCCTAATGTCATAAAACGAATTGAAGCGTGAAGCTGGGAGGAAACCAAGCAGTTTGCTGGGATGACGGTGGCTTACAGTAAATCTGAAGCTGCTGGAGGAATTCCTCCTGCTTTTTTTTTTTCCTTCTTCAAATGTACAGTTACTATTCTGGTGTCTTTGTATAGAGATGCAAATTTCCAAATTGTTTGAGTGTCACTGACTTTACGGTGGGTCTTCAAAAATTCTGAAAAAATGTGTATTACGGGGTCTGGTGCGAAAACCTAGTGGCTAAAATCCTCTCCTTGCAGGCTCCAGGCTCCCATATGGGCGCTGGTTCATGTCCCAGCTGCTCCACTTCCCTTCCAGCTCCCTGCTGTAACCTGGGAAGACAGTAGAGGATAGCACAAAGCCTTGGGACCCTGCACTCACGTGGGAAACCCGGAAGAAGCTCCTGGCTTTGGATCAGCTAAGCTCCGGGCCTTGTGGCCACTTGGGGAGTGAACCAACAGAGGGAAGACCTTTCTCTCTGTGCTTCTCTCTGTGTATCTGTCTTTCCAATGAATGAATGAATAAATAAATATATAAATCTTTAAAGAAAATGTGTATTGCAAAAAACAATGGTGCTTGAGAGGCCTGTGAATCTCCATGGATTCATGCACAGGTCACTTCCGGAATGCTCCATTAAGGGACAGGAGAACCGCGAGGCATTCTGTGTTGGGTATAACTTGATTTCACCTCCTCATGCATGACCTTTGATCCCATGACAAGACAATTAGGGCATTCGTGGGAATCTCCCTACCAACACTCACTTACGCATTTACAATCTGGAAGTGCAAGTGTATTAACACCGATAAGGAGGCGAGCCAGACAGCCGCTGCCATAGGGGATCGACCCAATCAGCGGCCGCCTTCCGACCCACCGCCCAATGGCGGCGGTGCACAGGCACGCTGGGGGCGGGCCCTGCACGCCTGACGCTTCCAGAAGGCCCGGACATCGCTCTTACAGCCACGCTGAACCGGCCTTAGTCACTGCTTTGGTTAATCTTGGTTTTCCTTTGCGGGCTTAGCCATGGCCGCAGTGAAGACCCTGAAGCCCAAGGCCGAGGTGGCCAGAGCCCAGGCCGCGCTAGCGGTCAACATCAGCGCAGCCCGGGGGCTACAGGACGTGCTGAGGACCAACTTGGGGCTTGAAGGCACCATGAAGACGCTTGTTTCTGGCGCTGGTGAAATCAAGCTTACCAAAGACGGCAATGTTCTGCTGCATGAAATGCAAATCCAGCACCCGACTGCCTCGTTACTAGCCAAAGTGGCGACGGCGCAGGATAATGTAACTGGCTATGGTACGACTTCCAATGTGCTCATCATCGGGGAGCTGCTGACGCAGGCGGATCTCTACATTTCTGAGGGTCTTCATCCCAGAATAATCAGTGAAGGATTTGAAGCTGCAAAGGAAAAGGCCGTTCAGGTTTTGGAACGAATCAAAGTAAACAGAGAGATGGACAGAGAGACACAGACGCGGCCAGGACACCTCTGCGCACAAAGGTTCATGCTGAGCTTGCGGATGTCTTAACAGAGGCTGTGGTGGACTCCACTTTGGCCATTAAGAAACAAGACAAACCTATTGACCTCTTCATGGTTGAGATTATGGAGATGAAACATAAACCTGAAACTGATACAAGCTTAATCAAAGGGCTTGTTATGGACCATGGGGCGCGGCATCTTGATATGAAGAAAAGAGTTGAGGATGCGTACATCCTCACCTGCAATGTGTCCCTGGAATATGAGAAAACGGAAGTGAGTTCTGTTTTTTTTTTTTTTTTTCCCACAGGAGTGCAGAAGAGAGAGAAAAACTAGTAAAAGTTGAAAGAAAATTCATTGAAAACAGAGTTAAAAAGATAGTGGAACTGAAAAAGAAAGTCTGTGGCGATTCAGATAAAGGATTTGTTGTTATTAATCAAAAGGGAATCGACCCCGTTTCCTTAGATGCTCTTGCCGAAGAAGGCATAGTGGCTCTGCGCAGAGCCAAGAGGAGAAACATGGAGAGGCTGACTCTTGCTTGCGTGGAGTGCCTCTCAATTCTTTAGATGACCTAAATCCTGACTGGGACATGCTGGACTTGTGTATGAGTATACATTGGGAGAAGAGACGTTCACCTTTATTGGGAAATGTAACAATCCTCTATCTGTCGCATTACTGATCAAAGGACCGAACAAGTACACATTAACTCAGATCGAAGATGCAGTAAGAGACGGCTTAAGGGTTGTCAAAAATGCTATTGATGATGGCTGTGTGGTTCCTGGTGGTGGTGCAGTGGAGGTGGCAATGGCAGAACCAATGAGAAAATATAAGTCTAGGATAAAGGCCAGGGCCCAACTTGGAGTTCAGGCATTTGCTGATGCCTTGCTCATTATTCCCAAGGTTCTTGTTCAGAACTCTGGTTTTGACCTTCAGGAAACGTTAGTTAAAGTTCAAGCAGAACATTCAGAATCAGGCCGACTTGTGGAGCAGCAGAAGTAGGCATATGGGATAACTACTGTGTAAACAAACTGCTTCTTCACTCTTGCACTGTGATCGCCATCAACATTCTCTTGGTTGATGAGATCATGCGAGCTGGGATGTCTTCTCTGAAAGATTCAATTGACACTTCTGAGTCTGAATCTTGAAGACTCTAGAATGATCATGAAAACCAAGCTTCAAATGATTTTCAAAAAAAATTTCCTGAGCCTGGCGCCGTGGCCTAGTGGCTAAAGTCCTCGCCTTGAAAGCCCCGGGATCCCATATGGGCGCCGGTTCTAATCCCGGCAGCTCCACTTCCCATCCAGCTCCCTGCTTGTGGCCTGGGAAAGCAGTCGAGGACGGCCCAATGCATTGGGACCCTGCACCCGCGTGGGAGACCTGGAAGAGGTTCCTGGTTCCCGGCTTCAGATCGGCGCAGCACTGGCCTGTTGCGGCTCACTTGGGGAGTGAATCATCAGACGGAAGATCTTCCTTTCTGTCTCTCCTCTCTGTATATCTGACTTTGTAATAAAAATAAATAAATCTTAAAAAAAAAAAAAGAATTTTCCTTTTCCCATCTGGAATGAGAGCGCACTGACACCTGTTCAAGTTACGATGTTCTGCGGTTGTAATTACAGTATTTTAAAGCTGCACTGAGCGTGTACACTATAAAGCAGATCCGCTTTACGCAGTGGACAGGATGATTTGCTTGAGCTGTGGTGACTAAATGACATGTTAGAGAAGTGTGTTATCTACTTATTAAATACCCCTTTGAAAAAAATTTAATGGTTGAGTAATTTCTTATGTATTTAAAATTATCCAGCAGTTTCCCTGTTGTGACACATTCAAGTTAAATGTTCATGCTATTGCAGCGCGTAATTTAAGATTTGGAAAGCATCCATTTCTTTAAATTTTTATGGGTAGAACTGCTGGATCCGTTGGATTTTCACACTTGAACAGATGTCCTAAAATGCTCTCCACCAAAATGCCTAGTGTTGAGGTTCAAGTACAAAGTGACAGAGAAAGGTGAACGTGAAAAGAGCACGGAGGGAGGGGAGGGCGTGGTGACCACGAGGTGTGGGTATGATAGAGGACCTCTGAACAGGCTGTGCTGACGGCAGGTGTAATCCATCCCAAGCCATCTTTTCCTTCATTCAAATTACTTGTTTCCTGCTATGCTTCCATGGAATTGTTTTTGTACTTGATATAATCTGTAGTCCTTGAAGGTGAAGTGTGAGCGTGCAATAAAGGTTACATTGAAAGCCAAACAAACAAAAAACACCATCAAGGGCAACCATTTACCAATGGAAACAGGAAACTGCATAAAAACTCCCTTCTCTAGATTAAAAGGTAAACTGACGGAGTGGGGAAAAGTGATTATACTTGTCATTAGTTTCTTCCTCAGATGTTTCATATAATTCACAGGTGAGAGGCCAGTACATTGGCACAACTGGCTGATCTTCCACCTTCAAGCACCAGCATCTCATATGGGGCAACATTTCATGTCCTGGCTGTTCCACTTCCCATCCAGCTCCCTGCTTGTGGCCTGGGAAAGCAGTTGAGGACAGCCCAAAGCCTTGGGACCCTGCATCCCCCCCCCTCCACCCCCCCCCCCCGTGTGAGACCCGGAAGAGCTCCTGGCTCCTGGTTTCAGATTAGCTTAGCTCCAGCCATTGCAGTCACTTGGGGGAGTGAATCAGTAGATGGAAGATCTTCCTCTCTGTCTCTTCTTCTCTCTGCAATTCTGTCTTTCCAATAAATATAAATAAATCTTAAAAAAAAAATGATTCACTGGTGAACCTATCTAGATATTTCTCTTTTGGGTGGGCTTCAATTAAAAGTATGAGACTAGCCAGCTGTTTTATTTCTTCTTGCAAAACTTGGAATAAGTTGTATGTTTCTGTGAATTTGCTCATTTCATGTTAATTATCATATCTTGGCATGTAACAATTTATATTTTCTCATTATTTTAATTGAAATGTAACATAAGTTCAGAAAATGAAAAGATCTTAATTTGCAGCTTGATTCATTTTCACAAGCTAAACACATACATGTGAACATTCCCAGGATGAAGAACAGGGCCCCGTGCAATGCCTCAATTAACTAATCCTCCCCCTTCAAGCACCAGCATCCCATGTGGGTGTTTGTTTGCATCCTGGCTGCTCCACTTCCCATGCAGTTCCTTTCTTGTGACCTGGGAAAGCAAAAACAGAACGACCCAAAGTCTTGGGACCCTGAACCTCATAGAGAATTGAAAGAAGCACTTGGCTCCTGGCTTCAGATTGGCTTGGTTCTGGCCATTGTGGCCACATGGGGAATAACCAGCAGATGGAAGATTTTTTTTCTGTCTCCCCTTCTCTCTATAAATCTGCCTATGCAATAAAAATAAACGAATCTTAAAAAATAAATATATATAACATTACAGCATCCTAACCCCACAAATTAGGTGAAAATATTATTGCTGCTTACAATTGGAATTTAGTTAGCTCTACTATCCACTAATTAGCTGTTTCTTTTGCTCATATCCTTTGGCATACAAGTCTTTCTAGAATTGCTTTCTTTGCTCCTGAAGTATAGTTTCCAGAATTCCCTTACTCAAGACCTATGGGTAGCAAAGTTTCAATTGTGTTGTCTGACATGTCTTCAACTGCATCTTTACTCCAAGAAGTTTCCTCCCTTAGCTCTGTGTTCTTTCTCTTGGCATGCTCAAGGCAGCATCTTTGGCCTCTGACTCGCAGTGTGGCTGTGGTGAGGCCAGTTCTTTCTACAACTCCTCAGCACATTCTTGCTTTCTTCCCTTTCTGGTTCTTTGGAAGTCACTTTGCCTTGTATTTTGAAACTGCGCTATTATGTGCAGAGGTGTGTGTTTCTTTCAAGATATTGTGCTTGAAGTTTATTGAATTTCCAGAACCTGAGAATTTAGCCCTTTTATCTCTAAATTTTGTCTGTATTAGATTTTTCTGGTTATCGCCATTCTCAAGACCAGAGCATTGTCACCCTGATGTCTTTTTCTCTTAACCTAATTTTTCTTTCTTTCTTTCTTTCTTTCTTTCTTTCTTTCTTTCTTTCTTTCTTTCTTTCTTTCTTTCTTTCTTTCTTTCTTTAAGATTTATTTATATCAGAAAGGCTAGTTTACAGAGAGGAGAGACAGATTTTCTGTCTGTTGGTTCACTCCCCAAGTGGCTGCAACGGCCAGAGCTAAGCAGATCTGAAGCCAGGTGCCAGGAGTGTCTTCCGGGTCTCCCACATGGGTACAGGGTCCCAAGGCTTTGGGCTGTCCTCTACTGCTTTTCCAGACCATCAAGATGGAACTGGATGGGAAGTGGAGCAGCAAGGAATGAACTGGTGTCCAAAATGGGATCCTGGCAGACGCAAAGCAAGGATTCAGCCACTTGGTTATTGCATGGGACCTTCTTTCAACCTACTTTTATAACTTTCGCTTTTCTGTGTTGCATTCTAAATAATTTCTCATTCACTAATTTTCTCTTCAGATGAATCTATGATCACGTTTCTCTTCCACTATTGCTAATTTGAGTTCTTCTATTTTTAATTATTTTTTGCTTTGTTAAAAAAATCCTGGCAAAACTTGATTGTTTCTGGTTCTCTTGGACTTTTGTTTTCCCATGTGCTTATTAACGTTAAAACATTGTTTTGGGCCCAGCTTTGTAGCCTGGTAGCTAAAGTCCTCACCTTGCATGCACCAGGATCCCATTTGGGCACCAGTTCTATCTAATCCTGGTGGCAACACTTCCCATCCAGCTCCCTGCTTGTGGCCTGGGAAAGCAGTCAAGGATGGCCCAAAGCCTTGGGTTCCTGTACCCGTGTGGGAGACCCAGAAGAGGCTCTTGGCTTCTGGCTTCGGAACAGCTGAGCTCCAGCCATTGTGGTCAGCAAATGGAAGATCTTCCTCTCTGTCTCTCCTCCTTCTCTGTATATCTGACTTTCCAATAAAAAATAAAAAGTAAATCTTTGAAAAAACAAAACAAAACGCCCAATTGTTTTGTTTCTGGAAGTTTATCTTGGGAAATTTTCTGATACACAGACTTCCCTTAAAGTCCTCTGGCGTTTGCTTTTACTTACCTCTAGTATTAACAATCTGAACATGTTTTACAACAAATTTTGAGTCTGAAGCTTTTCTGTGATATTTGAGCAAAGCTATTTAAAAGTCCAAACTGATATGATCAAGGTTTACCATTTCTACTTTCAAAATAGCCTTCTACTTTTCTGCCAGTGTGAGCATACATTAAAAATTGTAAGACTATTTTCATCATTTTAAATGGCCACATATGTAGGGATGTTTGTTTAAATCTAATCTTCCACATTGTCCTCCCATATTCTTTTTCATTTGTATCCAATGACTAAAGTTCAGATTAGAGATATGAAGGGGCGGGGGCTGGCACCGTGGTTCAACAGGTTAATTCTCTATCCTGTGGTTCCGGCATCCCATATCGGTGCCAGTTTGCATCCTGGCTGCTCCACTTACCATCCAGCTTCCTCTGGTCTGGGAAAGCAGCTGGTCATGACCCAGGTCCTCGAGACCCTGCATCCACGTGGGAGATTCCGGGAAGCCTCCTGGCTCCTGGCTCCCCCCTGCAGATCAGCCCAGCTCTGGCCATTGCGGCCATTTGGGGAGTGAACAGGTCATGGTAGACCTTCTACTTCTGTTTGTCCCCCGTGTAACACCGCCTTTCAAATAAAAACAAATGTAACTTAAAAAAGAAAAGATACATGAAAGGTCTTCAAAGTTCAAGGAGAATACATACTACAAAAACCTGTTCAGAGATTTCAAAATAAACGTAGCTCAGCTTTTCTATGAACTTGATGATATTCCCTCACATAATCTATCAGAGACAATAGCATCTTATATTCAAATATCTGGAAAGGTACCCTTCATTGCTCTTGCCTGTTTTCAGATTCTAATTTTTTCTTTCTTTTTTTTTTTTTAGATTTTTTTATTATTATTATTATTGGAAAGCCGGATATACAGAGAGGAGGAGAGACAGAGAGGAAGATCTTCCATCTGATGATTCACTCCCCAAGTGAGCCACAATGGGCCGGTGCGCGCCGATCCGATGCCGGGAACCAGGAACCTCCTCCGGGTCTCCCACGCGGGTGCAGGGTCCCAAAGCTTTGGGCCATCCTCGACTGCTTTCCCAGGCCACAAGCAGGGAGCTGGATGGGAAGTGGAGCTGCCGGGATTAGAACCGGCGCCCATATGGGATCCCGGGTGCGTTCTAGGCGAGGACCTTAGCCACTAAGCCATGCCGCTGGGCCCCAGATTCTAATTTTTTCATGTTTAGAATTACCTAGCCAAACCTTGTGCTGTTGACTGGTGCATGTTTGTATGTATTTCGTGGGTATGTGTGTACGTGGACAGTTTGGGAAGAACTGACCAATTTAAAACGTTTAGTCTTCCCATTTACATAATTCTGGTAAATTATATTATTTCTTTTCATTCGGAGGAATCTATTTCCCCACTACACTTTCTAAGTACAATATACTTACTTTACGTTTCAATTACTAGCTATTTTGAAACATACGATTTTCATATCTCTTTTGAACAAATGCCTCAACAGTTCCCAAGGAGCTTGCCCTAAGGCGGAATGCCGCCTGACTAATGATGAATTCTCCAACAGCCAAGAAGAACTGATCGTTTCTAACTAATAGACTGGGCAGTTCCTGGGAACGACACGCCAATGGCTTTTTTTGACTCTTTAATGTTTGCAAAGAAAATCAAATCATTGTGGTTCTTGAGGCAGAGGACTGAAAAATCTTGTTGAACTGGAGTTCTTCTAAGTGCTGTATTAGCAACTCTATCCAGGCTTGGTTTGTTTTTTTTGTTGTTGTTGTTGTTAAAGATTTTATTATTATTGGAAAGCCGGATATACAGAGAGGAAGATCTTCCATCTGATGATTCACTCCCCAGGTGAGCAGCAACGGGCCGGTGC
Source organism: Ochotona princeps (assembly GCF_030435755.1). Classification (NCBI taxonomy): domain Eukaryota; kingdom Metazoa; phylum Chordata; class Mammalia; order Lagomorpha; family Ochotonidae; genus Ochotona; species Ochotona princeps. Next base: position 115,200,936 of record NC_080834.1, read on the forward strand.
TGTACCGATCCGAAGCCGGGAACCTGGAACCTCTCTCGGGTCTCCCACACGGGTGCAGGGTCCCAGTGCTCTGGGCCGTCCTCAACTGCTTTCCCAGACCACAAGCAGGGAGCTGGATGGGAAGTGGAGCTGCCGGGATTAGAATCGGCGCCCATATGGGATCCCAGTGCGTTCAAGGCGAGGACTTTAACCGCTAGGCCACGCCGCTGGGCCCCAGACTTGGTTTTCAAAGCAGTTCCTGCATCACTGATGGCATATAGCATGCACATTAATCATCTGCTTCTGGCGGCCCTCTACAAAGGAACAACCAACAGTCACCTCACCTCTCCCTGCTGCCCCAGGTACTCTGGTTTCATCTCCACCAAAACTTAAATCTGAGAGACGTGCCGCTTTTCTGAAGTGATGTTAATGTACAGTTTCCAAGCTCAACAGCTAGCTTTTCGATCATCAAGACATCATGTCCCTTGCACATCGCGCCAAGTATTTGCAGAATTAACTTAGAGACATTTTGCTAAGTCAGGAGATCAGGGGTTCAGCAGAACACAGGGCAATGAAAATTAAATGACACCCATCGTGTGAACATGAAATAAACACCGTGCGTTTTTTTCTTATATTCCCGACCCCCATCCTAGCACCGAGGTTCCTGGAAGCCCTGACCTGCCTCGACAGACATTTCAATAGGTTCATAGGAAAAGCATAAACATTCAAATCATTTGAGGGATAGAAGATTATACTTCCAAGCGAGGATATTAAAGCAGCCTGAGGCACGGCCCGTCCCCATTTCTTAATTTCCCCCCCACCCCGGCCTGGGATCGTGCTGCCGCCCCGGGAGCACACCTCCTGGCCCGCACGCTCCAGTCCACCAGCTCGCCCCATGGTTAAGATCTCAGAGCTTAGTAAAGGAGACTGCTCCCTAGTGACTGCCAGGATCCGAGCCGTGCAGCCGCCAGGGCTCCCGGGAGCGAAGGGGTGAGGGTCGGGCGCTCCCGGGGCGCCCACCGCCCGCCGAGCCGCTCCTCCGCGCGTCCCGGGTTTCCTGGGTTACAGAGCCCGCCCTCCTCGCGTGTATTTCCGGAAGGCGGTGGTCCTACGCTCTCGGCGCGTGACGTAGCACGCTTAGGTATAAGTACGTGCCGCACGCGGGCCGCTTCCTCTGTGCGCTCGTGTGGTCTGCCAAGATGGCGCCGGTGAGTCCGGGCGATGGCCGTGGGAGGGTTTGATGTACTGTCGGTGTTCCCATCTGGCGAGGAGGAATGTCTGTCGGCTAAAGAGAAAGGGGACGTGAATCGTGGGTCGGGAACACAGTCGCGGTGGCGGGTTCTGAGTTACTTATGGAGACTGAGGGCGGTTGCCATGTGCTCCGCTGGAGCCGCGCGCTGCACCCGGAGGCTCAGCATGGGGTCTCGTGGGAGGTGGGATGGGGTCCGGGCTGTTGAGACTGGGGCAGTGGCCATGTGATCCACTGTAGCCGTGCGCTGCATGCGCAGGCTCAGCGTGGGGATCCCTAGGAGGGTGGCACGGGGGCCGGGCTGTTGGGACTGGGGGTGGCCGCCATGTGCTCAGCTGGAGCCGGGCGCTGCACCCGGAGGTTCAGCATGGGGGTCTCGCGGAGGGAGGGACGGAGGTTGGGCTGCAACTTAAACTGAGAAACTGAAGTAGTTACATAGAAAGACTAGCATTGGAAAAGAAAACTAAGGCGGTATTTAAAGACACTTACTCGGGAGGTGAAGTTAATATTTTTTGGTGTGAAAGCCATTTGCTTTGAGCTCTCCTCCCCCACAGGTTATTTACATAGCATTGTTCGGGTAAAATTGCTGGGTTAGATGCTAAACTCTGGGATTGTTTGCATGTGCTTTATAGTACATAAAGGCCAGCACCCACTAATTGCTAGTCCCAACTTCTGGTTAACTGGGGAGGGGTACATGCTGGCATTGGCTATGAACATAATCCAATATTATAATTATTCTGAACTTCCAGAAGCAGAAAGATAAAAAGCCCAAGAAATCAACCTGGAGGTTTAATTTGGACTTCACTCATCCTATGGAAGATGGGATTTTTGATTCTGGAAATTTTGTGAGTATCCTTCTCCTTGCTTTTTGTTTGTTGGTTTAATGTGATGTTCTTGCTCACTTGTATCTGTGATAATAATCTTGGCTCCGTTCCTAGGGTCCCTTCCCTAGTGAATACCTAGGGTTTTCTTCCCTAGTTTTGCATTCCTTCTGTTTTGAAATAGGAACAGTTTCTCCGGGAGAAGGTTAAAGTCAATGGCAAAACTGGCAATCTGGGGAATGTTGTTCACATTGAACGCTTCAAGAACAAAATCACAGTAGTTTCTGAGAAACAGTTCTCTAAGAGGTGAGTAGGAATGTGAACAGAATGCCATAACGCAGCTTTTGTCCCACTAGGCAAGAATAATATCATGTTAATGGGACATATCAAAGTGCTTTGAACTTAACAAAGGGCCATGTGAATCAGAAATGCATTTTCTAAGCTGTAAGAATGTTTGCTGGAATGTATCTAGGCAACTCGTGTCCAAGGCTTGCTCACGAGTTACCCTGTTGGTGAACTGTGTGCGGGATGAGTGTTGGTGCTTGTGTGCGTGAATTTGTTTCTAGAAAACAAATGTGTGCTTTGAGAAAGTATCCAGCTTAACTGATGGCATGGCTTCGGCTGTTCACTCGGTATTTATTTGGTGTGTAGCAGCGCCACTGTGGGACTGGGTGAGAAGCATGCAGTGCTTGTCCCATGTTCATGTTAGAGGGGAGCTGAAGCTTCATGCAGGTGCCCTGAGCAGCCGTGGGGTGGAGTGGTTAGGTAGTTCAGAACAGCAAATGAAGAGTGTAAGACCTGGGGCACAGGCTCGCTACAAGGCTGGCACGGTGGTCCTGTTGACAGTTTGTTTTCTGTTGACCCAAGGTGGATTGGATTTAGGAGGATGGTGGTGAGGAGTGTCAGCATTAAAACGCGCCTAACGTATGCAGGAAATAGAATGGTTAGTAGCAGTAGGATTGATAAGAAAGCTGACGTGCTCTTTCATATTCATTTCCAATAAGTTTATTTTAGTGATGAGAGCATAAAAGTTTCGTGGTAAGTATAGGCTGTTTTCTGAGGCGAGAGGCTGCCTTTTGTGTTTGTGCTATGCTTAAAAGAATGAGGTACTTTTCAATTTTAGTTTCTACTAAATGAAATGTCAATGAGGTGGTTAAGAACTCGCATTTACTTTTAGCATATTGGTTACTCATTACTATGTCAATTAATTCCATAATGATGTAAATTTTTGCTGATGGTATGTTGGAGCTTTTAATTGACTGGGATGATACTCTGCTGGCTCTGTCTTCAGACCAGAGAGGGTATACCTAAGAAGCCGTTGAACTTGACTGGACAATAAGATGCTGGACTCTATGTTTGGTATATGCTTGCAATGGGGGAATCTCAACAACTTGAGCTGTGGTTATGCAACAAGGTGGAGGAATCCACCATGGTGGGAGGGTTTGGGGAGGGGTGGGGAGAACCCAAGTACCTATGAAACTGTCACATAATACAATGTAATTAATGAATTAAAAATAATAAGTAATAATAAAAAAAAGAATGAGGTACTTGTACATAGTAGAGATTGCACTTACTGATGAAATTCATGCTTCTTTTAAAGGTATTTGAAATACCTCACCAAGAAATACCTTAAGAAGAACAATCTGCGTGATTGGCTTCGTGTGGTTGCGTCTGACAAGGAGACCTATGAACTTCGTTATTTCCAGATTAGTCAGGATGATGATGGATCCGAGTCTGAGGATTAATGTGGGCCTCCCCTACTTTCCATACTTGGGAAGTACTCGCTAGAAAGAAGCATCCAGGAATAGATTACTTTATTGGCCAAATAAAAATTGTGTTCTTAAACCTGCCTTATTTATTTCTGTATGAGTGTGCTTGATTTTGCTTTTCCTTTGATGTTTTGGTTTATTTTTTTTAAATATTTATTTTTATTGGAAAGGCGCATATAGAGAGGAGGAGAGACGGAGGGGAAGATCGGTCCGATGGTTCACTCCCCAAGCTGCTGCAACTTTAATTTGTGTAAGCAGGATTTAAGCAGCTTATGGCCAGGATACCTTTCAGAATTTCCAGGTATTGGACAGATCTCAGGTCTGGGTCAAGCTTTTGGGTCTCTGCTGTCCACATGGGAGACTCCTGTATTCAGCCTAGCCCAGTCCTGGCTGTTGTGGATGCTTGGGAGGCAAACGGTGGGTGGAAGATGGATGGCTGCTGCTTCTTGCCTCAGCCCGTCCAGAAACTGCTGGATTTTCATCCGGTTTGTGTGTGACCTGCAATTAAAGTTGGCCACCTTATTAGAGCCAGAAGGTGTTGGACCATGTGTATCACATTGTGGCAACACTGAGGACCTCTTGAGTCCCTCGTGGGAGGGTCGAGTCAGTCAGGGGTTGTTCGCATGGTCCCTGGCGGCCTGTAGGAGACAGTATGGCAGAAACCATAAAATATCAGCCAGCCAGCGGATTGTAAAAAAGATGCACAGAGAGAGATCTAATTCCCAGGGAACAAAGGTAGACAGGGACTTGCAGGAGAGTTTAATACCCTTTGCAACATGGAAGCTGGAACAGGCTCCAAGTCCAAATTAGGTAAGGAACATCAGCCTAGGCCTCAGGATAAAGTTCTGGCTACTTCCTGCTGAGGAGGGCTGTGGTCCCTATGTAAGGTCCACGCTCCGGAGGAGGCCCAGTGGGTATAGGAATGTGGGGGTGAAGGAGCATCAATGAGGGTGAATAGGCTTTATGAATTATTTCTGGGTGAACCTTAGGAAATTAGGGGTGACTGGAGTATTGGAAGGGGCCATGATATAAGTGGGGACCCTTAGATAGTCCAGAGTTATCTGAGTGTTATAGTGTATTGAATCTATTGCATACCGTTTGTAAGCTTCGATGTTGATTTCCACTATATCTGACTCATAACTTTTTTTTAAATATAACATTTTTGCTGTAGAAAAGTATAGGTTTTCCCCCTATTTGTAATTGGGAGATTTAGTTCCCATGGGTTTTGTAGAGCCACTGGTTTTTGCAGGCTGGGTTTGTCTGTTGGTAGGCAAAACACATGACAAAGGACCAACTTTCCTTAAATTGGTGGAGCAGTTGTGGTTAGGTGGCCTGTAAGGAATAGCTAGGGTCCCCCAGCAGGGTAAGGGGCGGTCTTGGGTAGTCTTGAGTGTAAGTCTGTTGGAGAGTGAATTTATATAGAAGATTCTGTCTAGTCAATGGGAGGTAGAACAGTATTACCAGTAGTGGAGAGGGAAGGAGAAGCATCCTGACGCCTAAGGGTTAACTTGGTGGGGCCTGAATTCTGAACCTTTGAGCTGGAAGGGGTAGGATTTTGGAAGGGATTGAGGTGAGAAGTATGGTACCAGGAGGTGTGGCCAAGGGGTTTGGCTGCCATGGGTGTGGTAAGGATCACTATATGAGGTCCGGTGTATCATGGCTGGAGTGAGTAAGGATGAAGTCTTGAGAAGAACTGAGTTTCCCTGGTTGGAGAGGGGAGATGATCTGACTAGCTCTTTTGTAGTGTGGAGGCGGACGTAGCCATGGACATCTCCCATTGGAAGTACAGCTTCTTGATGTCGCGCACGATCTCCCACTCCGCCTTGGTGGTGAAGCTGTGTCTGCTCTGTGAGGATCATCATGAGGTAGTCAGGTCCTCGCCAACCAGGTTCAGACACAGGATGGCATGGTGGAGAGCATCGCCCTCATAGATGGAAACGATGTGGGTCATGCCATCGTTTGAGTCCATGATGTCCATGGTGCGGCCTGAGGTGTAAGTAACGTATGGCCTTAATGGCCACGTACATGGCTGGCATATTAAAGGTCTCCAGTATGATCTGGGTCATATTTTACCAGTTGGTCTTGGGATTTGGGGGGGTCTCAGCAGCACAGAGTGCTCCTTGGGGACCACACACAGATCGTTGTAGAGGGTATGGTGCCAGATTTTTTTTTTTACGACGTCCCAGTGGGTCACAATGTCCTGTTCAATGTGGTACTTGAGGGTCAGGATGCTGTGCTTGTTCTGTGCCTTGTCGATGTTGTAGTGTTATAGGAAGCAGTTTTGAAAGGATAGAGGACATCTGGCTGGAGGGATATCTGAATAGGCTCTTGGTGGGTAGTCACGACTGGTGTGGAGGTGCCCCAGATTTGGGGATCAACCTTGGAAGAAGGTAGAAGTCATGACTCTGACTGAATATACTTTAGTAGAGGGAGAAGTGACGTTAGCAGGGGCTGTGTGCTGAACAGGTTGAGAGAGGCGTCCAACGTGGACAAGATGTCATGTCCCAGCAAAGGGATGGGGCAGGACGGGAAAACCAGAAAAGAATGGGTGAAGGGTATTCCCTCGAGGGAGCAGGGCAAGTGGCCTGTGTGTAAGGGTTTAGGAGTTCCATCAATACCCATACTCGAGATCTGGGAATGAGATGTGTGGCCGGAGTGGACAGGCAACAGAGTAGGTAGCCTCTGTGTCCACCAGGAAATTGATGGGTTGATGAGCTTACTCACCACCTCAGTCGAGAGCCAGGGTTGAGCCAGGGTGATGTGGGTGTCCATTCCCAGGCCTTGCTAATCCACAGCCAATTCCAAGAGGTCGAGGGTCGGGAGGTCAATAGGTTCTCTCTGGGGGAGGCTACAGCGTTCTGTGGAAGCAGACCACCAGACCCCAACACTGGCAGTCTGATTTCCAGTGTCACATTTGCCAGTAATGTGGATATGGCTTGGTGGGTTTGCGAGGGATGGACTTGGGCATTGTTGAAGACCAGTGTCCCTTCTACCCACATTTAAAGCAGATCCCCCAGTGGTGTTTGGGTCCCATGAGGTGTGGTAGGCTGTAAGGTTGCCACCAGTGCCTGGGATTGGAGAGTCACCTTTTTCTTCTTTTTTAAATTTTACTATTATTTTTTATAATCTTTCATAGTTGATTAGGGTACAAAGGGTCAAGGGCTACAGGAAAGTGGGTAAGGCCACTGTTTCTACACTAATATTTTTCCCCTGTATCTGGGGTCAGGGGAGAAACAAAGGGAGAAGCCCCATCCAGCCTCCCACCCATCCCAGGGTTCCGATGTGGGGCATGGTCCAAGGGTCCTGCTCAAGCAGTTTTGATAGTTGAGCAGTTCTGAATTGCTGCCAATCTCGCTGTTCCAAACACAGTGAAATCTGTTCAGAATCCACTGGCTGACATAGTCTGTTCATGGTTGGAGTTCTGAGATCAGCACTTCAGATGGAGGGATCTCCAAAGAAACTTCGTCTGAGGTGATCTCATACCTGATTCTTGTATGTGCCTGCCAGTACAGGGTCCAGCACAGTCCATCACCCCAATCAGCTTATATACATGCTGATCATTGCAATTGCTGGGTCAGTTCTGTTTCTAACCCTGTCTTCCATTCGAACCAATGGGTGTTGCAGTCCAGCCCAATCCTGTCCGCTTGGCCCTCACACAAACCAGTGGGAGTTGAGCCTAATTGGGGCGACTCCCCATAACCCCCACCAGGCCTGCCCCCTACTCTTGTCCCTGGGCTTGCAAATATGTATTGCAGACTTGTTCAGTCTGTTGCACATCCCGTTGAGCTGTCATACATGTGGATGGCATTGAAGCCTAGTTCAACCCAACCAACCCTACTATCCAGCCCACACACATACTCGCGGGTGCCTTTCTGTCTAGCCACCCCTGCCCCTGTGCTGGTTTTCATGCTCTGCAGTGGGAATGGTAACCCAAAAGGGAGGTGCCCACTATTTGCCTACTAGGCCAGTCACACTCCTGGATTATGCACTCTCCAGATGGTTTTGGAGTTTAACTTGACAGATTTAGCCCCCAGTGCCAGCCTCTGTCAGCTGATGCTGTAGCAAAACCCAACCAACCCTCAGTCAGCCCAGCCTGGCTTTTCCCTGATCTAGCTCCCATGAGGCCCACAGGTGTTGTAGCCCTGTCTGGTCTGGTCTGCCCCCATCCCAACTCACGCTTTCCAATGGGAGTGGCATTCAGCAGCGGAGCCCTCCCCATTTTCCCTACCAGCTTTGCCCCTTCCCTCCCTGGTTCTCACATTTGCTGTTTGGGCGCTGTGGCCACATCTGGTACGGCTCACCTCACCTTGGCATTCCATAATGTGCACAGGTTTGTGTCACCACCGAACCTGGCCTGACCCACCTTCTATGCTGGTGCTCAGATTCGCCCGCAGGTGATGTGAACGGGTTCAACCTTGTCTGCCCCCAACCTATGCCAAACATATGCTGGTGGGTATCTTTCTCTGACTTGATCTGGTTTGCTCCCTATCATGGTTCTTGCACTCACCTGCAGGGACTGTGTCCTGACAGAGGACTTTCCCAAGCTCCTCCATCAGAATCTCTCCCTATGCCAGATCTTGCGCATACTGATGGGTCCATGGGCCAATCCTCCTTGCTGGCCTTCAATCCATTCTGGTTCTTACTGTTGAATGTTTCAGCCTAGCCATGGCTGTTCCATACCCACATACAGCTCACACATGGTAAAGAAGGGCTGAGACCTAGCCTGATCTGTCACGCATCTACCCTGGTCCACCAGAGCACAAAAGAGTGCTGGAGTCTAGGCTGGTTTGGTGCATCCAGTCCCAGTCTACACTTGTGCTAAGTGAGATTACAACCGCGTCCTGATCAGAACGCAGCCCCCATTCCAGCCCATGCGCTCCTTGGTGGGAAACTCAACCTAGCTATGGTGTCCTCTTAGCTCCCAACCGGGCCTATTCCCAGCCTTAGATCACATGCAGGCCAGTGGTTGCTCTGACTCAGCTTGGCAGAGCCCCTCACCTGTTCTGGCCCCTGCCTTACATGGCTGTGGCTTAGCGTCCCTGGCTCACACAGATCAGCAGGTGCAAGGGCTCCAACCTGATTCCTGTTGTTTCTTGTGAGTTAAGGTTTGCTTGGCCCTGCCCATTCTGCCCTCTTCCAGTTGCAGCCCGGCCCACCCCACATCCTGTTTTAGGATACACATTTGGGTGCTGCCTTGACCTGCCTAGATTGTTGTGGGTTCCTTTACCCGTGAGTGATGGCAGGTGCCACGGTCACATGTAGCTTAGTCCATCGCAACCCCAGCTTGCGAGCTAACCAGGGGGACTTGTACTTTCACAGGGTTGGGCCCACAAACTCCACAGAGTCTACCCCCAGCCCAAGTTCTCTCACGTGCTGGATAGTGTCTTGACCTGCCAAACGTGACCATTCTACCATTCTGCCACCCAGTCGGGTAATGGTACCTAACCCTACCAAACAGGCCCCCATCCATAGCTTTGGTGTGGACTGGTGTGTGGCTGTCAGTGATGTTCTATGCTAACAGCCCATCTTTGGATTCCTAATTGGGCTTGTGAATCAGTCTAACCCAAATTATCTTATAGATACTTCCCTCCAAACCAAGTGGTCTCAGTCCCCACGCATGCCTGAAATTTTTATGACCCTGTCACAGGAATCACCCACAATTAACTTCTCAGCTACACTAAAACTGACCTTATTCATGGGTGTCCCCAGGCAGCAGCTACATATCTTAAAAACCCCAGAGTTTGCCCAAGGCTGGGCAGCCAGCAGGCAAAGCCTGGCACCACTTGGTGCACTGGCCACCCTGGGGGAGGCCGAGGACTCGTTCACTGCCTTCCAGCAGTGTTTGGCTTGAGTCCCCAGCATTGGGTCCGACCTATCAGCGGCACCCCCCACAGCTGCCACACTACAGGGAGATGCAATTGCCCCCAACCCCAAGGCCCGAACCGCTCCCAAACTCGCCCAGCCGCCAGATCTTAACAGCAGGGTGGAGCTAGGATTTTAATCCAGTTCCCAAGTTCCCTCATGGCATACTTCCTGACATCTTTATTGTGTTATGCTTCTGCTGCTAACTGGCTGCATGCACCTTGGGGCTTCACCTTTCTTTCCCTCCTCCCCGGGATCAGCCCCCTATCTGTAAGGAAGTGCTTGGAAATAGGTCAGTGTTTTCCAAGGCATCTTTATGGTCAGTAAAAATGCCTCTTATTTCCTGGCCCAAGTTCTGAAGGCCATCCTCCAGGGCAGGACTAATGCACTGTTATCCCCACCAACTAGGGGTTTTTATTTTGGTTGGAGGTGGGGGAGCGGGCAGGCATTCTATTCCAAAGCAAAAACAAAGTAGGTTTCTTTATAAATGCTTTGATAGGAATATCACGTGGAGTGTTTTTTTCAGGATGCACACACTAGAGGAAAACTCCAAGCGACAGGGTCCATTCTAAGCTTTCTCCTACCTTAATCCTTGTATAGTACCACAAGCAAGGCTGGGAGTCAGGAATCTGCCCCCTCAAGCACCATGGAATTGGTGATGTTATTCCTGTAGGAGGGAACCATTAATGAAGGACTCCACTTTCTGTATATTTTTCAGGTGGAATCTTGATCTAAATATCAATAAATACTACCAAACTGTCCTCCAAGATGTTTGGGTTAATTTGTTTCAGATTTTAAGCAAATCTGTGTCAGAATGATTGAGTTTGCAGTATATGGGTAAATAAATAGCAATGTCCTGAAGTGGCAGATATTTTCAAAATAAATGAATCTTTATTATAACTATTTTTACCCAAATACCTTAAATAAACATAGCATATTGAAATATAAAATCAGTCCAAAGAATTGTCAATTGAAATACTCCTAGAATTAAAAGTTTTCCCTCCTAGATGGTATGATAAATCGGGTTGGAAATATAAAATTTGGGAGAAAACTTGAGTTATCCATTTCCAACAAGAACACTAGTGAGATCTGAAATTTTTAAAGCAATGGAATTTCGGTTTGGCTGTCCTTTCCATTCTACCCCATGGCCCTGGTTCTTTCTCTGCTAGATTCACTGTTGTTAAAAAGTGTAGCAGGGCCCTATGTGATAGCCGAGGGGCTAAATTCTTACCTTGCAAGCACCAGGATCCCATATGGTTTGTATCCCGGCTGCTCCGCTTCCATACCAGCTCCCAGCTTGTGGTCTGGGAAAGCAGTAGAGATGTTCCAAGGCTTTGGGACCCTACACCTGCATGGAAGACCTGGAAGAAGTTCCTGGTTCCTGGCTTTGGGTCATCTCAGCTCTGGCCGTTGGCAGCCACTTGGAATAAACCAGCAAATGGAAGATCTTTTTGTCTCTTCTCTCTGTAAATATGTCTTTACAATAGGAATATATCTTTTAAAAAGAAGTATGGCAAATGCAAGGCAGTGAAGTCTTCACTTAATTAAGGCTGAGGGTTTTATTTTAAAAATTCTTTTAAATATTGTTTACATAATTGACAGGGATACACACCCATGTGGGCCTCTGATCAATGTTGGGAAGGTCAAGTATGGAGGAAGGTGGCTGAGACATTTTTTTTTAATCCTGTATCTGCGTTGAGGTAATGGGAGGGGGCCACTACTTGCTGTAAAACTGCATCAGCAGCTGGTGATGAGAGACAATCATTTGATGATACGTTAGAGTTGCCTTAGAGGGACAATCATCTGATAATGCCTCTGTGTCTAAGTGGAAGTGTGTTCCGAGGGTGTCGTTGAAGTGCTTTGGAAATTTCTGAGACATTGGCCTTGTTGCACTAGGATGAGAAAATTTCTGATGTCTGTTGGTTGACAGAGTCCACCTCAGTGCATCTACAGACCCAGACACCTACTATAAAGCTTGACCAGAAGAACTGTCCAACCTACTTTACCCATATCTTCTAATGAGGCATTCCACATCATCGCTGGCCTAGATAAGCTGGCAGTCATGTCCTCCATGTGCATCTGGGCATACAGACATCAGCAGCTGGGGAGGACCAGTTCCGCTATGTACACTCCAAGGTCACACCACATATATTGTGATTTTCCCTAGGACTGGGATTTGAGTAGAGTGGTCCAGTTGGGGAATTGCCCAAGAGACCTAACTTGGGATGACCTCAGCATGGACTACTATGTGCAGTAGTTAGTGCAATGTTGGGTTCAGTCTATTACCTGCATCGGCCAACGCCATACAGGTAGATGCAGTTGCCTGGTCAGTTCTGCCCCCATCTCATCCTCACTCAGAGCAATGGGTTTTGCAGTCTAGCCCAGCCAAGCCTACCTCATGCCCAATAATCATTCATGCCAGCTGGTGCTGTGGCCTAGTCATTAGGCCTGGCTTCAGCCCCAGTTTTCACACATGCTGGCCTGTGCTGCAGTCTAGCCTATCCCATCCAGCTTTTATGCACATGCCTGGGTGCTATGGTTTAGTTTTACCTGACCTGCCCACAGACTTGGCCCACACATATGCCAATGGGTGCTGCCATCTTGTCCATCCTGGCCCATGCCCAGTCTTGGCTCTTACATTTACCAGTGGAAGCTTCAGCTTAAGAGGGGAGTGCCCACAGTTCCCCTACCTGGCCTGCTCCCAGCCCTGGATCTTGAGCCTTCCAGAGGGTGCTGTGATCTGCCTATCAGCAAATGCTGTGAACTAGCCTGCCTGGCCAGCATTTAGCTGGGCTCTCATACAGGCCAGCGAGTGCAGCATCTTAGCACAGCCTGATGTGGCCTGTACCCAGCAGGAGCTGTGGCCTAGCAGGAGGATTCCTTTAGTTCCCCTACCAGGAAGGTTCCTAGCTCCAATCTCATGTGTACTAGTGAGTGCTGCTGCCCAACCTGACATGACCTGCCACCAGTCCTGACACTTACAGCAGATCCTGTGGCCTAATTTGACCAGCCTGCATCCATTCTGGCTCTCGCTGGCAAGTTCTATAGCCTAGCCTAGCCTAGCCCACCCTGGATCACCACCCAGACCTGGTTCTTATGTGAACTGGTGGAGCCACAGCCTAGCCCAGCCTGTCCTACACCTGTTCGGGCTATCATGAGCAACAGTGGGTGCTGGGTCCTAGTCCAGCTTGGCTTACTTGCAGACCTAGCCCACATCATGGCTACGGATGCTACAGCCTTGCTCAGCCTGGTCCAATCTCAGTCCTGGCTCTCAGGCTTACCAGTGGCAGCTTCAGTGTAGCAAGGGAAGCCCCCAAAGATCCCCTACCAGGCCTGTTCCCAGCCTCAGATCTTGTGCCTGCCAGTGGATGCTGCAGCCTGACCCAGCCTGATCTCCTCCCAGCCTCACACAGGTGTCAGTGAGTTCCATGGTCTTCCCTGGCTTAGCCTGTCACCACCTTCCAGCTCTTGAGCAAACTGGTGGGTGCTGTAGTGCCACAGGAGGCAAGACCACAAATCCTCTACAAGATCTACCCCTAGATCCAGTTCTCTTGCATTCTGGTGGATAATGCAGCCCAGAGTGGTGTGGACCACTCCCTGCCCCGACACTTGCAGGCAGGTACTGCCGTTTAACCCCCAGCAGGCATGTCCTCTAGCGCCAGCTTTTGCCTTCCCTGGCAGGTGATGTTGCTTAGCCCAGGCCCAGGTCTTTCACATGGGAAGTTCTTTGGCCTGATGCAGACATGCCCTCTGGTTTCCCCTCTCTGAACCACCATCGTCTCAGATCGCTTGTCTACCTGCAAGTGCAGTAGCCCGGTCTGCGGAAGCCACCAGCTGCCACTCCTCACCTAATGCAATGTTGCACAGCTGCTATGATATGTTCCAGCCCAGTGTCCTTTGCTTTCTGACTGACCCTGCTATGCAGCAATCACACAGAATTCTCTGCACACAATTTAAAAAATCAACACAGGTAACCATGCTGGCACAGTGGTATAGTTAACACAAAGTTGATGCCAGGCCCAGAATGCTTGCCAGCTATTGGCTGCTTTTCTCCCAGCCGTGTAACACTTGTCTAGGCATAAGGCAATGTAGGAAGCTGCGCAGAGCTGGGGAAAAGGCAGGCTTTCTTTCTTTTCTTTTCTTCCTTCCTTCCTTCCTTCCTTCCTTCCTTCCTTCCTTCCTTCCTTCCTTCCTTCCTTCCTTCCATCCTTCCTTTCTCTCTCTTTCTTTCTTTCTTTCTTTCTTTCTTTCTTTCTTTCTTTCTTTCTTTCTTTCTTTCTTTCTTTCTTTCTTTCTCTTTCTTTCCTTCCTTCCTTCCTTCCTTCTTTTTAAGATTTAATTACTTTTATTGGAAAGGCAGATATACAGAGAGAATGAGGGACAGAGAGAAACATCTTCCGTTTGCTGATTTACTCTCCAAGTTGCCACAACGGCTGGAGCCAATCCAAAGTCAGGAGCCAGGAGTCTCTTCTGAGTCTCCCATGCAGGTGCAGGGTCTCAAGGCTTTGGGCCATCCTCCACTTCTGCTTTCCCAAACCACAAGCAGGGAGCTGAGTGGGAAGTAGAGCAGCTGGGGCTTGAAACTGCACCCATGTGGAATCCCAGGTTTGCAAGGTGACAACTTTATTCACTAGGCTACCATGCAGGCCACAAGGCTGACTTCTTAAGAACAGTTCTACACTTAAATGCTTCTGGTACAGGGTTGACTTGGGGTCATTGCAGGGGAATCAGGAGTGTCAAACTTACTAGGCCCTGGTGAGAAGTAGCCCATGGTACAAAGATTTATGATCTTTTATGAGTCATTGGCCGAATTAAAGAGAACTCTAGCCCTCTCTCCAGAAGACACAATTTCCGTAATATGTTGCGTATGATTTCATGAGGCTCTTAGGCCCCTAAAGTCTTTGGCCCTTTGGCCTTGATACCTTACTTAATACAGAAGCTGGGGTAGGCTCAGCAATGGCAAGGCAGCCTTTTGGGGAGTAAGCCAGTGGATGGAGGGTCCCTGTCTCCTCTGTAAATCTGACCTGCCGTTCCAATAAAAATAAACATATTAAAAAAGAAATTGAAATGCTCTGGTTATTTTGACGATGGACAGAGCAAGAATGAGCTTAGGATGTTGGTGGTTACAGCAATAAAGATGTGTTTCATACTGTGTAGTGCAATCCAAGCAAAAGAACGACTCTTCCATCAGCGATGACTAACTACCTGCAGACGCTACCTGACTTCAGAAATGCGAAAGCTCAGAAACACAAGTGTATCCGTGTGTGTGTTGTGTGTGTGTGTGGGGGTGGGGTCTGTACACACACACACACACACACACACACACACACTGGTTTTTACTAACACTTAAAGTATTAATTCCAGAGCTGACATTGTAGCTAAGTCAGTTAAGCTGCTGCCTATAATACTGGCATCTTGTATAGGATCTGTGTCGCGTCCCCTGTCCCACTTCCCATCCAGCTCCCTGCTAATGCACCTGGCAAAAGCAGTGGAAAATAGCGCAGGTGGGTCCCTGTGATCCGCTTGGGAAACTCTGGCCTCCTGGCTTCCACCATTTGGGGAGTGAACTAGCAGTTAGAGGACTGATCTCTTTTTCTGTCTCTTCCTCTCTCTCTCTCTCTCTCTCTGCCTTTCAAATAAATTTTTAAAAGTAAATAAATCTAAAAAAAAAAAATGGAGTAATAGTCCTTTAATCGTCCTTGGCTCTTGAAGTACTGTTATACTGTTATTACAAATTTTTCCAGCAGATGGAGCTATATCTTTGTAATAAGAGAATTTTATGAATTGATGAAAGAGTTGTTTTCCAGATGAGTTGTTTCAGTTTAAAGTGAAACAGGAAAGGTTATTGAGTGAAACACACGATATTAATTATTTTTAGAGCAGTCATGTTATTTCTAACTTTTGAAATACCGTGGGTTGTTAAGCTGCTTGGCTTAGAACAGGCTCCATATTTCACATACGTAAACTTTTGTTTTTTGTATCTCCCTTCTAACAGAACCAACTCAAACCTCTACTCCAGAAAGAATAGCTCTTAATAATATTGCACTTGTGATAATTCTGGGGTGAGTGGGTGATCTACAGTCCCTTATTTGTAATTCTAAAGTCCTGAAACCCACATTGAGTTTTTATACAAATAAAACATAAGACATTCAAGGGGCAAAGATTAGCCTAGCAATTAACACACTGGTTAAGTTGCCCATGGACTATATTAGCATACATGGGTTCAATACCCAGCTGTGGCTCCTGTCTGCAGCTTGCTGCGCATGCAAAGCCTGGGAACAGCAGTGGCGGCTCCAAGCCCGGGGTTCCCACCAGCCGTATGGGAGTCCTACATGGACTGTCAGCTCCTGTCTCCAGCCAGATGCAATCCTAACGGTTACAGGAATTTGGGGAGTGAACAGTGGATGAGCGCTCTCTTTCATTTTCCATTTGTCTCTTTATTTAATTTTCAAATAAGTAAATACATAATATAGATAAATAAAATGACACTCAGTTAAGCTTGAGTTCCAGATAAATGCTGAACTTTTTTCATAAAAATGAGTCCTACGCAATTTTTGAGATATATGCTACTAAATTATTTGTCCCACCACCACCACAAAATAGTTACTTGTTGTTTCTTTGAAATTCAAATTCAGCTGAGGGTTCTCTATTTTATCTTACAACCCGCGGTATAATCTAAAGTTTTTTCTAGCTATTTGATGGCAAAATGTAACTTAAATTGAAGTGAGGCTGTTTATCAACCTCACCTTTCCTAGTACGAACATTTATATATGTCACTGCTAAAATATAAATGTTTCTTATTTTAGGAACGGCCCCAGAGTTCACTGACAGTGTAACCTAATACATGATATCATAAACTTTTTTTTCTTTTTTAAGATTAGAAGATGGTTAATTTCAAAATACAATTGTCTCTGAGAGGTTGGGAAAAAAAGAGTTTGGGCCCACCGAAGTGGCCTAGCAGCTAAAGTTCTCACTTTGAACACACTGGGATCCCATATGGATGCTGGTTCTAATCCTGGCGGCCCTTCTTCCCACCCAGCTCCCTGCTTGTGGCCTGGGAAGGCAGTTGAGGATGGCCCAAAGCCTTGGGACCCTGCACCTGTGTGGGAGACCCGGAAGAGTTCCTGGCTTCTGGCTTCAGATCAGCGGTCACTTGAGGAGTCAATCATTGGACAGAAGATTTCTCTCTATATATTTCTGACTTTGCAATAAAAATAAATAAATCTTTTTTTAAAAAAAAGGGAAAAAGAGTTTGTGATTCTGTAATATGTTTTTGAGTGAGCAAGAAAAATAAATATGAAAACGTTTCTAAGAGTCCTATAAGAAATTTCGAAGTTTTCTTTTTTCTTTTTTTCTTTAAGATTTATTTATTTTTATTACAAAGTCAGATATACAGAAAGAGGAGGAGAGACAGAGAGGAAGATCTTCCGTCCGATGATTCACTCCCTAAGTGAGCTGCAACGGGCCGGTGCGCGCCAATCCGAAGCCGGAACCAGGAACCTCTTCTGGGTCTGCCACCCGGGTGCAGAGTCCCAAAGCTTTGGGCCGTCCTCGACTGCTTTCCCAGGCCACAAGCAGGGAGCTGGATGGGAAGTGGAGCTGCCGGGATTAGAACCGGCGCCCATATGGGATCCCGGCGCATTCAAGGCGAGGACTTTAGCCGCTAGGCCACGCCGCTGGGCCCAATTTTGAAGTTTTCTAAAGTCATTGTAAATAAAATGACTAGAACTATTAGCTAATTTATATTTGAAAAGATAATCTCTTGGCTTTCTGCTGTCTAGACAAGCTCTTGTCTATGGCCATCCCAAACAGGTGCTGCGTCTTCTTATCAAGCCCTTCCATGAACTTTGGAAACCCTAACTTCACCCAATGAACCACCTAGTGATCTCCTCTTCTTTTTCACACACCTGGCATGCATTTTGCCTCTATCCTACACATCAACTCAAAATTTGTATTTGATACTGTTGTGTTGCCAGTGAGTTGGTGTGGTCTGTTTCACTAACTGAGGAACTGTAGAGGTCCTTTGGTTGTGCAGTATAATGTACAGCATATTAGACGGGGTACAAACCCTATTAGTGACACTGTATGAAGTATTTAGCTTGCAATAGACATCAAAACATGTATAGAAACATGTATCTTATACTTTAACACAGATTGGATCAGTTACATGAATAATTTTGTATTCTCAGTTTAAAATTGGTTATAATAATTTTCTCACAAAATTCAATCTTTAACATGTACCTCACATAGATTTATCATAACTTGCTTTAATAATCCCTCTTTTAACTACTTAGGTTACTTCAAACTGTTTCTAGTATAAATGGTATGACAATAAACATACTGTTTTGTCTTTAAACATTTGGGATTCTTTAAGACAGATTTTCTAACAGTTGAATTGTTGGGCAAAAGAATGAAAAATAATTTTAGATGTTTCTTTCCAGAAAGATTTATGTCGAATTATATTCTCTTTGGCACTATATGATAGTTGGATCTCGCTTGCAATTATGCAGTATCTATGTAGGTTGATAACTTTCTTTACTTGACAGACTGAGAGACAGGGAGAGAAAGCTCCTAAGCATTGGTTCATGGCCCAGTGACCACATGACCAGGGCTGCAATCAGGAACCAGGACACAGTACAGGCCTCGGAGCTGAGGGGCAGGAGTACACGGACTAGAACCGTCATGGGTGCTGCTTAGCATCCTGCCTCGTTCAGGAACTGGAGCCAAAACCAAAGCTGGGAATTAAACCCGAGCACACTGATTTGGCATGCCGGTGTTGTAACAACTATGCTTAATGCTCCCTCTTATTATTACCCCTGAGATTCTATTTTTTAATTTTTTCATAAAATGATTATTATTATTATTTTATGATGCAGTTCCATAGGCCCTGGGATTTCCCTTAATCCCTTCCCAAGCCCCTCCGTCCTACCTGAGTTCCCCTATATTATTACTATAGTATAGTTCTTCCTAGACAGTCATATGTCCATCATTGTGGGCATGGACAATGGCAGAGAGTCCAGCATCCTATTGTCAAGATAGGGTTAACACTTTCATTGGGAGTCCATCTTTGTCTGGAAGTAGAGATGCATACTGCATTGTATCCTCACATCTGGATATGATAATCTCCATTACACAGTTACTCTACATCCCCTTAAATGAAAAGCCACAAAACAAAATCAATAACAGAATGAAAAAAAATTAACACCATGAAGTTAAATAACATGCTACTGAATGACCAATCTGTCGATGAAGAAATGAAAAAGAAAATCTACTTTCTTGAAGAAAATGATGCTACTGTATGATCTGAGTCACTGAAAATCTTAATGAGAGAGAAACTATTTTGAAGAGATGGACCTAAAAATAAGTAAAATCCATGAGATAAAGCTTCCACTGATCTTTGTTGGTGAGATATGTCTCCTGTAGGCAAATAGGTTTTGCTTTTTAATCTAGTCTACTAATCTATGATGTTTGATTGATGAGTTTAAGCCATTTACATGCAGGGTTAATGTGAATGCTGGTAATTTGGTCATTTTAACAAAAGGTTGTTCACTGATTGAGTTTTCTGTTGTCATTTTACTGGGATGTTCTTCACATGTGCCTTTGGTTTTGGTTGGCATTATTCCTTTTCTCTGTCAAGAGAACATCTTTAAGTATCATTTGTAGGGCAGGTTTGGAAGAGGCATATTCTTTCAACTTTTGTGGAAAAATTTTATTTGATTTTCAAAGAAAAAGGAAAGCATTGCTGGGTACATTGTCCTGTGCTGACAGATTTTTGCTTTTGGAATCTGGAATATGTCACTCTATTCTCTTCTTGCCTGTAGAGTTTCCTGTGAGAGGACTCCTGTGAGCTTAATTTGTATTCCTTTATATGTCAACTGATTTTTTTCATGTGCACATTTAAGGATTTTTTTCTTTTGTTTGATTGAAGAGAGCTTGATGATCATACGTCATAGTGGTGAAGATCTCTTTTGGCCAAGACTGTTAGGGGTTCTGAGCCCCTCCTGGAAGTTATTTACCAATTCTTTTGCTAGATTAGGAACATTTTCCTTTAATATTTCATTAAATGGACTTTCAAACCTAGTTTTTCTTTCTGCACCTTCTGGGACTCCCATAACTCTTATATTTGTCCTTTTAATGGTGTCTTTCAATTCTTGAATACTTTTATTAGCTGGACCCAGCTCTGTGCTTCCAGCTTTTTGTTTGTTTTCTGCTGGTGATAGGGAATATCTTCCAACTCTGAGATTCTTGCTTCTGTTTCCTTCATTTTATTTTGGAGACTCTCCACTATACTTGTAGTTTGCTCCACCGTATTCTTCATTTCTGAAATGTCAGCTTTCATTTGATTTTCTGTGTGACATGTTCCTTAAATTCCTTGAATGCCTGCTTTATGTGCTGCTCATTATTGATAAGAAGTTCGGTAACAAGTGTTTTGAATTCTGTATCCCCCATTTTCTCAATGCCTTCCTCAGCGAACTCTGATGTAGGCATAGGGTTTTGCTGCTTTGCAGGGGAGTCTTCAGTAATATTCATTGTGCCTCTGTCTCTTCTTTTGCTCTTGGTCATTGTACTTCTGGTTATCAGATTCTTGTCCTTGGGTCAGGTTCCCAAGCTGTGTCGCCCACAGTTCTACAATTCGATTTTACTTATTGTGGTTGGTACATGGCTCTTTGTTTGCAGTCACTTGTGCTACTCCCTGCATCAAGTTCCAGGTCTGGGTTCTTATGTTAGACTTCCACGATGGTCTCTGTAGCGCCAGCTCCTGGCTCACCGGTCTCCACCTCCTGTGATCCCATGTTGAAGCTGCACCGTTGTCTGTACAACTTTTCTCCTACTTCTGGTTTGAGCAATTACCAGGAATAGGGAGACATCAGGAGTCCTTTATAGATAGGTTGTTGGTGGTGCTGATCTTGCTGGAACCTGTTGGCCATTAGGTCTGAGGGTCACATGGACCTATTTTGACCCGTATGATGCCAAAGTCGGCATTATTTTCCCTGTGGGACCAGTGCAATGCAGTGAGCTCAGTGAGTTCTCTTACAGCTCAGCACATACACAGCTCACTGTTGTCCCTGTGGTCTTAAATTTTTTTTCCACACTGTACAACATGGTGCCTGATGTGTCACAGTAAGGATTCTTGATCTGCTGGCCATCATGTCTGAGGACTACTCAGACCTGTCTTGGGTGGAACCTGTAGTATGCCACATTGTTGCAGTTCACTCCCAGCTCAGTACATGCACAGCCTTTGCCTTCCTATAGAAAATGGTGTCTAATTAGGCTCTAATAGAGTGAACCTGGCTGTGAAATACACCCTGTTTGCACACCACCTGTCTGAGACCTGCTGCTTTGTCTCTGAGCCTGGTTCAGATCAAACAGACCAGCAGTTCTTTGTCTGCGTTCACCGCCTGATCTCCTGGTGAACGTCCTTTCTCACCTTGTTACTCGTAGAGTTCTGGCTGCCAGTGCAACTCAGATCACCTCTTGCTGAATGCCATTAGGATGTGGTCACTGGAGCACCTCACGGTTGTGTCCACTGCTCCTCAATGTCCTTTAGTCTCCAGGTGCCCCTCTGTTGTTATTCTATCCTCTCCTGTTTCCTGGAATGTGCCCTCTGTTTCACACTGGCTGATGTTTCTCCATCTGTTTAAACATTTCTTTACCCTTTCTACCATTTTGATTCTAATCCACTTTTGAGATTCTTTAAAGACTTATTTATTTGTATTAGAAAGGAAGATTTTACAGAGAGAGGAGAGACAGAGAGTCTTCCATCCACTGGTTTATTCCACAAGTAATTCCCACAATCAGAGCTGAGCTGGGTTCCAGGAACTTCTAGTTCTCTTATGTGGGTACAGGGACTTGAGCAATCCTCTGTCAGCTGGGAGGTGGATCAGAAGTGTAACCGCTAAGTCACAAGCTAACACCCATGTGGGATGCCAGGCACTGCAAGTGGAGAATTAGCCTACTATGGCACCACACTGGTCCCAACTTTTGAGAGTCTTAAAAGTGACTAACAACATCACCTGAAATGAGCAGGTATACTTTCTCCATGAATTATTTGTGGTTTGTTAAATCCATTATTTATCTAAGACTTTTTATTAATTCAGAATTACAGGTATGAGATTTTCATTCATATGATCAGGCATTTAACCTAGCGATGAAGCCACCAGGTAAAAAACAAACAAACAAACAAAAAAAACCCTGCATCTCACACTAGAAGTCTGGGTTCAAATCCTGAATCCACTGTTGATTCCAACTTTGTGTTATCCTATGCTCTAGGATTTGCAGGTAGTGGCTCAAGGAGCTGGGACCCTGCCACCCATGTAGGAGAGCTAGATTGAGCTCTTGGCTCCTGGCTTTGGCCTATACCACCCCTGGCCATTTCAGGCATTGCAGAAAGGGAACAGGAAAGTGAGAGGTCTTATTTGCTGCCTCTCTTGCTGCCTCTAACATAATCAACAAATAAATATATGTATATATTTAAAAAGGAATGAGTTGCTCACGTTAAGTCTAATCTTCACTAAGGAATAGTGAAGCTAAATCAAAATGGCTGATGCATTGCCTGAAGGCACGCGGACAAGCTTTGTGAGTTTTGGAGGTGGAGAAATTGAAGGAAGACAATCTTCTGCTGCTGTCTTGTTAAGTTAGCATTGAAGTTACTTAAGGTAGTCATTGGCTTGTTCCAAATATTCTGCTTATCTTTTGGAGATTGTACAATCACAGCTCCTTCTCAAATTAATTGTAGGCTGTGTCTTGCTTTGGTTGCTAAAATAAATAGGAAAATGACAGAGGTCATGTCTGGGGAGAAAGTTGAAGAGTAGATGCATGTTTTCCATTTTGTGTGCCTTGATGTCACAAAAGCGTGTGCAGAGAAGAAAACTGTATCAGCCTGGGTCCCTGAAAGATCACAGTAAACAGAATATCCTCACCATACTGTGGGCAAAATGTCAAAAGAGAAATGGATAAAGAAACTGTGATACAGCTACCCCCCCCATGGAGTATTATTCAGCCATTAAAAAGAATAGTATTCTACCATTTGCAACCAAATGGTCCCTAACAGAGACCATTATGCTCAGTGAAACAAGCTAGTCCCCCAAAGATAAATATCACATGTTCTCTCTATGATAAGGCAATCTTCATGCAAAATGCAAGATTGATAGATATATAGGTAAACATGCATATACATATATTCATCTGGAGAAAATGTGTAAGGGAGACTAGCATACCGAGAAATGAAGATACAGTGCAGTAAGGATCTCCACTCCTCAATAAAAGACATAGGATGCTAGACTTTCTACCATTGTCTATACCTGCCATGTCAGAATACACTTAAATAGCAGATTGATGGATTTGTGACTGTTGCTGAAGGATTATACTATTGCAATAATGTAGGGTAAAACAGCAAAGGGGTAGGCATGGGGAGGGTGGAAGGGGAAATTCTTGAGTTGATGGAACTAGTTCATGAAAAAATAAAATTTCATCAAGAGAAATAATTGTGGACAAAAAATACACATGCGGCATATTAAGTGTATGAGATTTTCAGTTTTTTTTTTCCTGCTATGAAATCTAGAGCACCCTGATGCTACACTGCTTGCTTCATGCTGCATTTAGAGGGTGGTCTCATCCCTGATCCAAGTGGAGGCAGAACAAGTGGGTGGCCTCCTTCCCTGGAGCTCCCTCCTCCTTTATAGTCTTCTTCTCCTCCCAAGAACCACAGCCTCTTTTCTCCTCAACACACCACACAGATTAGTTTGGCTTTGTCAACTGTGTATCCTCTGTTCAAAGGCAAGAAGAAAGGAAGTTCTGCTTGAAAAGGAGTCTGGTTGGAATATTGAATTTAAAGCTTATTCAGCAAGTCAAGCTGAAGATTGAAACCCAGAAACAGTCAGTTGCCTGAGTTGATAGTCTGACAAGCCTGGCGTGGAACAAAACTGGGCCTGTGGTGCAGGGGAAGACACACAGAGTGTACATCAGGGTGCATTTCTCACCAGGAATCCCCCGTAACCAGCCCTGGCCTCATTGTTCCTTCAGGCATGTTCATTTATTGGTCAGTCGTTACACAAGTTGGCATCCGCACCCTTGATCAGCTCTAATGATTAAGGTGTGGTGCTCTCTCTGTGTCGTTTTTGTGTGTTGATTTGACAGGCAGAATTATAGAAATAGAGGGAGAGACAGAGAGAGAGAAATATCATCCATCCCCGCATCACTCCCCAAACTGTCCCAACAGCCAGGGTTTGGCTAGGCTGCAGCCATGACCTAGGTGCTGGGGGCTTTGACTAAATCCATCATATGAGTGCAGGGACCATGAACTTGTACCGTATACTGCTGCTTTCACACACACATTAATAGGGAACTGGATTGGAAGTGAAGCAACTGGGACACATAAGAGTGCCTGTGTGGGATGCTGGCTTTGCAGGAGGCGGTTTTATGTGCTACACCACAACACTTTACCCTCACTCACTTTTTATATTTTCCACTTTTTAGATTTTGAAGTATACTGTTTTCAGCAACTATATGTCTCCTTCTATGACCCCATCATACAGTTTCTTTACTACTGCATATAACGTTCACGAATCAATAGAACTTTAAAAAAAATGTAATTCACTCACACTGTCTAAATACCTGATGCCTGAAAATACTTCCTTTCTTTTTGAGAATCTGATATGTAGAATATGGTAACTATCTACTTTCAAAGTTGGGTTTGACCTCGAGATGTCTTTCTTCGTTACTAAAACAAAGCACACACAAAATAATTCTGTGTTTATTTCCTGTCTCAAATGATACG
Source organism: Ochotona princeps (assembly GCF_030435755.1). NCBI lineage: Eukaryota > Metazoa > Chordata > Mammalia > Lagomorpha > Ochotonidae > Ochotona > Ochotona princeps. Next base: position 115,225,392 of record NC_080834.1, read on the forward strand.
CGCAATCCCTGTGTCTGTAGCTGCCTGCACTTTGGTGTTGGTGCATCTGACACCCATTTAGGTGAGGGTGCTACAGCTATCTTGCAGCCATGCAAGGAAACACACATTCAGAATGAAGCACTGGGGAGGAGGCTGGTAAGTACGCTGAACTTCCCTCCATGTAAAATGGGGGTGATGAAACCTCCCCTAGTTTACGTCACCACGGTGGTGGTGATGAACATCAATGTGATTGTATCAGAGAAAGTGAAGATGTCTTGCACACTCCCTCCTCCTTCACTACTTAAAGATTTTATTTGCTGACAACTGGGTGTGAAATACTGGAGGGAAGAAAGCAAATAACCTACCCTTGGGGCCATAAAGAGGATGAAAGGGGACATGGGGAACTGGGATTGCAGCAAAACTACAGCATGGGGGAGTGCTGCCCGGGGTGATGGTAGCAGCATGCCGAAGATGTGTCACCAAATACACTTTCTCTGTTTCCCCACCAGCATCTTTCTGAAAGCTCTCTCTAAAAAACAATCTTCAATTTAGTCCTGTCATTTTAGCAATGAATTGTTTATTGTTTGATTTAATCTTCTGTTATAGTTTTACTGGGATAGTCTTCACATTTGTTTTTGCTTTTGGTGGGCACAATGTAAAAAGCTTAAACCCATCAATCAAATGTCATAGATTAGTAGACTGGATTAAAAAACGATCCCCACTTACATATTAGTCACTCAGTAGCATGATATTTAGCTTCATGGCATTGTAAATTTCTATGTTTCTTCCTGTTGTTGATTTTGTACTGTGGCTTTTCATTTAAGGGAATGTAGAGTAACTGTGTAATGGAGATTATCATATCCAGATGTGAGGATACAATGCAGTATGCATGTACTTCCAGACAAAGATGGACTCCCAATGAAAGTGTTAACCCTATCTTGACAATAGGATGCTGGACTCTCTGCCATTGTCCATGCCCGCAGTGATGGATTTATGACTTTCATGAAGAACTATACTACTGTATTAACATACGGGAAGTCAGTGGTGGTGGGGGGATTCTTGGGGATGGGGGAAGGGAAATCCCAGGGCCTATGGAACTGTATCATAAAATAATAATAATGAAAAAGAAAGAATATTAAAAAAACAACAAAACAAAACAAACAAAAAACCCTCATTTATCTGTTGCCTACAGGAGACACATCTTACCAACAAAGATCAGTAGAAGCTATAGCTCATAGACTTTGAAGTTTTGTTTTTATTTTCATTTATTCAAAATAGTTTTTTCTCATATTAAATATTTCATACTCATAGATCACACAATAGCATCATTTTCTTCAATAAGATTCTTGATTTTCTTTTTCATTTTTTCAACAACACATTAGTCATTCAGTAGCATGGATTTAACTTCATGGCGTTGTAAATTTCTGTTTTTCTTCCTGTTGTTGATTTTGTATTGTGGCTTTTCATTTAAGGGGATGTAGAGTAACTGTGTAATGGAGATTATCATATCCAGATGTGAGGATACAATGCAGTATGCATCTCTACTTCCAGACAAAGATGGACTCCCAATGAAAGTGTTAACTCTATCTTGACAATAGCATGCTGGACTCTCTGCCATTGTCCATGCCCACAATGATGGACATATGACTGTCTAGGAAGAACTATACGATAGTAATAATATAGGGGAACTCAGGTAGGATGGAGGGGTTTGGGGAGGGATTAAGGGAAATCCCAGGGCCTATGGAACTGTATCATAAAATAATAATAATAAAGTTGTGAAAAAAATCTTAAAATGTTGAGAATGTTTGTGTTTCTGGGGCCTAAGTTCTTTCTGGCATTGGGCTAAGACAGAGTAGTCTACAGGCATAAATGAGATGGCAGCTTCTATCCGTTAGGAATGAAAACACTGTACATGCATGGCCAGTCACAAGCATCTCAAAATCCCGCTGTGGATGAAAGTGCTTTACCAGGAACAACAGGGGCATCTATGGCATTCTAGCAGTATATTTGTCAAGGTCTATACTATACAGTATTTAGAAACTGAAGCAGCTGGCCAATCCAGTATTCTTCAGATAAGAACTCAGGCACAATATAAAGAAGTCAGAGAGTGATAATTGGGGACTCAGACTGGCATATAGTAGTCCTTTATGGGGCATAGTGGGAGCTGTGCCTGCTATAGCCTGAGCGATGACAGAGCCAACAGTTAGCATTTTCTTCAACTATATCTATGATTACTAGTTTCTTCTGTATGCTGAACAGTTTGGGGGTAATTGCTTTTTAAAATTGTTTCTTCCATTTTTTATTTCTCTATTTTTAAAAGAAATTCATTTTATTTTTGATGATGTTTACATCGTTGAAAAGAATGCATTCCCACATAGACCACTGATCAGGGTGGGAAGGGTCAAGGAATGGGGAAAGTGGATGAGACAGTTATTTCCAATACTTTTTTTCTTCCCGTATCCAGAGCAATTGGAAAGAGAAGGGAAGAACGTTGCTCCAAGCAGCCCAACTGCATCAGTTGGGCTGATGCAGGGATGTGATGGCCATTCAATATTTTCCCAGAGTCCCTGACATGGAGCATGTGCTGAGGGTAGTTCTTCAGTAGTTTCAATGTTGATTTCACTGCTCCAAGGTTGAGGAAATCCTTCCAATGTCCATTGGTTGATACAATTCACCTTTGAGTCTCCACTCACCCATATACTTGCTGTCAAAGTTTGGCCAACAGAGTTGTCCAATTTGTTCTGCCCTGCATCTTCTACCGAGGTATTAGAAGTCCTCTGCAAGCTTCAAAGTCATGTCCCCCATGTGCATCTGGGCATGACATCCACTGCACAGACTTCACCAACCAAGGAGGCCAGTTCTGACATGTGCGCTCTATGGTCAGGTAATAGATCTTGTAATTTTCCTTGTGATTAAAGTTTTCAGTCCAGTGGTCCTGTTCAGACAGGGTCTCCAAACCTAACCTGAGATGATCCCAGACCTAACTCCTCTGTATGCCAGCCAACATGGGGTCTGGCTCAGAATGTTATCCACATCAGCCTACACACACTGATGGTTGCATTTGCCTGGTTTGTTCTGTCCCCAACCCCATCTCTTATGCAAACCAATGGTTGCTGCAGCCCAGCCCAGCTCTGCCTACCACATACTTTGCCCTCACACACACCAGCAGAAACTGTAGCCTAATCAGAATGACATCCAATAGCCCTCACCAGGTCTGCTCCCAGCCCTGGTTCCTGCACATGATGGTATGTCCAACAGACTAGTGTAGTCTGTCCCACCCACATCCTATTTGGCTCTCATATGCACCAATGATGCTTTAGCCTAGCTCAGCCTAACTGACCCTACTATACAATCCACACTTATGCTGGCAGGTGCTACCACTTTTACAGCCAGATCTACTCCCAGCCCTGGTTCTCATGCTCACTGGTGGGAGTTACTGCCCATCAGAGAGGTGTCCACAATTTTCCTATTAAGTGCATTCCCAGTCCTGGATCTCACATTTTCCAGGTGGTTCTGCTTGACAGGACTTGCCCTCAGTCCCAGCGCTTGCCACCTGATGTTGCAGCTGAGTTGGACAAACCTGTACGTACTCTAGCTCATGCCTGCACCACCAGTGGCTATGGTCACTTAACTCAGCCTGGTTCTCTCCCTATCCCAGCTCCCATGTGGGCCAATGGGTTTTGTAGCCCTGTATAGCCTAGCCCAGTACTTTGGTTTTATTTATACTATAGAACTGTTTTTGTTTGGAGCTTGATTTAAACATTAATTGGCCTTACCAATAAATAATTTCTTGGTGTGGGATTGATTCCTCTCAAGTGTTTGTGTGTTTTCTTCATTCTAGGTGTTGCTCTTCTTTAATTTGGAAAAATAAGATGAAAATGAAGGATGATTGTAATTTTAAACGATTAGGACTTGATATATTTGCATGCATTGCTCTCCAAAGGTATTAAATTCTATGGCAAAGTCACAAAACCCAGCTCCACTAAGAACCCTCTGTACACACCTGCTTTTGGAGCTTTGGTGTATCATTTGGTAAGTTTAATTCCAGGAGGATTTGCCAGCACAGAGAGGTAAAGTTCAGAAAGCAACCTTTTTAAAAATTTTTGTTCAGATTGATTTGTTTATTTGAAACACAAAGATATATATACAGAGGAGGAGAAGTAAAAGGAGGGTCCTCCCATCTGCTGGTTCACTCCCCAAATGGCTTCTATGGCGGGGCAGTGCCTGAGAAGCCAGGAGCCTGGAGCCTCTTCCAGGTCTCCCATGGGGGGTACAGAGACCCAAGCACATGGGCCAGCTGCTGAGAGCAATCTCCTTAACCCCCTCTGGTGGAAAGGGGGAAAATTCTCCAACAACTCTGCTTAGCCTGGAAAATTTATCTAATTGGGTTATTTTCTATGAGCCTCTTTGCCTTGCCAATTAGCTTTTACTTGGATAAGCAAGAAAAATTGTGTCATCTTTAAAAACACTCATCGCCAGCGCACATACAGACTAGATCATGTACAAGAAGGTATTTGCAAATTAACTGAAATGTCATTAGGAAACTTCCTGTCGGACCCGGCAGCGGGGCCTAGCGGCTAAAATCTTCGCCTTGAACGTGCCGGTTCTAATCCCAGTGGCTCCACTTTGCATCCAGCTCCCTGCTTGTGGCCTGGGAAAGCAGTCGAGGACAGCCCAAAGCCTTGGGACTCTGCACCTGTGTGGGAGACCTGGAGAAAGTTCCTGGCTCCTGGCTTCAGATCAGCATAGCACCAGTCGTTGCGGCTCACTTGGGGAGTAAATCATCGGATGGAAGATCTTCCTCTCTGTCTCTCCTCCTCTCTGTATATCTGAGTTTCCAATAAAAATAAAATAAATCTTAAAAAAAAAGAAAACTTTCAGTCGAACAAAGAAGAAAGAAAACTTGCCACTTTCATCTTGAGCTAACCTTAAGAAAAAAAAACCAGGAAAACTTTACTTTTAGATTTTTCAACAAAAATCTATCCTAATTTAGAACAAAATCTTATCATTTCTACCAGCAAGGGAAAAATCTCTGTAATTTTGAAACCATCCTTGCAATTGTATTTGAGAAAAATGAGTCTTGCTGAAGTGTCTTCGGCTGGCATTTTCTTTTCTGAGTTGATGGAAACCTGCTCAGCTAGAGTGTTGTGTAGTTCAAAACACATTTATTCGCTCAGCATTCTTCAGGGGCTCTGAGCTCCCTGGATGCCAAGGATAACACCTAGATCAGCAATTTCTCATAAATCATTGGCACAAAGAACATGAAACGAAAAAAAGAAACCAAGAACTCAATAATAAATATGGCAAGGTGCACAAACAAGGGGATTGAAACCAGATAAAAAGGAGCCCCGGTGCAGAAGGCCAGGCATGCATTCCTCCTGCTCCCTCAAAGCTCCCCGTAATCCGCCCGCCGAGCGTGCTCTCCCTGAAGCATCAGCTTCCTGCGTCCAGAGCGCTGGCTCGGGAATGTTTATGGGGTGGATTTAAGGCTTTAACATAAAACTGAAACATGGGTGCAGTTTATTTTAGTTTGTTCAAGGCCTCAGGCCATTATGCAATGAAGGGGAAAATGGTGTTTATTGTGCTGTAAGGAGTACGGGGACCATATGTCTCAAAATAAATTCTGGATGTGTGTTTATAATGTAACTCCATATGTGCAACATGTATTTATTGAAGCATGAAGTTACATGCATGGTAAGAAAGTACTGTGAGTTTGCTTTTCAAACAATAATGTTAAGAACTTCTAAGGAGCCCTCTAGGAAGATAAACTTAGCCCCAAAAGGTTGATCTCACTCAAGATGTTGCAGGAATATCTCTGCGTCTTGAAATGTTGCAGTCCATTGACTAAAATATTTTCCACAGTAAAGACTTTTTAAATGTCAGTGGCTATGAATTCCTGGAAACATACACACTTGGTGACATGTGTAGTATATGGCACAGGTGAAATCGTTGTCATTGCTGTTTAAAACAATGTGGAAGAAAAATAATTTCTGGGCCTGGCGGTGTGGCCTAGCAGCTAAAGTCCTCGCCTTGAACATGCCGGGATCCCATATGGGCGCTGGTTCTAATCCTGGCAGCTCCACTTCCCATCCAGCTCCCTGCTTGTGGCCTGGGAAAGCAGTCGAGGACGGCCCAAAGCTTTGGGACCCTGCACCTGTGTGGGAGACCCGGAAGAGGTTCCTGGTTCCCGGCTTCGGATTGGCGCGCATCGGCCTGTTGCGGCTCACTTGGGGAGTGAATCATTGGACGGAAGATCTTCCTCTCTGTCTCTCCTCCTCTTTCTGTATATCTGACTTTGTAATAAAAATTTTAAAAATCTTATAAAAAATAATGCTTACCTAATAGCATTTAAAAAAAAAGAAAAATAATTTCTCCCTATAACATTGTTTAGTGTAAGCAGAATATTGGAATGTTTTGGACTTTGTCGTATCTTATAATAAAGTCATTTGACTTTGAATACTTTTTTATGCTTTAAAAAATTATTACCATCATTTTATGATACAGTTCTGTAGGACCTGGGATTTCCTTTACCCCCACCCCAACTTCTCTCTCACCCACGCTGAGTTCCCCTGTATTACTGTAACAGTATAGTTCTTTATAAACAGTCTTAAGTCCATAATTGCAGGCATGGCAAACAGTCCAGCATCCTATTGTCAAGAAAAAACTAACAGTTTCATTGGGATTCCATCTTTGATCCAAAAGTTCAAATACATATTAATTGTAGCCTCATATCTGGTTATGATCATCTCCATTACACGGTTATTATACATCTCCTTAGGTGAAAAGTCCCAAAACAAAATCAACAAAAGGGAGAAAAACAGAAATTTACAATGCCATGAAGTTAAATACCATGCTACTGAATGGCTAATGTGTCGTTGAAGAAATGAAAAAGAAAATTAAGATCCTTCTTGCAGAAAATGATGCTATTGTGTGATCTATGAGTCAGTGAAATATTTAATGAGAAAGCAAGCATTCTGAGGAGATGAAACTAAATTTAAAAAAAAAAATAAAAATCCGTGAGATAGTTTCTGCTTAATTTCGTTGGTGAGATATGTCTCCTGTAGATAACAAATAGATGAGTTTTGTTTTTTAATCCAGTCTACTAATCTGATGTTTGATTGATGAGTTTAAGCCATTTACATGCAGGGTTAATGTGAATGGTGGTAATTTGGTCCTGTCATTTTAACAAAAGCTTGTTCGCTGATTGAGTTTTTGTTGTCATTTTACTGGGATGTTCTTCACATGTGCCTTTGGTTTTGGTTGGTGTTATTTCTTTTCTCTGTCAAGAGACCATTTTGAGTAGGGCAGGTTTGGAAGAGGCATATTCTTTCAACTTTACTGTGGAAGAATTTTATTTCATTTTCAAAGAAAAAGGAAAGCATTGCTGGATACATTGTCCTGGGCTGACAGATTTTTGCTTTTGGAATCTGGAATATGTCACTCTATTCTCTTCTTGCCTGTAGAGTTTCCTGTGAGAGGTCTCCTGTGAGCTTAATTCGTATTCCTTTTTGTCAATTGATTTTTTTCATGTGCACATTTAAGGATTTTTTTCTTTTGTTTGATTGAAGAGAGCTTGATGATCACACGTCATAGTGGTGAAGATCTCTTTTGGTCAAGACTGTTAGGAGTTCTGTGCCTCTCCTGGATATTATTTCCCAAATCTTTTGCTAGATTATGGATATTTTTTCTTTAATATTTCATCAAAAGCATTTTTAAACCTAGCTTCTCTTTCTGCACCTTCTGGGACTCCCATAACTCTTATATTTGTCCTTTTAATGGTGTCTTTCAATTCTTGAATACTTTTATTAGCTGGACCCAGCTCTGTGCTTCCAGCTTTTTGTTTGTTTCCTGCTGGTGACAGGGAATATCTTCCAACTCTGAGATTCTTGCTTCTGTTTCCTTCATTTTATTTTGGAGACTCTCCACTATACTTTTTTTTTTTAAGATTTATTTGTTTTTATTGCAAAGTCTGATATATATATAGTGGAGGAGAACCAGAGAGGAAGATCTTCTGTCCGATGCTTCACTCCCCAAGTGACTGCAATGGCCAGAGCTGCGGCAATCCGGAGCCAGGAGCCAGAAACTTCCTCAGGGTCACTCACACGGATTCAGGATATCAAGGCTTTGGATCTTCCTTGACTGCTTTCCCAGGCCACAGGCAGGGAGCTGGATGGGAAGTGAGATGGCTGGGATTAGAACCATCACCCGGAAGCGATCCCAGTTCATTCTAGGTGAGGACTTTAACAACTATGCCACCGTGCCAGACCCTCACTGTAGTTTTAATTTGCTCCACAGTATTCATTATTTCTGATCAGTTTTCATTTGATTAATTTCCAGTTTGACATATTCCTTGAATTCCTTGACCTCGTGTATTATGTGCTGCTCAATATTGATAAGAAGTTCGGTAACAAGTGTTTTGAATTCTGCATCCCCCATTTTCTCAATGCCTTCCTCAGCAAACTCTGAGGTTGGCATAGGGTTTTGCTGCTTTGCAGGGGAGTCTTCAGTAATATTCATTGTGCCTCTGTCTCTTCTTTTGCTCTTGTCCTTGGGTCAGGTTTCCAAGCTGTGTCACCCACAGGTCTACAATTCGATTTTACTTATTGTGGTTGGTACATGGCTCTTTGTTTGCAGTCACTTGTGCTACTCCCTGCAGCAAGTTCCAGGTCTGGGTTCTTATGTTAGACTTTCACAATGGTTTCTGCAGCTCCTGGCTCACCAGTCTCCATCTCCTGTGATCCCATGTTGAAGCTGCACTGTTTTCTGTACGACTTTTCTCCTACTTCTGGTTTGAGCAATTACCAGGAATAGGGAGACATTAAGAATCCTTTATAGATAGGTTGTTGGTGGTGCTGATCTTGCTGGAACCTGTTGGCCATTAGGTCTGAGGGTCACATGGACCTATTTTGACCCGTGTGTTGCCAAAGTTGACATTATTTTCCCTGTGGGACCAGTGCAATGCAGTGAGCTCAGTGAGTTCTCTTACAGCTCAGCACATACACAGCTCACTGTTGTCCCTGCAATTTTAATTTTTTTCCATGCTGTACAACATGATGCCTGATGTGTCACAGTAAGGTTCTTTTTTTTAATGTAGTATGTTTTAAATTATATTTTGGACAATCTTTACATAGTTAATAAAAAGGAAAGTGGCAAGACTATTATTTCCATATTGTTGTCTTCATGTTTAAAGGGGTGTATTAAGGGAGAAGGCCCACCCAGTTTCCCAACCTTCCCACCTCCCCAGCTCCCGGATGTAGGGCATGCTTTGAGGTTCTTGCTCAAGTGGTTTTGATGGTTTGCCAGTTATGAATCGCTGCCTTATTTGCCACTCCAAGCACGATGAGGTCTTTGAAAAATCCACTGATTGACATAGTCCATCATAGATTCTCCATTTGCTGAGTAGTTCACTGCCAACATATAGCTAAGATGGTTGATTGACCTGTTCTGTCTTCTGTCTTTTCTTGGTTAGGGTTCTGAGTCCAGCATTTCAATTGGGGAGGTCTCCAAAGAAACTTTGTCTGAGGTGTTCTCAGACCGGATTCTTGTATGTACTAGCAAGTACAGGGCCTGGCACAGTCCGTCGCCCGATCAGCTAGTGGTTGCAATTGCTGGGTTGGTTCTGTTTTCAGCCCCTACTTCCACTGGAACCAATGGGTGTTGCAGTCCAGCCTGGTTCTGCCCAGCACATGCTCGGCCCTCACATAAACCAGTGGGAGCTGCAGCCTAGTTGGAGCAACCCATAATAACCCCTACCAGGCCCGCCCCTACCCTGGTTTGGCAGTATGTGTAGCAGTAGTCCAGTCTGTCCCAAACCCCATTCGGCTCTCATACATGACAATGGGCATTAAAGCTTAGTTCCATCTAACCAACTCCACTATCCAACCCACACAGATGTTGTTGGGTGTCTGTCTAGCCACCCAAGCCCCTGTCCTAGTTTTCTTGCCCTCCTGTGGGAGTGGTAACCCAAGAGGGAGGATCCCACTATTTCCCTCCCAGGCCGCTACCACTCCCGGATTATGCACTCTCCAGGTAGTTCTGTGGTTTGACTTGACAGAATTAGACCCCAATGCCAGCTTCTGCCATCTGATGCTGTGGCTAAGCCCAAACAACCCTCACCCACTCTAATTTTGTTTGCACCAGTAGGAATAATCAGCCCAGCCTGGCATTTCCCTGATCTAGTCCACATGTGGCACACCGGTGTTGTAGCCCTGCCTAATCTGGTCTGCCCCCATCCCAGCTCACGCTCTCCAGTGGGAGTAGCTGTCCAGCAAGGGAACCACCCCTTATTCCCCCTGCTGGCTCTGCCCCCTCCCTTCCTGGTTCTCACGCGTGCCGGTTGGGTGTTGCAGTCACATCCGGTACAGGCAACCTCACCTTGGCATTCTGTATTGTGCACTGATTTTTGTTGTGCCCGAACTCGGCTCGACCCACACTGTTGTGGTGCTTGGATTTGCCAGTGGATCACATGAACTGATTCAGCCTGGTCTTCCCCCAACCCATGCCAAATGTATGCCAGTGGGAAACTTTCCATGGCCTGTTCTGGGCTGTTTCCTTTCATGTTTCTTGCGCTTACCTGCCAGGTCTGCGTCCTACCAAAGGAGTTTCCCAGGCTCCTCCCTCAGAACCTCTCCCAATGCCAGATTTTGCACATACCAAGGAGTCCATGAGCCAGCCCTATTCAGTTCACCTCCTGTCCTAGTAGGAACAGTGGCTTTTCCTGACTGGCTTTCAACCCAAACTGGTCCTTGTTGTTGAATGTTTCAGCCCAGCCATGGCTTGTCCATACCCACATATGGCTCACACATGGCTCAGTACGGGTTTAGACTTTGCCTAGTTAGTCCCACATCTACCCTGGTCCTCCAGGACACCAGAGGGTGTTGGAGTCTGACCTGGCTCGGTGCATCCAATCCCAGTCCACACTTGTGCCAAGGGAGACTACAACCATATCCTGATCAGAACGCAGCCCCCATTTCCAGCCCACGTGCCCCTTGCTGGGAACCCCAACCCAACTAGGGTTGTCCCCTTAGCTCCCCAACCAGGCCTGTTTTCAGCTGTAGATCACGCACCTGCCAGTGGTTGCTCCGACTCAGTTTGGTTCAGCCCCTCACCACAGTAAGGTTCTTGATCTGCTGGCCATCATGTCTGAGGGCTACCCAGACCTGTCTTGGGTGGAACCTGTAGGATGCCATGTTATTGCAGTTCACTGAGTTCACTACTAGCTCTGTGTATGTTCAGTCCTTTCCATAGCCTTAATTTCTCTAGACAAAGTGGTGATGATTCAGTTTTAGTGGTCTGAATCTACCCTGTTCCTGCACCACCTGTTTGGGACCTGGCGCTTTGTTTCTGAGCCTGGCTCAAATTAAACAGACTGGCAGTTCTTTGTCTGCGTTCACCTCCTGAGCTCCTGGTAAACCTCCCCTCCCACCTTGTTGCTGGTGACATTTTGGTTGCTGGTGCAGTTTAGATCACTGCTCTCTGAATGCTGCTGGGATTTCGGTCACTGCTTTATGTCTGCTGCTTTCCTGTGTCTTTAACTCTCCAGGTGTCCTCTGCTGTCATTCTGTCCTATTTTCTGAGAACTATTCCTGTTGTCTTCCTATTTGCTACAAATGCATTACTTTGCATGACCGCTCCTCCTGGTGAATTATCAGGAAATGGGTCACAGGCTTGGGTCAGTAGCACGTTGAGTTTCCTTTTAAAAAAAGGAATGTGCCCTCTCTGCTTCACACTGACTAATGTTTCTCCAGTTGTTCATACCTTTATTCCGACATGTTGCTTTGTTTTTGAATATTTAAATTTAAGTTCATGGGGAGAGTATACTTTCAAAAGACATCTAGACAACCATTGTAGACTAAACCATTATTTTTTTATATGAGTCAATAATGAAACAGTCAAGCATTGCAAATTCAGCTCTGAAATACACGCATGCTGTTTCTTTTAAAAGAAATACTTTCCTGGCACATTCTATGGTTGAATTAAAATCATCTTTAAGATTTGATCTGATTCATCTGGCTCCTTCCAGATCTCTTTACATTTGCTTTTCACCCTTGACTTTAGTTGCCTAGAACAGGCTTATCAGAAATGGATCATTGCTACACAGACCAAGCTTCCTTGTACCCCATTTCTCCAGCCTCCTTCATTTTCTCCCTGTGGTCACTGTATAGAGCCTAAGCTCTGTTTTATTATTGAGGTTTCTTATAACAGAGAGTCATTATCACCTGCGGATAAGCATGTGCAACAGGCTGTAGAGCCAAACCAGTACACTCCAAGTCAGAACCTTCCCACTTAATCACTGTATGATTTCACCCAAGTTGCTTACCTGCTTTGGGCCTTCGTTTTTCAGTGTACAAATTGAAAATATTCCCAGCTCCTAACCTCTTAGTGAGTTACATTTATAATGCAATGGAGAGATTCCAGTACAAGGCAAATCCCAAAAAAACACTTCCTGGCATCGGTCTATTAAGATACATGTACAGAGAGAGTCTTTGAGCTCTGCAGTCAGCCCTCTGTAGCCACTGCTTCCTTGGGCTTTATGTCCACCAGGGTGCACCAACAAGAGATTTTGAGGATACTTATTTATTTATAGAGGCATAGTGACAGCAAGAGAGATGGAGACAAAGTAAGGTAGGTGGAGAAAGAGTGAGAGCATCCATCTGCTTATTCGACCTCCTCCCCAAAGGGCTAAGCCTGGGGGCAGCAGAAACTCAAGGTGCTACCCACGCAAGTCTGTGGACCCATTTCCTGATAATTCACCAGGAGGGCTGGTCATGCAAAGTAATACATTTGTAGCAAAAAGGGAGACAACAGGAATAATTTCCAAAACCTTGACTGCATGAAGAAATGGGTATCTATTTTAGGGAGACATGAAGCACTGAGTAGAGTGTTATCTCAGCTAGGGGTGGATACAAGCACACGCTGGCACTGTGCATTAACATGGGTTGCAGCTTACAGCAATAAGCCTCATGTACCTCGTGTGTGTGTGTGTGTCTGAATGAGGAGGTTAGACAGATCTTAATATTAAAATGAAAAACACGGTTATCTTTGTATACTTTTTGAAAGTCCTGGATCAGTCTAGGGAAGCTGATGACTGCATTTGTTTCTTGAATATTCCTGAAACCTGAAAGCCAGCTTTGGAGACTATCAGGTGCTTCCAGGATCTTGAAACAGAAATGAGTCACATTCAAGACTTTTAAGCCTCAGCTGGTGACAAATCCAGTTCTCTCAGGAGAGTGGCAGGGAAACAATGACTTGATTTATCACTGCTGCTTCTCAGGGTCTGGTTTCTCAGGAGTCAGGAATCAGAGCTGGGCACTGAGCAGACGTTCCAGTGTGAGAGATGGGCTTGTTCGCTCCTAGGCTACATAGCTGCTCCAGATTGAGAGACAAACACACAATTACTACCATGCTGAGCATGTACAGATTGCATTCTTATTATTTCCTTTTTAAAACATTGTACAAATTTTATATTTGATATTTTCTTAAAGATTTATTTATTCTTATTACAAAGTCACATATACAGAGAGGAGGAGAGACAGAGAGGAAGATCTCCCGTCCAATGATTCACTCCCCAAGTGACCCGCAACGGCCGGTGCTGCGCCAATCCGATGCCGGGAACCAGGAACCTCTTCCAGGTCTCCCACACGGGTGCAGGGTCCCAAAGGTTTGGGCCGTCCTCGACTGCTTTCCCAGGCCACAAGCAGGGAGCTGGATGGGAAGTGGAACTACCGGGATTAGAACCTTAGAAGAGGTGCCCATATGGGATCCCGGTGCGTTCAAGGCGAGGACTTTAGCTGCTAGGCCACGCTGCGGGGCCCTATATTTGATAATTTTTACATAGTTGATTAGAGCGATGAGTCAAGGGCTAGAGGAAAGTGGGTGAGAACATTGTTTTGACATTCTCATTTTTCTTTCCTGTGTCTGTGGTGGGGAGGGGAGAGATAAGGCGAAAAAAACATCCAACCTCCCAACCACCCCAGGGTCCCCGACGTGGGGCATACTCTGAGAGCACTGCTTAAGTGGTTTTGACAGTTCAACAGTTCTGTGTTGCTGCTGATCTTGCCACGCCAATCGTTATGAAATCTCTCCAGACTCCACTAGCTGACAGTGTCCACCATAGAGTCTCTGCTTACCCAGGTATTCACTGCCAACTCTTTGCTGGGGTAGTTGATCAATTTGTTTTGTCCTCCATCATCTGTTATAGTACCAGGTGTCCTCTACACGCTCCAGTGTACTGCAGTATCCTCCGTGTACACATGGATATGCTGTCCACTGCTCCATCTAGGCCACTGAAGAGGGCGAGCTCTGACACATGCATTCCACGGTCAGACCTTGGAACCTGCAATTTCCTCCATGGTTGGAGTTTTGAATCCAGCAGTTCAGTTGGGAGAGATCCCCAAAGAAACTCCATCTGAGGTGATCCCAGATCTGATTCTTGTGTGTGCATGCCAGTACAGGGTCCAGCACAGTCTATCACCCAAATCAGCCTATGCACACACTGTTAGTTATAATTGCTGTATCAGTTGTCCCCAGCCCTGTCTTTCACACAAACTAACAGGTGTTACAGTCCAGCCCGATCCTGCCCACCACACACTCAGCCCCCACGTAAACCAATGGGAATTGTAGTCTAGTCAAAGCGACCCACAATAATTCCCACTAGGCCTGCCTCCTACCCCGGTTCCTGTGCTTTCCAGTTTGTACAACAGACTGATCCAGTCTGTCTCACATCCCATACGGCTCTTGTGCATGTCAATGGGCACTGAAGCCTAGTTCAACTCAACTGGCCCCACTATCCAGCCCACACATATGCTGGCAGGTACCACTCTCTGTCTAGCCATTCCTGTCCCAATCCTGGTTCTCATTCACACTAGTCGGAGTGGCAACCCAAGAGGAGGTGCCCACTATTTCTCTACTAGTTCCACTCCTACTTCCAGATCTTGCACTCTCCAGGTGGTACTGCAGTTTAGCTCAACAGAGATTTTCCCCTGTGCCAGCATCTGCTAGCTGATGCTACATCAAAGCCCAACCAACCCTCACCCCACTCTGGCTTATGCATGTACCAGCAGGTACAGTTCACCCAGCCTGGCTTGTCCCCAGTCCAGTTTACATGTAGGTCAACAGGTGTTGTAGCCCTGCCTGGTGTAGTCTCACCCCAATCCCAACTCTCATGCTCATCAGTGGAAATAGTGGCCCAGCAGGGGAGCTCCCTGCAGCTCCCCTACCGGGTTCGCCCACTCTCCCCCAGGTCTCACTTGTACTGGTTGGGTGCTACGACCCAGTCTGGCATGGCTTCTTTCACCTCAGCATTTGCGACTGGATGCTGTAACCTGGCCTGGCCTGGCCTGCCCCTAGTTCTAGCTCATACTGGTGGGGACAAGAGCCTAGTAATCCCAGCCAGCCTCAGGTCCTGGCCCTAGTAGGAACTGGCTGATATTGAAGCCCAATCTGGCTAGACCCACAGCCCATTCTGGCTCTCAGATTTGCCAGCAGGTGATATGAACTGGCCCAGCCTGGCTTGCCCCAGATTTGAGCCCATGGTAAGCCCATGGGTACCGTAACCTGACCTGGGCTGGGCTGCTTCCTGTCTTGGTTCTTACACTCACCCACAGGGACTGTGTCCTGACAGAGAAATTGCCAAGTGCTTCCATCAGAACATTTCCCAGTGTCAGATCTCACGGACACTGGTGGGTCAATGGGCCAGCCCTTACTTAGTACACCTACCATCTTAGCAGGAACAAAGGCCTCTCCTGACTGGCCCTCACCCATTCCAGTTCTTATTATTGGGTGCTACAGTCAAGCCACACCTGATTCATAACCAGACACAGCTTACACATGGTTCCACAGAGACAGAGACCTAGCCCAACACATCTTACACCCATCCTGGTTCTCACGAGATCCAGTGGGTGCTAGAGTCTAGCCCAGTTTTGCACACCCAAGACCTACTCCACATTTGTGCCGAGGGAGACTGCAGCAATGTCCAGACCAGACGACATTCCAATTCTGACTGTGGTCCACTATTTATTTATCTTATTGGAAAGGCAGATTTTCATAGAGAAGGAGATGCAGAAAGAATGCTCTTCCATTTACTGGTTCACTCTCCAAGTGATTACAATGGCCAGAACGGAGCAGATTCAAAGCCAGGACCTTCTTCCGGGTCTCCCACATAAATGCAAAATCCCAAGGCTTTGGGCCATCCTAAACTGATTTCCCAGCCACAAACAGGGAGCTGCATGGGAAATGGGGCAGCAGGGACACAAACTGTCACTCATATGGAATCCTGCGGTATATAAGAAGAGGATTTAGCCACTGAGCCATTGCTCTAGTCCCCCTATTATTTTCTAAAAAATACAGCATAACAATAATAGAGCATTTACTACTATCTGGTAGTATATTAGACACTACTATTTAGTAGTATCTAATACAATGTAGACATTATTTAAAGTATACAGGGAGAATGTACATGTTAGATAGAATTATTTTGTATAATGGAGTTGAACAGCCTCAGATTTTGGTACGTACAAGTACCTATAATCAATCTCCTACAGATACCAAGAAACAAGTGTTTTGTTTTTTTTTTTTAATTTAGAAACAAATGAGGGGCCAGTGCAGTGACACAGCATTCTAATTCTCCACATGTGGTGTGAGCATCCCATATGGGTGCCAGTTCCTGTCCGGCTGCTCCACTTGCCATCCAGCTCCCTGCTTATGGCCTGGGAAGGAAGCAGAAGATGGTTAATGTCCTTAGGCCCCTGCACTCATGTGGAAAACCAGGAAAGAAGCTCCTGGCAACTCCTGGCTTCAGGTTAGCTTAGCACTAGCCATTTGGGAGTGAACCAGCTCCGCCTCTCCTTCTCTCTCTGTAACATCTGACTATCAAAACAAACAAACAAAAAAGAAGAATAAAAAAAAATGGATGGAGAAGTGATGGGCATTTGGCCTCGTGATTAATTTGCTTTTTAGTATATCGTTGCTCCACATCAAAGTACTTCGACTCAGTTCAGCCTCACTTCCAATTCCAGCATCTTGCTAATGCAGACCCTGGGAAGCAGCAGGTATGGTTCAAGTAGCAGGACTCTTGCCATCATGTGCGTTTCCAGCTTCTGTCCCGTCACCCATTGCGAGCACAGGGCCGTGCACCAGTGGATGGGAGCTTTCTCTCTGTCTGCCTCTCAAATAAATTAACAAAATGAAAAACAAATCTACCAACTGTGTGTGTGTTTTTTTTCGTTCACCACTGTTAACATATTGTCTATCTAATGGTATTTTGGGTTATGGATACACCTTAATTTATTTCATTAATCCCCTTCATTAGCTTTTTTAATTGTTTCTAAATTTTTGAGATTATAAACAATGTGACAACCTTATTCACACTTGTTTCCTTAAAATCATTAGAGTTTCTCTACAGATTTCCCTTTAATGGGGGTTCATTCTTCACACAGCTGAAACTCCAAAGCCTCCTGTGGCATCCATCTTCCTTCCCCTACACTTTAACAATAGGTTTCAGCCATCAAGATTCCCAAATGAGATCCTTAATAATAACACTATCCTTCAACTTGATCTTTTCTGTGGACAACATCGGAAATCGCCAGATATTCCTTGTGTCTAGGCTTTCATGAAAATCCCTCAAAACCCCACCTTGAGTGGGGAGCTGTGCCATACTCTCCCAGAGAAACAAGATTCGTAAGAGCAATGGAGAGTTATGGGGCCCTCTATCACTCAGAGCTCAATCATTTGACACTCAATTGTCTCATTACTGAAACCATCCCTAGAGGATGCTAAGTTCTCACACGGTCCCTCATATCCCAATCCTCTTTCATCTGCCATGCTCAAACAACCAACATGGCAGCATTGCATGATGATTTTGTCTTTAAGATTTATCTCATTTTTGTATTGGAAATGCAGATTTACAGACAGAAAGATTGTCTACCTGCTGGTTCATTTCCCAAGTGGCTATAAGTGGCAGAGCCAATCCAAAGCCAGGAGATAGGATCTTCTTCTGAACCTCCCACAAGGATGCAGGGTCCCAAGTCTTTGGGCCATCCTAGATTGATTTTCCAGGCTATAAACCTGGATGGGAAACAGGGCTGCCACGATTAGAATTGGTGCTCATATGGGATCCCAGCAGTTGCAAGGCAAGATTTTAGGCACGGATCCATCATGTTTGGCCCATTACACATGGTCTTTAGCTAATTATAAAATCATAATCAACATGTTATGACTGAAACTTCCATTCCTGTCCTGCACCCGACACCACGACGTATCAAAGATTTCTTTAAAAAGAGAAAACAAAGAAAAAAAGTAGAAAGAAATGGGCAGAACCTTACTCCAAACTCTGCTCCCATTGATACCCAATTAAGCTCCATCCCAGCCTCCACTCCCACACAATAAAGAGGATGACCCCAAGTCTCCCACGTACAGCTCACCCTCTGGCATGCGCACATTCTCTCTCAAGTGTATACTTTCACACTGCATGCAAACAGATCTTATTCCTCTGCTAACCTTTACTGTATCTCACCCATAGGGTATTTCTTGTATTAGAGATAAGAGCCTGGTCCAGTCGGTCGATATTTCTAACTCTGCAACCTCACAAGTGTTCCATCACTCAAGTCATTTTTTTTTATTAATTACTTTGCAGTATGTGACAGTTTCATAGGCTCTGGGAATTCCCCCACCCATCTCCCTCCCCTCCCCCCTGGTGGATTCCTCCACCTTGATGCAGTATTACAGTTCAAATTCAATCAAGATTCTTCCCTTGCAAACATATACCAAGCATAGAGTCCAGCTACTTATTGTCCAGATGGGTTGAACAGTTTCTTGGGGAGACCATTTCTGGTCCGAAGTTAGAGCTGGTAGAATATCATCCCAGTCAATTAAGAGTCCCAATATAACATCAACAGCAATTTGCAATATTATGGAGTTGACATGGTTTTGAGTAACCAGTATGTTAAAAAAAAAAAAAAAGCAAGTTCTTAACCACAACCTGTGATTAGTTCATTGACATTTCAATTTTAGTTTATATACAGGACCGGCTGCTATATACCTTAAAATGGCTATAAGGTACCATTCAGCTGTCTCGTGTCTATTTCATTTTAGTATTTAGCCATTTGTTGTGTTGAAGTATAATTTTGTTGATCTTGGCAGATTTTAGGATAATCTAGACTGGCTTGTAACTCTAACAAGATATTTGTCGACATTTAAGGTGCAGAACACATTTTTTTTGTTTTGTTTTTTTGGGGGTTGTGCAGGAAAATCCTCAACACCACGGTGAGGAGTAAGTCATTTTTACAGTTGCAAATGTTTAGTCCTTTCACATCGCCTTTGTCTTTGCTTTTGATTCCCTATCTTGTTCTATTATGCATCTTTACATCCTTTTACATTGCTCTGTTTCTCTCTCTCTGAAGAAAGGTGCAAACTCCCAGATTTAGAAATTTTATTCTGACCAGCTAGCTATCCCAGGACCCTTGGAGTCTAATGATCATTGCAGTGTAAAGATTCTGCTCTTTCCTTAAGCCAGATGAAAATTAGAATAGGAAAGAAGCCTTAAAATGAGTCAGAAAATGGAGTTAGAAAATGATAAAAGAAGGAAGAGGTTGAAACAGCCACAGACAAGAACAAGTGGAAGGAACTCTCTCATGAAGTATGATTTCAAGATGGGGATCATGTATGAAGATAGTCACTATACTCTGAAACAAGAACATTCAATAGGCACTGTGAATTACAGAACCAAGTTGTGGAAATAGTCTTACTGAATACTCCCATTATTACGAAAAAAATAGAATTTAAGAATAAGGCAATGGAGTACTGGCTCTGGGGTACCAGGTGAGTGGGCAAGGCTCCAGGACATCACAAAATCCCGCCACTCCACCAGTAGACTGGGCTGGGGAACCCATGTGCTCATGGTTGTGCAGGCTGTAGATTGACCAGGGTGGGGAGAATACTGAGGGAGTAGAGTACAGGTGAGAAATTATTTCTGGGGGATTTCTGCCAACAAGGCCACTGTACTTGAAAGTTAAGTGAAGGGACTGAAGCTGAGCAGTTTGGAGTAAGGAAGCTAGAGGACTTGTCTGGGTCAGACTGATGCATCTGCCCATGTTGGAAACCTGAGCTGGGCAAGTTTGCATTGACCACCTCTGATTACCGCCCACTGGTGCATACTAAAGTTAGGGCTGGGGTCCTATCTGGCAGGTCTAGATCACATACCTCCCAGTGAGTGTTGGAATAGGGGATAGGTAATGTTAGAATAGGCCATGACGCTAACCAGCATGTGAGAGAACTAGTTTTGGGGCAGATTCTGTGGGGGATATGTGGGCCTACCCCTGTGAGACAGCAATATCTACTGCTTTGCTCAAGAGCTGGGGTCAGGGTGGGGAGATGGGCTGAGCCAGGCATGACCATGGAACCCTCTGACACTCGTGGGTGGTGGAGTTGAGAACACACCAGGTTGGTACAGGCTACAGCACCAACCAGTAGCACACAGAGGCCAAGACAGAGAGGGCAAACTATGTTGGCTAAGGACCTAGCAACCACTGGCATATTTGAGATCTGGGTCTGGGAGTGGGCCTAGTGGAGGAACTTGGGGAACTCTCCTGAATGGCTGTAGCTCCCATGGGTGAGTGTGTCAGTGCTTGGTGTTTGGCAGGCCAGGCAAGGATGCTTCATTTGTTGGCAAATGTGTGGGATGGTTCTGGGGGGCAGGTGGTAAACCAGACAAGGTCAAGCCAAACCTTAGCACACTGGCATGTGCAGGAGCCAGGATGGAGTGTGAGTGATGCTGGGCTAGGCTAGCACACTTACTGGTTTACATAAAAGCCAGGGAAGGGAGCAGACTGTGCAGGGCTAAGCTATAGCACCCACCAGCAAGAACTGGGACTGGGAATGGGTAGGGATGGGTCAGGCTGCAGCTTCTGATTACAAAGGCCAAGACAGGGGATAGGCTATGCCAAACTGGGTCAGAGCAACCACTGGCATGTGCAAGATCTCTGGCTGGGAGCAAGCCTGCTGGGGAGCTAAGGAGACAAACCAGCTGGTTTGTGGTTTCTACTGGTGAACACAAGAGCTGAAATGGGGATGGCAAACTGGGCTGGCATGACTGCAGTATACCTTGACATGGGTGTGGCCTAGGTCTTGGGTATGCTAGACTGGGCTAGGCTCCATTGTTCCCATTTGTGAGTGTGAGAATAAGACTGGGGGCAGAGCAGGCTAGGCAGGGTTGCAACACCCATTGACCTGAATATGAACTGGGTTTGGGGGAGATCCAGCCTGGGCTAAGCAACCATAGCCACTGGTGCAGGCATGAGCTAGCATAAGCACAGGCTGGTCGAGCTTTGTGTCAGCATCAGCTGGCAAGTGCTGGGACTGAGGGCAAGTCCTGTCAAGCTAGACTGTAGAACTATCTGTAAAGTACAAGATCCAGGGTTAGGAGTAGGCCTAGTAGGGAAACTGAGCATCTCACTGATGGGCTGTAGCTCCCACCAGTGAACCTGAGAACCAGGGCTGGGGTTGGACCTGGCTAGACAGGCAGTTGCACCCGCCAACATCAGTGTAGGCTGGATAATGCTGTCGGTTGGGCTGAGCTAGGCTGAAGCACCTATTGGTATGTACAAAAGCCAAATAAGATGTATGACAGACAAGCCCAGATCAGTCTGTTGAAAATATCAGCATGCGTAGGGACCGCGACTGGTGACAGGCCTTGTGGAGATTATTGGGCAATGCTACAACTAGGCTACAGTTCTCATTGGTGTGTATGAAGGCTGAGTGTGTGGTGGGCAGGGCTGGGCTGGGCCACAGCATTCATTGGCTTGCATAAGAGATGGGGCTGGGGACAGAACTAAGTGAATGCAACCATCAGTGTGTGTGTAGGCTGATGTGACAGACTGAGCTGGATCCCATATGGCTGGCATACAGAGGAGTCAGGTCTGGGGTCACCTCAGCAGAGGTTTCTTTAGGAACCCACCCTACCCCCACTGAATCGCTAGACCCAGAACTCCAGTCACGTAGAGAATCATAGGATCAATGGTCTGGCCATACAGTGCGTGTGTCAGAAATGGGCCACCTCAGTCCCTGAAGCCTGTGCAGAGCACAGAATGCCCGATGCACACAGAAGAAATGGCAGTTCACTGGGGCCTGCAGAGGACATCTAATACCACAGCAGAAGATGGAGGGAAGAACAAAATGGACAACTCAGGTAGACTGTGTCAGCCAATGTATCTTGAAGGGATTCCTCATCCTTGGAGTAATAACATCAACAGCATTTCAGAACTGTTGAAACCACTTGAACAAAACCCTTGGAGCATGCTCCACATCAGGGATCCTGGGATGACATCGGGGGCCATCCCCGATCCCCAGGTACTGATGTGGTTAGGGGTGAGGGGAGTGCAGCCACAGTGACCGATGATTGGAGGACCGCACACCACGGAGGCACTGCAGTTTACATGTCCCCGAGATGTGGCTCAAAAAAGCTGTACTTCTCCAAGCATAGCTGCTATGCAATTCTTTCCTGGGCTGTGTGCCTGGCTCACCCCTTAATGGGGAGTTGTAATTTATAGTATCAATGTTACACTATTAAACAGCGACATTGTGAAGTTGTGTATGATAGGTAACCATCTAATCAATGCCGCTGACCTCCCACAGTGTACCTAACACATAGTGAATTTCTCCAAGACGCTGACCTTCTATGTGATGACATAATAATAACCAGATTAGTAAACAAATGATTGACACCAGTCCAGGAACGCAAACTTTCACCCCAGCTGTGGCTCCATCAGGAGTGCTGTGCAAATGGTTGGGAGGACTGTGAGGAGAGCAGACCATGCGACACAGGGTGTGACTATGTAGTCACAGTGACGCGATGACTTCTTGGTGTGTTACAATTTACAGGCTGCAAAGCGCCTGCCACGCCCCAGCTCCTGAAACCCACCCAGTGATTCTGAAAGCAAACCATTCCTCAAGTATTCTCCTCCTGTCAGAGGGCAGGTTCCAGTTTGGTCAAAGGTACAAAGAACCTGCACTTGAATCTGGTGTTCTCACTGCTTTCACCCCCAAGAGAGGGGTGAAAAAGGGTGCAACTTCTCTCCTCTCCCCTTACCCCCAGATACAGAGAGAAGAAAAAGAAAATGGGGGGCCCGGCAGCATGGCCTAGCGGCTA
This sequence comes from Ochotona princeps, assembly GCF_030435755.1. Taxonomy (NCBI): domain Eukaryota; kingdom Metazoa; phylum Chordata; class Mammalia; order Lagomorpha; family Ochotonidae; genus Ochotona; species Ochotona princeps. Next base: position 115,248,511 of record NC_080834.1, read on the forward strand.
AAGTCCTCACCTTGAACGGCCCCGGGATCCCATATGGACGCCGGTTCTAATCCCAGCAGCTCCACTTCCCATCCAGCTCCCTGCTTGTGGCCTGGGAAAGCAGTCGAGGACGGCCCAAAGCTTTGGGACCCTGCACCCGCGTGGCAGACCCGGAAGAGGTTCCTGGTTCCCGGCATCAGATCAGCACGCACCGGCCCTTTGCGGCTCACTTGGGGAGTGAAACATCGGATGGAAGATCTTCCTCTCTGTCTCTCCTCCTCTCTGTATATCCGGCTTTCCAATAATAATAAATCTTAAAAAAAAAAAAAGAAAAAGAAACTGGGAAGCAATGGTCTCATCCAGTTTCCCGTATTCCTTGACCCTTTCATCCTAATCAGTGGTCCACATAGGTATGCATCCTTCTCAACTATGTAAACATCACCAAAAAAATTAAAAAAAGAACAAAGCAAACCTGACAGAAAATAAAGATTGATGGCATTGACTATTTCCAAAGAGGAAGCCCACAGGACAGAAAAGAAGGGGTAAAAGGATTCTCTTCTGTCTTTATCTAATTGTGTTGTTTGAATCTTTAACTATGGGAACATCTTGTCAGTTCTACAAGAGATAAGTAAGTCATGGTAAGTGAGCTGCCTGCATCACTCCTTCGCTTTCCATCGAACTTTCCCGTTTTGAAACTCAATTTCTGCCTCCTTCTTACATTACTCTCTCAGCATATATAACAAAGGGCTCCAGGGAATAAATATTCTTCTGACAAAATTAACCATTATATTTTCAACTTCCACAAATAGTCTGTGGCCAATGTACATTCTACCAAAAATCCTTCCACTTTGTCTTCGTTTTCGCTTGATATTGGTTAAGAACGGAGGGCTGGGAGGGAGGGGCAGAAATTGCTTCCAGCTTCCAAAGAATTAGTGGCAGGGTTTGGAAAAAAAAACTCCAAGCTCGCCCTTTTTTCTTTCTTTTCTTCTTCTTCTTCTTCTTTTTTTATTTTTTTCTAGAAGGAAACTCATTATACTTGGGCCACCCACAGCTATAGTTTCTAAAAACATTTTTGGCTTTTTTTTTTTCTTTTAGGTCCTTAAGTAAAATCTAACCTCAAATGAATCAGTGGGACAAGTGGTCTTAACAGCAAAGAAAACAAACACTTCATGAAAACAACATCCATAAGCTTAATCCTCTGTCTTTCATCTTTGCTCATTTCCCCCCCGAGTCTGGCGCAGAAGAAACCCAGGCCAGTCTCCACGGGGGTTAAACAGAGAGCTGTCCAAACATCCCAGAGCACCATCCAGGGTTCTGATGACTTCCATTCCCTGCCTCCGGTGCACAATGGCTGACTCACAAGCAAAAGTTCATTAATTTCCCTCCCAGGACAGATGCTTGCGGTGTGTTCTAGAAACAACAGTTTTGTCAGCCCTAAGCACAAGAGACACACGCCTCAGGGTAAGCCTTCACCTCTTTCCTAGAGAAGTGAGTCTAAATAACTTGCTCTCCGTCTGCCTCAAACACCATTTCTGCTCTGTTTCGTCCTCGAGATGGAGCCTCCACTGCGCTTCAGCCTGAAGTTTAGCATCTATTTCGGCAATCTCATTGAGTTCGCTAAGCTTCCACGTCCCTACATTAGCAAGTGTGGGGCTGGAGGAATGGGGACAGCTGCTTTGAGAGGTGATCAAAGCTGGGAGGGGAGGCCTCAGTGCTTTGTTCTTCAGATCTCAGAGACAGAAACTGTCTCTGGAGCCTATATTGCAGTACAGGCCACAAAGTGGCCTTTAAGTGGCTTTACACGGGGAAAAACTTACAACCTGGAGGGCCACGAAATGACAATTAAGTGGTTGTTCTGGTGGTGGCTGTGAGTATATCTGATCTTCTTTGTAATATTTTGCACTTTTTCAATTTCTTACCATGTGCTAGCTACTAAGCAAACCTGTAAACTTGGAATCTTTTTTTTTTTTTTTAAGATTTTTCTTTTATTGGGAAGGCGGATTTGCAGGAAGAAGCAGGCATAGAGAAAAAGATCTTCTGTCTGCTGGTTCATTCACCAAGTGGCCACAATGGCTAGAGTTAAACCCATCCGAAGACAGGAGCCTGGAGCCTCTTCCGGATTTCCCACAGGGTGCAGGGTGCAGGGTCCCAAAGCTTTGGTCCATTCTCTGTTACTTTCCTAGGCCATAAGTCTGTAACTGAATGGGGAGTGGGGCAGCTAGGACAAGAAAGGGGGTGTCAGTGCTTACAGGTAGAGAATTAGCTAGTTGAACCACCATGCTGGCCCCTGAATCTTATTGATTTATTTATTTTTAAAAATTTTAAATAGACACAAGAATAAATGTCTTAGACCCTCTGGCAAGATAAACTGAGATCTTACATATGAAGTGTCTGGTATATCCTTGCCAAGTAAGCTCTAATGTTTTTGCCTATGGTTTTTTCATGCTCCCCTTATTAAAGGCCACTAGTTGGGTTTATATTCAGTGGGGAGAGTTTCTTTTGTGACAGAAGGTTGCTTCACCATGGAGGTTCTGTCTGTAGTCGGCACCAGAATCACCTGCCGGCTACTGCACTCTTCTTGGGATGCTTAAAATCCAGAATACTGAATGCTGATGGGAGTGAGCAACAGGAACTCTTCATTCATTTCCGGTGGCAATGCTTTAGCTATTCTGCAAAACACTTCAGTAATCTCTTACAAAACTAAAATAGTCCTTACTTATGATGCAGCAATGTCTAGCTTAAGGAGTTGTCAAGGCAGATTTGTCAATTGTAGAAAATGCCCCATTCTTGGGGAGTGAGGATGCTGATAACAGGGAAAGCTTGGCGTGTGTTAGAGAAAGAGATAGGAGGGGCATCTTTGTATCTTCCTCTCCACTTTGCTGTGAACCTGAAACTACTCCCCCCCCCCCAAAAAAGTAAAGACTTTACAAAGACCAACTGTTTATATCAAGAAAAACACAGAGATGGCTAGACCTCACCAGTGCGCTTCTGATAGAATAGCCTGGGACAGACCTGAGAACTTGCCTTGTTTCTGAATTCCTGGACGAGGCTGAAGCTGCTTTGGTTCAGAGAGCACAGGTGGATCCACGAGATGCACAAAGAGCAATTTCAGAAGATCCTGAACACTAAGATCTGGGTTCTGTCTAGGTGGTTTAGCTTTCTTCATTTCCTTTCTTTCTCCCATTTCACTGTTATGCTTTTTTTCCCCTTCATGTTTGGGGTTATAAGCCGCTAAATGCTGTAGTTCTCACCTCTGTGTTCTGCTAACAACTCAGTTTTCTTCTATGTTAAGAAACCAAGAGGTAGATCTGGAATGGCAGCCTAGTGGCTAAATCCTCACCTTGCATGCACTGGGGTCCCGTATGGACCCTGGTTCGTATCCCAGCTGCTCCACTTCCCATCTAACATCCTGCCTGTGCCCTGGGAAGGCAATAGGTCATGGCCCAAAACCTTGGGACCCTGTACCACGTGGGAGACCAGGAAAAAGCATCTGGCTCCTGGTTTCAGATCAGCTCAAGTACAGCTGTTGGGGAGTGAACCAGCAGATGGAAGATCTTCCTTTATGCATCTCCTTCTCTCTCTGTATATCTGCCTTTCCAATAAAAATTAAAAGAAAAGAAAGAAACCAAGAGGGAGTGATAATGCCTCTGTTTCAGCCAGAGGAACAAACATTCTCTGGGTTGTTCACTTATCTGAATGTCTCTTCACACCCGGAAGACGGCCCCTATGATGACTGATGCTAAAGGAATTGGGAACTCTATTGGCTCCCTGGTGGCAGGGAATATTTTTTTATTTAGCATTTGTTTAATCTCTTATCAATGTAAATATTTGAATAGTAAGATAGTCAGGAAAATGGTGAAAGGAAATATTTCAGGTCAATGCTAGAAAGGGCAGGTCGATTTCAGGCTGATGCTTGGAAAAGCCTTTTTTAACTTCCTAAACTCTACACACAGGAGCTCTTCTTGGAGCCCATGAGTCATCTAAAGTTGAATGCAAAGTGTTACTTATGTGTGTGTATTTTTCTGAGTGTCTATAGCTTCCAATGAATTACTAGGAGGATTGCGACCAAAAAAAAAAAAAAAAAAAAAAAAAAAAAGATAAGGCTCTGACATGGTGGCTCAATTGTTTAATCTTCCCATTGTTAGTACTGGGATTCCACTAGTTCATGCTCCATTTGCTCCACGTCTCATCCAGTTTCCTGCTTAGGGTCTGGGAAGTCAGCAGAGAATGGCCCAAAACTTTGTCCCCTGCACTCATGTGAGAGGTGTGAAAGAGGTTCCTTGCTCCAACCTGCAGAGCCAGTAACGTGGACACAGAGAGGGTCTGGGGATGAAGCACTGACAGGAGACCAGTGATGGTGGAAGTCTCTGCAAAGTCTCCTTTTATTGCTCCCTCACCTCTCCTTATATACTCTTCCCCTCACATCCCCATTTAGTAGGATATTGGGTACAGATGAGTCCCATTAGTCTAGGTGTTTTTAGCCACAAGCCCAGTTCCTGTTCCCGCCCAGGCCAATGAGCACTAGTCAACTCCTTAGCCCACTACAGGTCTCCCATTTTTGTTTCAAAGCAGACTTGAATGCACTTGTCTTAGGTTGTGGACTCAGGTTATCAGCCTTTCCCATCATCGGGAGCCCCTGTCTTAGGTTGGTCAGTGACTGGTCCATCTTACCCGTCACTGGCTGCCATTCAATGCATTGCCTGCTGCAGCTGCACAAACCATACTTGGGGAGGCTGGTGACCCTGTTCCATGGCTAGGAGTATCTTTAGCTCAGTAGCAATGAACAGACAGTAGTTCCCAGGCTTGGGAAACATTTTGCACTTGCACAGGTATTACAAACATAAAGACATATGATGGGGAACAAGAGGCCCTGACCATATCCCACAGCATCTGCTCCTTTGCCAACAAATCAACATGCTCTTACAACATAAGCATGCCCACCCACACGTGTTCATCTATACAGTTCTGTTGTTCCATAGCTCAGGCAGTCAGTTCCACAAACTTGTTCATGGTCTCAGCAGTCGCTGTAGGGTGTCCTAGGGTCACTGCTGCTGTGGTGGTGGCTGCTAATGCCAGGGCAATGCTGGCTACGATGGTCGATGTTATGCCAAAGTCTCTTTTATGTCTTATCTGGCCAACAGAGGCCTCTCCGTTAGCCCCTACAGGCACAGGCAGGATTCCAGGCAGCTGCATGACAACACCATCACCATTGCCGTTCCAATATGCTGTTAGGGTGCAGCTGACCTCGGTGCAATTCACTTCAGAGATGTTTTTTGTCCTGTCAATCTTCCAACTCAAATGCCATCACCATGGCCAGTACCCGAGCTTTCACAAGACTCAGAAGCAGGAGTTTGCCGGACAGGCCTCTCAGGAATTCACCGTGGGCCATTTTTGTTTTCTCTGAAAGCACAAACCAATCCTGGCCCCATATGAGGATGGGATCTGGGCCTTGCCACTGATCAGTCAAGGGATCTTCCATATCACATAACCCTTCTGCTTCTGAGACGGATTCCGGTGATGATCAGCAGCAGACTGTCCTTCAGCATCCAATGTTAGTAAATTTAAGATAAATAATATAAGGTTCAAATGATCTTGGGAGTGCTATACTCCCCCTTTTTTGTTTTGATAAGGTAATCCTTAATAGTATGGTTGGCGCGTTCCACAATACCTTGTCCTTGAGGATTATAAGGAATATCTGCAATTAGTTGTATATGGTGGGAGGCAGCAAAATCAGAAAACTTACTGCTGATATAGCAGGGGCCATTATCAGTTTTAATAACTCTGGGTGTTCCCAATATGGAAAAACATGCATAGCAATGGGCTAGAACGTGCCTGACCTGTTCCCCTGTCTGAGTAGCTAGAATAAATCCAGAGCAAGTATCGACAATAACATGCACATACTTCAGTGTCCCAAATTCTGGGATGTGTGTCACGTCCATTTGCCAGTAATCTTAATAGAATCCAATCAACCTGATCTACTGTCTCCACAAAATGAGAAATCAATTTGTTGGCATTCTTAAGGCCATGTAAGAATACCAAGGGAAACCCTAGAATTTGGAATTTTTGAATTCTTGGATGCTTTTTGAAAGATGGCTAAAACCATCTGGGCTATGGAAATTTGGGGGGATTTAATACAATTCTGAAAATGTTGAAATTCCAAATAATTAAATGGAGAAACAAATTGTATTTTGTCTGAGGCTGTAGCTAATCTTGCCTCAACTGAAGGGAGAGACGCTGAAGTTGCTCCAACAAATCTTTCACAGCTGCACCCAGATTTAATGGCACCAACGGCACAGGTGGCACAGAGGGCTCTGAGCCTGGCCAAAAGAGATTTTTGCTCGGCACACTCTCTATGGGCACGAGCTCTACGGGTGGAGGATCCTTGGCAGACTCACTTCTATCCTCTTCCCTTTCCTTCTCCTCAGAAAAGGAGCGCAAATCTTCACGCAGTTTCTCCAGACTTTGGTCTGGGGTTCCTTTTCCTTTTTTACCCTGGTTTGGGGTCTCTTCTGTCTTCTTACTCTGGCTTGGGGCTCCTTCTTTCTTACCCTGGTTTGTGGTTCCCTTCCCCTTCTTACGGATAATCTTTCAAGGAAGGGTAGCACCATCATTTGAGGAGATGACAAAGCATATTTTACCAAGTGCTAGAGGAAACAGGTGGCTAAAAAGAGACCAAACTGGGGGGATACATCGCAGACAGTTTCAACGAACTTCTGCGAGGTTTTAAGCTTAGTGTCGGTGCCTTGTGACTGGAGCAGCTCTCTGATTCTCTTAATCATCTGCACTTTAGCGAGTTTTTTCCCCATGACAAATTTTACTTATGCCCCTGCAAAATATTTAATTCTAAACTTGCCTCCGGATTTCCAGGGTCCCTCAGATTATCCCTCATGCCCCAGGATGGGGAGAGGGTCTGGGGATGAAATCACTTATACCCCTGCAAAATTTTAAATTCTAACCTTATCTTCATATGTCCAGGGGAGTCCCTCAGACTGTCCCTGGTGCCGTGCCCCATGTTAGGCGCCATTTGCTGCAACCAGCACAGCCAGTGATGGTGGAAGTCTCTGCAAAGTCTCCCTTTACTGCTCCCTCACCTCTCCTTATATACTCTCCCCCCACCACCACATCCCCATTTAGCAGGATATTGGGTACAGATGAGTCCAATTAGTCTAGGTGTTTTTAGCCACAAGCCCAGTTCCTGTTCCCGCCCAGGCCAATGAGCACTAGTCAACTCCTTAGCCCACAATAGTTCCTGGCTTTGTATGGGCTTATCCTGGCTATTGTAACCAGCTGAGTGAACCAGCACATAGATCTTTCAGTCTCTTCATCTCTCTGTAAATCTGCCCTACTAATTGAAACAAACACATAAATAACTCTTAAAGAAAAAGATAAAGATAAGGACTTGTCTGCTTGAAAGTCATGTTGTTTTTCTGAGGATGAATTCAGATTCCTAGCATGGGAATATTGGCTAGTGACTGAAAGAGAGCCAGAATAAACTCTGCCAAGGAGCTCAGTCATGGAAACACTAATTTACTCTTTCTTATCTTGGGATAGAGATAATAATAATAATAATAATAATAATAATAATAATACAACACCCGGGAGAGTTGTCATCATGTTTAGTGAGATGTTTCTAAGGACTTTAACACAATATTTGTCACAAAGTAGATGAGCAGTGGAATTCATGGCTTCCCTTCTGTGTGTTTTAGGCTGATCCATACAAAAGCACTAGAATCTAAAATCTTTTATGCAGCAGTAGCATTGTGGCACAGTGTTTAGGCCACTGCTTGGGACACCTGCCCCCATATCGAAGTGTTGGTTTGAATCCTGGCTTCTCCACATTTGAACTGGCTTACTACTAATGTGCCTCTTGGGAGGCAGCCAGTGATGGCTCAAGGAGATGGGTCTTTGCCACCTGTGTGGAAGACCTGGTTGGAGCTCTGGTCTCCTGCTTCAGATTTGTTCAGCCCTGGCTGTTGGAAGCATTTGGGGAGTAGTGGAAGCGCTCCCTTTTCTCTTCTCTCTGTCTCTCAATCACTTTGCATCTCAAATAAATAGAGAATTTTTAAAAGATCTTTGGCTTATCTTGGGCTCCAACTATGAGCCCAATGAGGCAGAAGCTATCATTTCCATCTTTGCAATAATGAAACTGAGGGGTATTTCTGAAAGAACTTAATGGTGGGTGTTATTTTATATTGCATGCACTTTTTGCCAGGAATTTCATAACATATTATTACATAAATATGTCAATATTTAACCTGTTGTTTCTAACAGGGAGCACTGTGATTTCCAAGCACTCAGTCTTTCAAGTCTGAGAAGCCCCGGCCAACGCGGTAATTTGGTAGAAGCTGGGAACTTCAATTGTGTTACTCCACACTGCGCACCATCATGAACCCTGCCGTGACTTGGGTAATGTTTCTCCCATTTGTCATGAGCCCTAGGGATGGGTCTTGCACTTAAGCAAAAACTTGGCTAAGAAAGTGAAAATATAATACTCACACATGCATAAAACAACAGCACACACATATCACGTTAAATATTTTGTTTTCTGAAAAAAATGGTGAAAACAAACAGACTCCAAATTAAGATAATATTTTACCTTAGATTGTGAAGATTGATGGGAACACTCAACAGAAATGCTTACCATGACCCTGCACCCGTGCATTTCAGCCAAGGACCTCACAGACTAAGCAGAGAGCTTGCTATTCAGACTTAGCATCTCCTGGGTGCGGATGTGAAGGCCCTCCTCAGGCCTTTTGGGCAATTCATATGCACCTTAACAACAAAGAAGTGTGTGTTTAGGTAGCTGGACTCTGCAGGAGACTTGCGGTGCCTTTTCTTGACCTGGAGTTGGCTTTGTGTCTCCTGCTTTTCTTCCTTCTGGTACCCGGGCAGTTCAGTACCAAAGCCTCTTTAGGTCCTTGTGCTTCCACCTTCTGTGGCCTCTGGTTCACTGCTGCCCCAGAAGGTGATGTGTTCCACTTAGATCATGATTCCTGGTTGACCCTGTCTCCTACAAACCCAGTCAGCAGGTCTCTACCCACCAAGAAGCAGGGTGAAAATAAGGTTCAGGCAAACAAACTGGTTCAAATCAATCAGATCCAACATGGCACTCATATTAATCACCGCTCCACCTCAATCTCATTGTACCCCCATTAGAAAGCATTAGGATCTTATTCTACCAGCTCTAACTTCGGACCAGAAATGGTCTCCCCAAGAAACTGTTCAACCCATCTGGACAATAAGTAGCTGGACTCTATGCTTGGTATATGTTTGCAAGGAAAGAATCTTGATTGAATTTGAACCGTAATACTGCATCAAGGTGGAGGAACCCACTAGGGGGGAGGGGAGGGGGAAGGGTGGGGGGATTCCCAGAGCTAATGAAACTGTCACATAATGCAAAATAATTAATAAAAAAAAAAAAAGAAAGCATTAGGATCTTAAACATCAATTTCTGGGCCCAGCGCGGTACCTAGTAGTTAAATCCTCAGCTTACATACACTGGGATTCCATATGGGCACTGCTTCATATCCAGGCTACTCCACTTCCTATCCAGCACACTGCTTGTGGACTAGGAAAGCGTTAGAACCCTGCACCCATGTAGGAGATGCAGAAGAGTTCCTGGCTTTGGATAGGCTTAGCTCTGGCCATTGTAGCCACTTGGGGAGTGAAACAGCAGATAGAAGATCTTTCTGTCTCTCCTTCTCTATAAATCTGCCTTTTCAATAGGAAAAAAATCTTAAAAAAAAAATCACTTCACCTCACATCATGACAGTTTACAGTTGCCATGACAGCTTCTAGAAATATCTACACTAAGAGAGAAAACAGGTGGATTCCTACTTCCTGGACCTTGATGTCCTGTTCCTAGAAATAAGATGGATAGTCTACCAGATATTAGCATACATTTCCTGGACTTCATAAATGTAGAACTCCATCCACACACCAGGCTGTTTTGTCTATTTAGAATAGCCTGCTTCTTGCCACATTGCTTAATGAAGCTTCTATTTTAAAACAATTTTAATTTTATTTTTAATATTGTTTACATAGTTAAGACTGATACATGTACATGTAGGCCACCAATTATGGTGGGGAGGGTCAGGTATAGAGGAAGGTGAGTGGGATACATGTTTCAGGTTTATTTTTTATCCCGTGTCCACTAAAGGATGGGGGAAGGAGAGGGAATAGGGGCTGGGCCTTTGATGATAGCTTAGAAACCTGATGTGAGGAAGAGTGTTCCAAGGGAGTTACTTGAGTGGTTCGATAGTTCTGAGACATGGTCGGCCTCATTGCCCCAGGGTTGAGAATATCTTTCTGAGATATTTGCTGAACAAGTCAATCTTAATGTATCCACAGACCCAAGAACATGGAACATGCTCTAAAGCTTGGCCAGGAGTGTTGTCCAATCTGTTCTGCTGTCCATCCTCTGACAAGGAACTCTATATCCTCTGCTGGCCTAGCTGAACTGCCTGTCACATCCTCCCATATGCATTTGGGCATGCTGTCCACTGCACAGGCATTAGCAGCTGAGGAAACCCTGTCCCAGTACGTGCACTCCAAGATGGACTACATATATTGTGATTTTTTCCCTGTTGCCAGCATTTGAGTCCAGTGTACTAGTTGTAGAGTCCTGCAAGAAACCTGCCTGGGGTGACTTTCTGGGGCTTATTCTGATTACCCAGGGTCTCCTTTGAGTTCCCCAGGCCCTTTCTTACCCCTGAAGCCCCCCTGTGCTTAGTCCCATCTCCCACCCATTCTGCTAGTGTTCCCTGCCCTCACTGAGCGTGGCTGACAGCAGGTACTTACAGAGGATGAGTTAGAGCAAAGGGAAACTCCCATACCCCCTGATAGGCCCACACTTGTGTCTTCCACCGTCATCCCAAGCCCAGCCATGAAGACTGAGCCTCACGGCACAAGCTGACTTTGAGCTGAGTCTTTGCTCTTTTCCTGGAATGCAGCCATGCCTGGGCCTGGTGGGCTTGCATGTGGCTGTGGGGTTGCCAGGCTGTGTTGTCCTGGGAAGTTACTAACAGGGTCCAGCCCTTTGCTGGTGACAGTGGGAGCAGCTGAGACTGCAGCCATGTACTCTTTTGGTTCACAGAATCGTGATCCCTTGCCTCATCTGTCCTCTGAGTGGGAATCCTCCCTCCATCCCCTGAACATCATGGATGTCCTGCACATGGTTCTTTGCCGGGTGTGCTGGGCCACTGACCTCAGGTGGCTCCCGTGAAACCTAGGTCACTGCTCAGGAACAAGTGTCTTGGGCCCCTTCACCTGGTCACAGGCAGGAGGCCACAGGAGTAGGGGCAGGCAGGAAGGTGAATGCAATATAAAGGCCAGCGACCGTGAGTGGAAACGTAGGGGCCCAGGACTGAGCCCGGTGCTGCCTTGTGCTGCCCCTTAAATAACTCTTGTGTGTACCAGCCAATGCATGGTCTGGTTTGGGCCATCATCTGTACCAACCAGTACACATACTGGTAGATGCAACTGCCTGGACAGTGTCACCCCCACTTCCATCTTTCATGCGAACTGATGGGTGCTGTAGCTTAGCCCATACCAGTCTGCCACAGGCCTGGTCTTTATATACACACCAGCAGGTGCCATGGCCTAGTTGGGACGACCCTAAGAATTCCAACCAGTCCTTCTCCTACCCCTGGCTTTTATGTCTGCTGAGGAGGGCAGAGGGCCTTGCTCAGTCTGTCTTACATCCCATCTGGCTCCCATGCGTACTCAATGGTGCTGCCGTTTAGCTCAGCTTGACCTACCCCCAGACCCAGCCCAAATATATGTTGACAGATGCTACTGCCTTGACCAGCCTGGCCCTGGATCTCATGCTCACCAGTAGAGCTGCAGCCTAGTGGGGAGTGCCCATAGTTCCCCTGCCAGATTCACCCCCAGTCCTGGACCTTGCCCCTGCCAGCCGTGGACCTTGCCCCTGCCAACTGGTACTATGAGCTGACCCAGTCCAGCCTGCTCCTAGACCAAGCCCATACACATGTTGAGGAGTACTGCAGCCTTACCTGGCCTGGCCACAACGGCTGGAGCTGAGTCAATCCAAAGCCAGGAGCCAGAGCTTTTTCCAGGTCTCCCATGTGGGTGCAGAATTCCATGGCTTTGGGCTGTCCTCGACTGCTTTCCCAGGCCACAAACAGGGAGCTGGATGGGAAGAGGGGCTGCTGGGATTAGAACCGGCGCCCATATGGGATCCCAGCGTGTTCAAGGTGAGGACTTTAACCACTATGATATCGCACCAGGCCCTAGGAGAGACTCAATTTAAACAGGTGTCCAACTCAATGAGGAACCCTTCCCACTGAAAGGCAACCAATGGCTCTTCTTGGCTTGAAGAAGGGCTAAAATTTCCTCCCTGAGAAGAGGTCTCTGGTACTGGGTCAACAAGGTCCGTTAGAAAGGGACAACAAACTGCATTAACTCTAGACATTTCAAGTCTTTTAGCCCAGGATTTGTTCCCAATGACATGATTGGCTAGAGTTCTGCCAGAAAAGGGAGGGAGGGAGGGCTGTGTGGGCTTTCAACCATTGTAAAGGACAAAGGGAGTCAGAAGGGAGTGTCAGAACAATAGTCCTCAGCCCTGAGAACAATGGGTACCGAGCATCTTCAAAGTAGGGCTTTTGGTTTCCATGGGGCTGTTCTCCCAAGCCAGGAATCCTCAGGTGCCCTTGCATAAGCGAGCCATTCACCAAGGACCAGAGACAGAGGGAGAAAGACCTGAGAGTGATCAGGGGAAAATAGCGATTGCAGCTGCACCTGACTGTGTTGTGTTGGAAACTGCACCATGCATTGGAGATTGGATTCCATTGATCAAAAGAGAAGGTCCATGGATGGGCCATTAAAATGTCATAGAGGGCCTGGCGGCGTGGCCTTGTGGCTAAAGTCCTCGCCTTGAACGCCTCGGGATCCCATATGGGCGCCGGTTCTAATCCCGGCAGCTCCACTTCCCATCCAGCTCCCTGCTTGTGGCCTGGGAAAGCAGTCGAGGACGGCCCAAAGCTTTGGGACCCTGCACCTGCGTGGGAGACCCGGAAGAGGTCCTGGTTCCTGGCATCGGATCGGCGCGCACCGGCCGTTGCGGCTCACTTGGGGAGTGAAACATCGGACGGAAGATCTTCCTCTGTCTCTCCTCCTCTCTGTATATCTGCCTTCCCAATAAAAATAAATAAGTCTTTAAAAAAAAAAATGTCATAGAAAGTGACCAGTCAGTTCAAGTGCTGCAGACAGCAAACTCACTAGGAGCAGTAAGAGTGACATGAATTAGAATTATTGAATACACTGCAAAAGAATAGCAAGTATGACAGCTAGAGACTGTCTTTCACCCTGCAACTGCAACTTAGAAGCATTTATTATTATTATTATTATTTATTTTATGATACAATTCCATAGGCTATGGGATTTCCCTTCCCGCCTTCCCACATCCGCTTCCACCCCACTGATTTCCCCTATATTAGTACAATAGTATAGTCCTTCATAAGCAGTCACAAGCCCATCATTCTTCTATTGAAGCGTAACCTGACATTGCAGGTATGGGACAATGGCAGACAGCCCAGCATCCTATGAGAACTACAGATTTTAGCAATGTATTCCCCACCCATTCCTTTTGAGAAGAAAGGGGAGAAAATCATCATTTGTGACCATCTGTTCTGTGCTAAGCACTTGCTTTAGATCAGATAACCTTGTAGTTAATGATTACATTCTTTACTTTTCAGGAGTTCTAGCAAGGGAGGGAGGGTCTTTTTTTTTTTTTTTTTTTTATAATCCATTTTATTGTATTGTTGTTGACAATCTTTACATAGTTAACTATAGTTGAAGGAAAATCAAGAAAGAGAAGGAAAAAAAAAAAAGGTTCAGGGGGATAGGGAGGTGGGCAATGCTATTATGTCCATATTGTTTCCATCATGTATCTGAGGTAAAAGGGGATATTGAGGGAGAAGCCCCACCCGGTTTCCCGCCCACCCCAAGTCCCGGATGTGGGGCATGCTCTGAGATATGTGCTCAAGTGGAGTTAATAGTTCTCCAGTTATGAGTCACTGCCAGTTTCGCTCGATGAGGTGGTCCACTGATTGATATGGTCCATCATGAAGTCTCCATTTGTCCCATATTTCGCTGCCAACATGTAGCTGAGATGAATGATTGTCCTATTCTGTCTTCTGTCTTTTCTTGGTTAGAATTCTGAGTCCAGCAGTTCAAGTGGGGAGATCTCCAAAGATACTTTGAGGTATTCCCAGACCAGATTCTTGTATGTTCTAGCAAGCACAGGGCCCGGCACAGTCCATCACCCTGATCAGCTGGTGGTTGCAATTGCTGTGTTGGTTCTGTTTTCAGTCCCGAATTGCACTGGAACCAATGGGTGTTGCAGTCCAGTCTGGTTCGGCCCTTACATCAACCAGTGGGAGCTGTAGCCTAGTTGGGGCGACCCACAATAACCCCCACCAGACCGCCCCCTACCCTGGTTTGCCAGTATGTGTAGCAGAAGACCAATCTGTCCCCCATCCCATTGGCTCTGGTACTTGTCAATGGGTATTAAAGCTTAGTTCCATCTAACCAACTCAACCATCCAGCCCTCACAGATATTGTTGAGTACCTCTCTATCTAGCAATCCCAGCCCCCGTCCTAGTTTTCATGCCCTCCCACGGGACTAGTGACCCAAGAGGGGGGAACCCACTTTTTCCCTCCCAGGTCTCTCTGTCCCGGTTTATGCACTCTTTAGGTGGTCCTGTGATTTGACTCGACAGAATTAGTCCCCAGTGCCAGCTTCTGCCAGCTGATGCTGTGGCCCTGATCTTGTCCACATGCAGCGCACAGGTGTTGTAGCCTTGCTTAGTCGTGTCTGTCTCTATCCCAGCCAACACTCTCCAGTGGGAGTGGTTGTCCAGCGAGGGGACCAGCCCCTTAACCCCCCCGCCAGCTCTGCCCCTCCCTTCCTGGATCTCACGTGTGCTGGATGGGTGCTGCATTCATATCCAGTACAGGCGACCACGCCCTGGCGTTCCATAATGTGTACTGGTTTTGTCGCAACCAAACCCGGCCCATTCCACACTCTGTTCTGGTGATCGGATTTGCCAGAGGATGACATGAACTGATTCAGCCTGGTCTGCTCCTGACCCATGCCGAATGCATGCCAGTGGGAAACTTTCCATGGCCTATTCTGGGCTGTTTCCAATCATGCTTCTCGCGCTTACCTGCAGGGACTGTGTCCTGCCGGAGGAGTTGCCCAGGCTCCTCCATCAGAACCCCTCCCAATGCCAGATTTTGCGCTTGCCAGGGGGTTCTTGAGCCAACCCTACTCAGTTCACCTCCTGTCGTAGCAGGAACAGTGGCTTTTCCTGGCTGGCTTTCACCCCATTCTGACTCTTGTTGTTGGATGTTTCAGGCCAGCCATGGCTCGTCCATACCCACATACAGCTCACACATGGCTCAGAAGGGGATTGAGACCCAGCCTAGTCAGTCCCACATCTACCCTGTTTCTCCATAACACCAGATGGTGCTGGGATCTGAACCGGCCTGGTGCATCCAATCCCAGCCCACACTAGTGCCTCGGGTGACTGCAACTGTTTCCTAGATAGAACGCAGCCCCCATTCCAGCACATACACCCCTTGGTGGGAACCTCATCCCAGCTGTGGCATCCCAGATTGGGACCGTTCCTAGCCGTAAATCATGCACCTGCACGTGGTTGCTCCGAGGACCATTAGGTGCCAGCCTGCTACACAAGCCGGAGCTTATCTTTTACTTGATAGGTGTTCAAAGCTCAGCATTATTAAGGGATTGGAAGTTCTTCAAAGGAAGAGTTACTGGCATTGGGAATCTTTAGGATTGACTCAGATCCCAGAAACAGTGGGGTCACTCTAGAGCTATCTCAGCAGCGATTCAGATGTCCAATACCCCAGAGCTCCCCGGCCGGGCGGCCAGCAGGCACATGGCGGACTGGGTTCGGGATCCGAGCTAGACGTCCTCTCCCGCAGCCCTCGGCTCGCCTCTGGCAGCCGGAGGTTAAATCCTGCAGGCCCAAGGTTGCGCCCCTCCCCAATCCCGTTCACCCACCACCCAATGAGGGTGGTGGGTGGGTCCCGGACATGCCCAGTCACGGAGGCCTCCCCCCTCGGCGTACTCACCCCAGAAGGAAGCAGGCCGCACCCAGGCATGTCCGGGCCCAGCCCGCCATGAGCCATGGGCACATGGCGGACTGGGTTCGGGATCCGAGCTAGACGTCCTCTCCCGCAGCCCTCGGCTCACCTCTGGCAGCCGGAGGTTAAATCCTGCAGGCCCAAGGTTGCGCCCCTCCCCAATCCCGTTCACCCACTACCCAATGAGGGTGGTGGGTGGGTCCCGGATATGCCCAGTCACGGAGGCCTCCCCCCTCGGCGTACTCACCCCAGAAGGAAGCAGGCCGCACCCAGGCATGTCCGGGCCCAGCCCGCCATGAGCCATGGGCACATGGCGGACTGGGTTCGGGATCCGAGCTAGACGTCCTCTCCCGCAGCCCTCCAAGGGAGGGTCTTACAAGTTCCTTCACGTGTGCTTCCGTGGCAGCTCACATTCTCCTGAATGGAAAACAGGCTTATTTCTGTTGGTAACTGATCACAATAATAAATGATAATTAAAATAGCTTTTTATTTTGGGCCCACTGTGTTAGCTGGGCATAAAGTCATGGGGCAAATAAATGCTTGAAATAATCCTTCAATTTTAAAAGGAATGACATGTAGTCATCTACCTAGATGAAGTTGCACTATATCCGATGTAGAGAAACTTATGAAGTTAAGAGACTCAGGTAAGAAGTTGAGTAGTCTGGTCCCAGGCTCCTGCCTTTGGTCTGGCCCAGCATTAGCTCCTGTGCCGTATAGGGGGTGATATGATAGTCTCCATTACACAGTTACTGTACATTCCCTTAAATGAAAAGCCACAAAACAAAATCAATAACAGGATGAAAAAAAATTAAATAACATGTCACTGAGAGACTAATGTGTTGCTGAAGAAATGAAAAAGAAAATCAAGAATCTTACGGAAGAAAATGATGCTACTGTATGATTTATGTGTGTCATTGAAGATTTTAATGAGAAAGAAACTATTTGAAGAGATGGAAGTAAAAATAAGTCAAAATCCATGAGGCAGGTTCTGCTGTTGTTTGTTCTCTCACTAACTATACCTTTGTGATCCCGTCTTCCCCTTGTAAATCAAGACCCCTCAAACCATGAGGGTGTGGCACCGGGAGACCCAAAGGGCTTCGTCCTGTCCCTTTGGCTGGGCTCTTGCATGGGGAGCCATGCCACCTGGCTACAGGTACCTGTATAGGAGTAGCATTTTTTATTATTCTTTTTAAGATTTTTAAATTTTTATTGGAAAGGAAGATCAGATTTACTCAGAGAAGGAAAGACAGACAGAAAGATTTTCCAATGCTGAAGTATTGCCCAAATGGCAACAGCAGCAGCTGAAGCTGAGCCAGGAGCTTCTTCTGGGTCTCCCATGTGGGTGCAGGGTCGCAAGGCTTTGGGCCGTCCTCGACTGCTTTCCCAGGCCGCAAGCAGGAAGCTGGATGGGAGTTGGAGCAACCAGGACACAAACTGGTACCCACTTGGCATCTGGTATTCGAAAGGCAAGGATTTAACCATTGAGCCATTGCACCGGGTCCTGGAAAACTTTTTTATTTTTATAGTAAGAGCCTCCTCATAGCTCAGCTGAGGTGTTCTTTGTTTTTTTTTTTTTTCTTTTTCTTTTTTTTTTGTTTTCTCATGGTCAAATGGGCTTTCTTGGTCAAGCAATTTGCCTTCCTGGCAAGATCAGAGAAGTTCCTATTGCTCTGTAACTTAGGGGCTCTCCTGCCCAGCAAGTGCCCCACGTCTTGGTTCAAGGTTTGATATTCAGAGAATACACTTTTACTTGGGACGGATGAATTTGAGCCTAGTATTGGCAAAGTGGAGCCTGATCATGTGGATTCTGGGATTGGTCTTTCAATGTGTGGCGGTAATTTAAGGAATACCTTAAGCAGGTATGATAAGACACAGAGACATAGAAATGACAGTCTTGAGGGAGGGTGGGGCTGCTTGTTGCTTCTGAGCTGTAAGAGGGTAGGAGAGGAGACTCAGCTATTGGCTGTAATCTGAGTCTCCCTGGGTGTGCAACCCTTCTTCTTGGGCTCCCTGCTGGTTCACAGGGCTTGGCTGCAGAGCTGCTAAGAGCAGCTGTATCCCAGGGCCCACAGTGAGCAGGCTTCCACTGTGGCTCAGGAGCAGCAAAAGCCTTGGTGAGGCAAGCTGTGTCTCAGGGGCAATGCAGCCCCTTTCACTTAGCTTAGGGCCTACAAGGGCCCCAGAGGTTCTCCAGCAGTGAGCATCCTAGGTACCAGAGGCATGCATTAGAACTGCCAGGGTCATCAGGCTTATCCTGCTCCTGAAACATGAAACCCCTTCTGATTCAGGGTGATTTTTTTTTTTTTCACTGTTTAAGGAATTTTTATTAAAGCAAGAATTTTATAATCCAAATTATGTTTCCTCGCTCAGTTATCAGTTCTGTTCCTTAAAACAGAGCTGCCCTTCTGAGCTATTCCACAGTAAAGAATTACAAAATTAAAGAAAGGAATGCTTTAAATTTTTGTACTTTGCTGAAAATTGTTTTTTTCCAGGGTCTATAAAACATTACTTTGTTTTTACATTTTACTATTTTTTTTGTGGTTTTTGTTGTTTTTAAATCAATAAGTAATCTAGGACTAGCACTGTGCTTGCTAGACCTGGCATTTGCTCGATACATAAGGTTCAAAGTTTCCTTTCCTTTTTTTAAAATTTATTTTATATTTTGCAATGTTTTTTTTTCCATAATATTTAAGTTTTTCGGTGTTCAGATATTTTTTTTTCGGTGAAGCACGAGTTTCCTTTCGTGGTCCCGATTCAGGGTGGTTTTGAGAGATGAAATGGCAGGTGCTGTGTGCTGTGCAGAGACCACCTTGCGTCCAGTTTGTGTCCAGGACTTTCTCCATGCTGTACTGCCTGATGTTGCAGGAGGCATGCTGGAGGCCTTGCCTTGGCTGAACCGGAGGCCAAGTTCCTGGGTTCTGGCCTGCAGGCAGGAGCCACGGGGCTCTACCTGGCACTGGCTTTCACTGCGAAAGGCCTGGTCCTACGACATGGACTGAATTGTCTCTCCCTCTCCCAAGAGGGAGGTGTTTCTTGCACGCTGTACTGCTTGGAGTTGGTGGAGAGCAGACATCAGTCATCTTATCCTTTCTGCTGCTTCTTACTATTCTAATGCCCGGCACTGTGGTCTCCCACCTGGCTTCTCCAGATCTTGTGAAGGTGGATTGGCGCCTCAAAGCTGTTCACCATACCATCTCAGTGGGGAGACATCTGGAGGAGGATGCTATTCAGCTGTTGTCTTGCTGATTCATCATCATGAAACTTGGGAGAGAGGTGTACCAAAGGAGACAGCAAATGCCGGCAGCATTCTACAGGAAAACAAAGACTGCAGATTGCACCTCTGAGGGTAGACAGCAATAAAGAGAACGCTTTTCAGGAGTCAACCTTTGACACAAGGAGTGCTGGAACTGACTCTTGCTAGTGGTACAAAGTCCAGTCACGTCTTCTTCCAGTCTCAAAAGGTTCAGTGATGTGGGGCAATCACGGTGGAGGAACAAAGAGGCAGAGTCAAAGGCAGAGCACAGCCCAGGTGATTCCTGGGGTTTCAGAAGTCCAGGATGGTCTTATCAAACTTAGCTGCCCCCTGTGCCACTGGAGTGCTTGTGCAAGCACAGGCTGCTGGGCTCCAGCCCTGTGACAGAGTCAAGAGGTCTGGAGTGTTATCTGAGATTCAAAACGTACCTGGTATTTCAAACAAGCTTCCCTGCCATGCCCATGCCATTGTCCCAAAGAATACACTTTGGGAACCACTACTACTAGATAGACAATCTTGAGTACCTACCAGTGGTTAGCACCAGCCTAATTTCCCAGGTAGGCAGGGCTGGTCTGTTGAATGGGCAATGAGAATTAAATTCTGCATAATTGGGACAGGAATACTGAGTGTCTGTGTACAGTGTCTTCTCGTCGGCATCCCAGCTCATCTCCTTCCTCCTCCTTCTCACAACAAGGAGGAAAGAGTCATGCTTGGTGGTCAGGTCTCCGGTTCTTCCTCCTGGTATGGAATTTTCTACAAAACAGAGAAACCAATGGAAACCTGAGAGTCACATGGATGTGCACTGGTGTTTAAGGAAATGGAGGTGGATCACAAACCCTGTTTGGCCCTACAGCATCCAGGAGGAGAGCGGAGTGAGCAGTTTAGAGAGTGAGATGTTCCAAGATAGCCACAGGAGCTCAGAGAGCCTCAGAGGGCGGAGCAAAGTTCTGTAACTGATGGGCTGAAAGGCAAAGTGACTGTCTCATTGTATGTGGTTTCTTTCTTTTTTATTTTAAAAAATTAATTTGTTTGGGAGGCAGAAAGAGAGAAAGAGAGAAAGAGAGAGCACAAATGAGTACTCCAGTCCATTGGTTTATTCCCACATGTCCACAGCGTTCAGGGCAAGGCTGGGCCGAAGGCAGCAGCCTGGCTCTCAACCCTGGTCTCCCCCCACAGGTGGCAGGGATTCAGGCACACAAGGCATCACCTATTGCCTCCCAGGGTGTGCATCAGGAAGAAGGTGGACTTGGGACTTGGAGGTGGAGCAGGGACTTGAACCCAGGGACTTCGATATGAGAAGCCAGGATTCCAAGCCAAGTCTTAACCACCTTGTCAAAAGTTCAGCTCTACTGTTTCCTTGACTATAATATCGTGGAAGTCTGAGTCACAAGATTTTTGGGCACAGAACTCATCTTGGAATCACAATGGCTTCATTCTGACTCTTCTGCAGAGGTTACGGTGTCCACATTGGGGGCAATATGGAAGCTGACAGCTGATACCAGCAGGGATGTGGAATGCAGAGGCTGGCACTGACACCAGGAGGTTTGCAATGAGAAATGGCAGGTGAGCACCAGATGAGAAAGGTTCTTCAGAAAATTTATTGAGAGCACCAGGTTTATTTAGTTTTAAAAGAAGTGTATTTTCTTTGTTTATTCTCTCTCTCTCTCTCTCTCTCTCTCTCTCTGTCACACACACACACACACACACACACACACACACACACACACACACACTGTGCCACAACAGCCATCCAATGTCAGGTTTGTGACAGTGGATTGTTTTGTTTGATCCTTAGCCGTAAATCTGATTCTGAACTCTGGAGGCTGGTAGTCTCTCTTTTTCCCACAGCCAAATAAAATTTAGTAAAGAGAATGAATTCGCAGAGGGTAGACGATGGCGGTATGTAGACGGAGTATAGAATAGGAGGCAGCAGCCAGGTCCTTCTGCAGGCTGGGCCTTTTATATCTTAAGGGCCTTGGGGAGTTTGCAGGGGTGGGGAAGTTCAAAGATGGGAGAGTGGGCAGAGCCGAAATATCTTCTATCTGGCATTTCAAACTCTGTGGGCTTCTTCTCTTTGGGGGCTAGGTGTTTGGAAAGGAATGCAAAAGGTGGGATGGAGAATAATACAAGCCATGGGTTAGGATGGGCTTTTGAAATGCAGGGCAGGAATTGCCTGGGCAATTGGCTTTACTTACATTCTGGGAGCTGTAATGGCTGAAGACCCACAATGTCAGAGCTTTATGGCCTTTCTCCTGATAGTGTGTTTCAGGGATGGCCAGAGGTGGGCTGGTCCATAGATGGGAGTCAGGAGCTGCTTCCAGGTCTCCCACACGGGTGGCCCATCATCCACTGTTTTCCTAGGACATTAGCAAGGAACTGGATCAGAAGTGGAGCAGCTGAGACATGAACCAGTGCCTATATGGGACCAGTGGAAGGTTATCCTGTTATGCCACCACACCAGCCCTTGCATATTTCCTTTTCAAAATTTTAAATGTTAATTTATTTGACGTCTGTGTATGTATCTGTGTGAGAGAGAATGGAAGAGAGAGTGTGTGTGTTCTAATCCATTGCTTCACTCTCCAAATGCCTGCAATGGTTGGGGCCTAGACCAGCCAAGTCAGGGACTGGGAATTGAGGTCAAGCCTCCTATATTTGTATGGACCCAAGTACTGGAGCCATTGCCTGCTCTCTTGCATGGGCTTCATCAGCAAAAAGTTGGAGTCAGGAGCAGAAGCTGGGAATTCAATCCATGTCCTCTGATAGCAGATGGAGGTTTCCTAACCACCGGCATGAATGCCAAGCCAAATGCGCACCCCCTTAGAAGTCATTTAAATGCATACGTGATCTGTCTTGAAGCAAGAGAGCCACTGTGCAAAGAGGTAAGTCACCAGGAGGGCTTATGACTTCAAGGAATCAATGTTATGAAGAAAGGGAAAGATCTCATAGGGAAAGCATGCTTTTTGTTCCTAGCTGGTTTAACATGCATCGAAGAGATTTGGACAAGGAGTTAAACATCTGAATAACAAGAAATCTTTAAGCAGCATTGCTATTCTCAAAGGACCCCAAAGCCCGATCGAGTTTAATGAGCTGTTTTTTAGACTCAAATCATCTGCCTTCCTCTGAAACCCTTGAAGAATAATTAGTCTTTGATTCCACAGCCACCTGACACAGCATTGGATTCCTGTGTTTTTTGAGGCCCCGTTTTCCATAAATATCAGTGGGTGCTCCCCTCATCAAAGGTTACGTTCCCATATGGTTATCCAAAGCCAGCATCTTATTTCTCATAATGTGTGATAATACGTCATCATCATATACATGTACATTACGTCAAATTTTTTTTAAAGATTTTATTATTATTGAAAAGCCAGATATACAGAGAGGAAGAGAGACAGAGAGGAACATCTTCCACCCGATGTTTCACTCCCCAAGTGAGCCGCAACGGGCCAGTGCCCGCCGATCCGAAGCCAGGAACCAGGAACCTCTTCCAGGTCTCTCCCACGTGGGTGCAGTGTCCCAGTGCATTGGGCCGTCCTCCACTGCTTTCCCAGGCCACAAGCAGGGAGCTGGATGGGAAGTGGAGCTGCTGGGATTAGAACCGGCGCCCATATGGGATCCCGGGGCATTCAAGGCCAGGACTTTAGCCGCTAGGCCACGCCACCGGGCCCCATTACATCAAATTTAAAGTAGCCTAGTGCACTAGCCTAATGTACCTGAAATGACCAGGCCCAGGGGTCAGATAGTCACATCTGTGGTGTGTATCAGGAAAATAGTTCTGCTAAGGAGCTCACAGCGGGAGAATGTAGCCCTGAAAAATGTGATAGACTTAGTGCTGCCCAGGCTGTCCCAGAATGTCCCAAATGTCAGGAAATGCAATGAACACCACCCTCCATGCTAGACTCAGTGCTGCCCAGGCTGTCCTGAAGGTCCCAGAACGTCAGCAAACCAATGAACACCACCCTCAATGCCAAGGTGGCCGTCGAAGGCAAAG
Organism: Ochotona princeps; assembly: GCF_030435755.1. Lineage (NCBI taxonomy): Eukaryota > Metazoa > Chordata > Mammalia > Lagomorpha > Ochotonidae > Ochotona > Ochotona princeps. Next base: position 115,271,862 of record NC_080834.1, read on the forward strand.
CTAGGTTCTGCACAGGGTGGGAGCTTGGACTGTGCCTCTGTGTGCTGGCTTCTCCGCTCCCACGCATCACTTCCTTTTGTTTTCTCCTCTGCCAGGCTTTCCTTCACACCCATGGAGAAGGCACTTTCCAGGAGTGAGAAAAGCTTGTGAAACAAATATTTTGGTTGTATGACAAATCAGCTGTCATTTGTTTTGCATTTCCGCTGACTGTTTTACATATGCCTCTCTGCCTGGCCATGTCTGGATGTAGAGGGCTGAGCCGTCGAGCCCTGGGACAAGAAATAAAGGCTGGATGGCTGGACAGCACTACAGCATGATCACACACACACACACTGGTCACTGTTTTCCAGAGGTCCACTTCAGCAATATATGCTTTAACTGTTCAAAAGTTGTTTTCTCAAGAAGGTACTACCAATGGAGGGCCACTGACTGCAACCAACTTTGTAACAATGTTTAATTATTTTCCATTCTTAGACTTTAAATCACACTGTAGACACTACTTCTATGTCTTGTTTTATTGCACTTGATGGTTTGTGATGCAAACATCTTCCGTGTCATGAAATGTGCTTAAGGAAGAACACATTTCTAAAGATTGTATTGCACTCCAGTGCTTATCATAGCGACATTTATACAATCACCGTTGGGTATTGAAGCTAATTTCAATTCATCACTACTATGAACTGTGCTGTACTTGACATCCTGGTGAACATCTTGGTGAACCTTTGCTGTCAAATTGGAGTGCAATTCCCTGGCCAAAGAAGAAGCACATGTGTTCTGAGGGCTCTTGACGTATATTGCTGAATTGTTTTTCAGGAAAGTTGTACGATATTCCTACTTCATGCTCAGAACCACTGTGCTGTCTGCAGTACCACATGAATATCCTAGGAGGAAAATATGACACGCTTGATATACAGTACCTGGCAAGCAGTAGTGACTCAGTAAATGGTAATTGATGCTGATGATAATGGACAAATCTGTTATCACTGTAGCCTCTGTCATGCTCCTCCTGCCTCACTGGGAGCGTCAGCGCATCTGTGGTGCTCCAGCGTCTTCCCTGTCCGTCAGCTGAACACACAGCACCGCCCAGTTATGCTCCTGTAGTGATTTGCTGAGGGACTGATGAGAAATCTGATCAGCTTCTTGAAGCACGTAGAGTTACTGGAAGAAAAATGACTTCCAGAATTATCTGCCCTGGCTTTTCAACTGATATATTTGTTTTTAAAAAAAAATGTAATTTATTTGCATTGTACCTGAAAGGCCACGAGGCAGGCGCGCACACACACACACACACACACACAGACTGGTTCACTCCCCAAATGCTTTCTTTGTCCAAGAGAGGCCAGGCTGAGATTGGAGCCTGGAATACTGTCCAGGTACTTCATGTGGATGGCAGGACTCAAGCACCTGAGCCAGCATCTGCTGCCTCCCAAGATGAGCATTAACAGGAAGCTGAATCTGAAGCAGAGCATCCTGGACCCAAGCCAGGTACTCCAATATGAGACTTAGGTCTTTACACCCAATACCCACCACTTGACTGATACTTGGAGACCATAACTCCGTGGTCCTGAACGTAGGCTGGATGGTGCATCATCTTGAAGCTTTGTAAACAATATCAAAGTATATCTTAGTTGCTGGACGCAAGGCCAGGGCACTGGCATATACAACATTCTTTACAGGGATTTCTATAATAAAACTAAGTAAGACCTGAGAAGCACTCACTTAACCTACAAGACAAGCTCTTTGAGAATTCAGGCATTGGGCTGGACCATGAAGGACTCATCTAGAAGCTGGCATCTTTCCAGGTGTTTCTCAGAGATTAGACCATGTATGTATATTGGATGAAAACACAGGGATCCTCATTCTTCAAAACTTTGGTAAATAGTTACTAATATGTTGACTGCTTGGAAGGCCACATAAATCAACCAGATCTTTCTAGATAAGCTGTGTTTCCCTCTGTCTGTAATGACTTCCATAAGCCTCCTCCCCTCTCCTGCCCCCAGGAAGAAACTGAAGCTCAAGGTATTAACTCACAGGAGGTCAATCCTTTTGGCACATTATGCTGCCCTTAAAATCCCCTTCCTCTTTTTGTACCCATTCAATTTCTTTCTTTCTGTGTGGGGCTGACATGATTTCACATTCATTCCATAAATGTGCCCCTATCCCACTCCTCCCCTCACCCCTCCAACAAACAGCAACAATAGTCTCATAAGGTATTATGAGTGTGTGGGATAAGTCCAAGAATGTATCTAGCCATCATTTTATAAATATTGATGAAGCATGGTAAAATGTTTTAAAGGAAACCTTAGCTGAAGGAGTGTCTTGGAACTTAGCTGTTTCCTTTCATGTCTTTCAGATCTCGTATCCCCGGCCCTGAAACCTAAACACCCAAGAAGGGTGGACCAAAGCCCCGTGTGGATTCAGGGTTGTGGCACCAGCGATTCTGTGCCCGGTTGCCTTCAGGGGAGGAGGGGTCCGAGTATTGTCGTTGGCACAATAGCCGTTGCCTTCCAGCTGTGACAAATATTTAATGGCACAGTGGCTCTACAGAAGGGAGCCTTGAGTTGCAGTTTGCTCTGTTGAACTCCCTTTACCCAGGGATAGGAGAAATGATAAGCTCATTGTGCCAGAAAGAACAGGGGTCAGAGAGCTTTGCTGACATTGCCTGAGGCCACAGGGTAGGGTCAGCTGTGCTGGAGCAGAGCTTGGGCCTTGGGTGGTTGAGCTGCACTGGGACTTGCTCCACCATGTTTCTCATTCCCCTGAATAGCTGCTCGTTGAGAAGTGGAAGACAAAGAAGCATGCATCATGTTATGTTAGCTACAGTTCAAAAACTGCAAAATAATTTAAATGACAATAAGGGGTTGGTTAAGGAAACCGTTCATTCTATACAATCTCAATATTAAAAGTTAAGTTTCAAGAGGGTTCTGCAAGAAATGTGATACATGTCAATACCACCAAAGTAACTGCTATCCATGTAGTACATTATCTTCCCTCTCCCCAATACAAATAAAACTGTTAATCAAATTTGAAAAAAAAAAAAAAAAGTTAAGTAGCAGGTTTTTAATCACTGGAAAAATATTTAAGATTTTTTAATTGCAATGTCAGATATATGTATAGAGGAGGAGAGACAGAGAGAAAGATCTCTGTCTCTGTCTTCCATTCACTCCCCAAGCAGCCGCAATCGCCGGAGCTGCTCCAATCCAAAGCCAGGAGCCCAGAACCTCCTCCAGGTCTCCCACACAGGTGCAGAGTTCCATAAGGTGGATTGTCCTCAACTGCTTTTTCCAGGCCACAAGCAGAGAGCTGGATGGAAAGCAGGGCAGCCGGGATTAGAACTGGTGCCCATAGGCGAGTACTCTGGCTGTGGAGCTGCTACATTGGGGCTCTGGAAAAATATTTAAAGCAAAAATTATTTTTTCCTGGATGATCTTCATGTTCTCGACTTTAAAGCCCATGCAACCAAAATGTGGTCTGTGGTCCAACACCTGTGAAATGGTCCAATTATTCGAGCTTGTGAAAAATACATACTCTCAGGCCCCACCCCTGCTAAATCAGGATCTGCATTTTAACATCATTAACACTTGGAAGGGGCCTAGAAAAGCAAGAATTCTTAAAGGTCAGCCCCGATACATCTTCTCTACTAAGTGCCTTTTGTTAGTGATCCTTGTACCTTTTAGCATCTTAAATTTCCATTGGTCTGGGATGTAACACTTGACACTTGCCTAAGCACATTAAATGTTTAAAAAAATAGAATGTTGGAGCGAATATTTTGGCAGGTGGGTGAAGCCACAGCCTGGAATACCCACATTGCATATAGGAGAGCCAGCTTAAGTCTTGGCTACTCCACTTGCAATACCGCTTCCTGCTAATGCACCTGATAGCCCAAGAGGCTGGGCTCTTGCCACCCATATGGCAGAACGACATGGAGTAAGCCTTCTGGTCTTGCTCCCAGCTCCTGTGGGAAATTTGCATGAGGAATAACTCTGTGTCTACCTGTCTTTCCCTCTGTGTCTTCCTGCCTTTCAAATAAGCAAAAAAAAATTTTTTTTGCTAAATGAGTTTTGTTCTATATTTTCCATACAGTGTTCAGGAATGTTAGATCATAGATTGAGATATGCAGTTGATGTTAACTCTATTTTTCTATACCAAGCCATGTTTTCTTTTGTTTTTAAAGATTTACTTATTGTTTTAAAAAGATTTATTTGTTTCCAATGGAAAGGCAGATTTACAGAGAAGAGAGATAGGGAGAACAATCTACCATCTGCTGATTCACTCTCCAGTGGCTGCAATGGCCAGAGCTGAGCTGATCTGAAACCAGGAGCCAGGAGCTTCTTCTGGCTCTCCCAGGTAGGAGCAGGGTCCAAAGGACTTGAGCCATCCTCCAGTGCTTTCCCAGGCCATAGGCAGGGAGCTGGATGGGAAGTGGAGCAGTTGGCAAATAAATAAGCAGCCATAGGGATGCTGCAGGTGCTTAGAGGTACAATATTACCCAGCTGAGCCGTTACTCTGGCCCCCTAATGTTTTAAACTTTATTTGAAAGTTAGAGCCATACAGAGAGGAAGAAAGAACTCCCATCCCCTGGTTCACTCCCCAAATGGCTGCAATAGTCTAGACTGGACTACGCCCAAAGTAGGAGCTTCTTCCAGGTCTCCCACATGAGTTCAGGGGCCCAAGCATTTGGGCCATTTTCCATTGCTTTCCCAAGTGTATTAGCAGGGAATTGGATGGGATGTGGAGCAGCTGGGATTTGAACCAATACCCATATGGGATATCCGTGCTGCAGGCAGAAGCTTAACCTGAAGCACCACAGCACTGTCCTTCAGACCTTAATTTCTACTTTAAGCCCCAATCTTTCTATGGTGAAATCTTGCCAGTTGATCAGAAGGAATCCTGGAAAATCGGAGTTGGGTCGGTCTGGTTGCCACTAGCTTCTGGTATCATCAGACCAATGTGAAAAATACCCTCTCCAGGTAGATGCAGCCCCATGGCAGCACACATTCCTGCCTTCACCTGCTTCTTGGGCTGGAGGTCTCTATTTCATGAAATACCTGCTCTCTATGGTGATGGAGGTCCTGAGTTCAGCTAATCGAGAGCCTTACTTCTTCATTCAATGCTTTATGTACATTTCAGGAGCTTCAATAGTGGCAGCTGGTTGCCAAGGGGTCAGAAAAGACATGAAGTCCCTGCAGTCCTCATCCTTCTCCGTGGAGAGTCCCTGCCTCTCAGGCGTCTAAAGAGAGAGTGGTTCAGAGGGTGCTGGGACCTCTGTATTGGTTAAAAGCCCCTCTGGGCTGAACTTTTTCTCAGAAGAGTCCGGGTGCTCCATAAGCCTCGTGGGGTGCAGGGAGTCCCATGAGGCCATCACAGTGCCATCTGCCTGCTTGGTCTTCACAGCCACCTGTCATGTCCCATTTCGAGGAGGTGTATAATGCTTGCTGACCTCCTGAGCTCCAGCCACATCTCCCTGTGGGATTTTGCCAGTCCTCCCTCTCCTAAGGCTGCTGGGGGAAGGAAGGGAGCAAAGACAGAGCCCCCCGCCCCCCCCCACATGGTCCTTCTTCCGTTTTCTAACCCAGGAAAGTTTTGGCAGGCAAACTGCTCCTTAGGTTATCGTGCAGTTTCCCCATCTATTCTTGTCCATGGACGTCATGTCCTGGTGTAGGATTTACAAGTGAAAACTTTGACTATCATTATCAAAAGGCAGATGCTCCATTCTTTACTAGTAACACCTTAGAGGAGCAGAAGGGAGAACGCTTTGAATGAGACATGGAAAAATAATGATGAGCAACATCTCAAAATAACATTCAGTTACATTTCAAAATAATATCCAGTTATACACACTTTCCATATTTTCTGCAATGAAGTCTTATAATCAACCAACAACATATGCAACAGCAGAAAAAAAATCTTGTAAGATTTTTTTAGCAGAGATGTTTACGTTTTTGTAACAACCATTTTTCCTGCTCTTATTCTGTCCCCAATGCACAAAACAGCCACTACGTAGAGCTTGCACTTACTGAACGTTTATTCTTTGATATACATTGTTGAAAGTACCTCATATGGACTTGTATTATCTCTTTTTAAAAATGATTCATAATTTATTTGAAAAGCATGTTTACAGAGAGAGGAGAGAGAGAGCTTTTCCATTCTCTGGTTCACTCCTCAACTGGCCACAGCAGCTGGAGCTGAATCCATCAGAAGCCAGGAACTTGGAGCTTCTTCTGGCTCTCCCACGCAGGTATAGGATCCCAAGGACTTGGCCACCCTCTGCTGCTTTCTCAGGCCCTAATCACGGAGCTGGATGGGAAGTGGAACAGCCAGGATATGAACCGGCACCCCAAAGGGATGCCAACACTGCAGGCGAAAGATTAGATTGCTAGCCACTGTGTTGACCCCCTCAAGAGCAGTGTTTTCTTTCCTCTCTTCTTTGGAATTTGGGCTCTGGTTGTCAGCATTTCTTTGAGGAGTTTCTCCTGTTGTGCTAGTCTGCTAGCACCACCATAACGCAGTCCCACACACAGAGGGGCTTAAATGGCAGATTTGTGTTTCCTTAAAGCCTTGCCACTGGGAAGCCTCAAATCAAGGTGATGGTGTGCTGGTTTCTGCAGGGCTCGGTCTCCCAAGGGTTAACTCCACAGCTTAGCTTGTTTCTCTAGGGGAAACAGGATGGGCAATCTTGGCCTGATACATTTAGCCCCTGGCTTGACTGCAACTTCCCTCTTCCCTGCTTCCCCCTTTTTTTAAGATGCCCCTGAGGGAGCTTAGGAGTTGCTTGAGCATTGGGAAAATACTGGGAGGAACTAGGCAGCCTATAAAAGAGGCAAGCCAACTTTGAATAAACGGCATTCTCTTTACAAGAATGACCCACTGCATGTTGTCTTTTTTGTAACCCCAGTCCCTCCACTCGGCTCGGGGTACGCGGTGATGCAGTGATGCGGGCATTGCTGACAGGTATCTGATGATGTCTCTTTTTCTGACTATGTGGGTGGCTGCCTTCTTGCTGTGTCCTCACATTACTTCTGCTCAAAGAATGCACAGGGGGAGAAAGATATTTCTGAGGTCTCTTCAGTTCCTTCTACGGACATCATCCTATTAAATTAGAGTTAGTCAAATTAATCCCTTGGGACTTCATTAAGGCTTCTTTTAATCTTAATTATCACCCTCAAGGCTGTGTCTGTAAATATAGTCACACTGGAAGCTAGGATTTCAAAATATGAAGTGCGGTACAGGTGTCATTCACAGTTATAACACTTTGCCTGATGAAAATGTCTTTGATTACCTGTCATGTGTGGGACCCTGTGCTATCTACTGGGAAGAGTAGTTTGTGAATATATTCCTACCCTGCCTCAAGGAGCTCCTCCTCTAGTGGTTGACTTGTGGTCATTAGAGTAGTAGGAAGCACAGTGAGCTAAGAGGTCATGGAAAGCCCCCAGTGTGGCCTTTGCTATGGTTGTATCTTGAGCACATAAATCCCACAAATACTGAATGTGCAGTAGAGGGACAAAGTGGTACATTAAGCCGTTGGAGGGTTTAATCAGAGGAGTTTCTAGGAAACTTTGCAGTGGGAACTGGAGATAAACTTCACAGCTGGATCCGAACTTAAAGATAGGACTTGGTTGGAACCCCGAGGTTTTGATTGCCTAGGACAGTCTCTCTCACTCACTGTGTCATGCTCCCCACAGTATCCGCAGGTTAGAGTGGAGAAGCAGCTTGGCACGCAGGACAAGGTCCTGGGAGGGACTGGTCCTTGGGAGTGGGGATGCGGGTGAGGGTGAGGAGGAGGCCACTGACCTTCTCACACTCTCTCAGAGCTCCATCAGAGCAGGCTGAGCTTGTGTTCTGCTGACTAACATTTGCAAAGATTTACTTGAAAGGCAGAGAAAGAAAGAGAGACGGAATGCAAAAGAGATCTTTCACCTGCTGATTCACTCCCTAAGTGACTGCAGCAGTCTGGGTTGGGCCAGGCCAAAGCCAGGAGCCTGGAACTCCATTCTGATCTCTCAACTGGGTGGCAGGTTACCAGGCACACTGGGAGTGTTAGGGAACTGAATCTGAAGTACAGCAGCCAGGACTCAAGACAAACGCTTTGACATGGAACAGCATGCGGCAAGTGGTGACCTAAGCTACTATTCACGACAACAACCCCCTTTAAGCTCTCTTCATCAATTTCAAATGAGCTGTAGCTCCTCGAATCTGAGACTTGATGTTGGCTACAGCCCTGATGGCAAAGAGCAAAGAGCCTGGGAATGCAGTTACTGCCATTTTACCACAAGAGGGCACTGGTGGCTTCCTTCTTGGAAGAAGAGAAAGCAAAGAGAAAGATGGCGTCATAGGGCTGTGCTGGAGCTTTTAGGTGAGGAGAGAAAAAGCTTAAAAGTTGTTGTGTGCATGATTGTGGGCTGTGTTAGAGACCTAGTTTCTTAGTTATTAACATATGAATAGTGCGTATTGATCTGGTCTTGACAGCTTTGAACGTGGCAAACAACAGGCTAGGAGGTACAGAATGTCAGGTTTCATAACCTGGAATAAATACCTTCACTGGAAGATAAGTCCAGCAGAGTAGGTTTTGTAACTTGAAGGAGAGTGTTTTGCACACACTCTCTCTTACTGATTTGAAATTATGTAAGCATACTGAATATTGCTTCAGGTTGGAGGAATATATCATGTCCAAATTGTGTCATCTTCTCAAAATGCAGCTGGAGAAAAAAAATAATCTGTCCGCATTTCAGGGAACTTTCAAATTTCAGTAGCACATTAAATGTGGTCAAAAATAAAATGGTCAGTTACATTTCGGTTTGTAGATTCCACCAGTTATTCCATACCTTGTTTGTAAGCATTTTTATTTTGCTATTGGACAGATGTAATAATCTGGTATCTCATTGACGTTTGAACTATGAGGGACAAATTATGTATAATTTTCACATTGAAGAATGAAACTAATAGCATATAAAAAATTTCAGTAGCACATTAGTCTAGACCGCCAACATGAGCAGTATATGAGTCACCCCGCTGGGACATTGATGGGTCCCAGGGCCCTGCCAGCTCACCTCTGCTACCTGCTTCCTACACACATGTACCAGTACCGGGCTGTGATGGTATCCCACATCCTCCTGGGGCCTGCATGCTTCACTGTCCTCTAGTCACTATAATTAGCTTTCTTCTTTCGTCACCCACTAGGACAACTTGGATGAACTCCTGGCACTGGCCTGGCCCGGCACTGTTTGTTCCTGCTTTCTGGGAGTGAACCAGCAGATGGAATAATTCTTTTTGTCTCTCAGTAACTCTGAATTTCTAAATAAACACTATTTTAAAAAAGAAAGAATAGAACATCAAAAAATACAATACAAGGCCCAGCCAGGGCCAGCTTGGTCTGGATTTGCCACTCTTATCTAAGGAGGTGAGAATTGCAAGTGGAGGTAAGACCAAGAGCACGTATCTGGCTTGATGCTTTCAGTGTTGTTTTCTCATTTAATTTTTACCACAGTCTGCAATGCTGTTGTTACTGCCTCCATTTTACAGAGGAGGAAACCAAGGACCGAAGGATATAAGAAGCTTCATTCAGATCTGGGATTTGAACTCAGACATTCTCAGTTAAAATCTAGCATGATTCAGTTATGGCTACACATCTACTGTCTATGTTATTAGAATTACTTGAGCTCTTTCCTGTTCTCTGACTTCTTAAAGTTCTCTGGCTTTTCTTTAAATACTTTTTATTAATCATGACTATACAAAGGAAGTAATAATAATGGCAATAGCAGACCCCAGTTACGAAAGGCCGTGCAATGTGCCAAGCCTGAGCACTGTGTTCTAACCAGTTCTCATTAGAACTCTACCACGAAACCGATGCCTTGACCAGCTGAGTCATGGCACCAAGGCTTAAGCATTTAAACCGCTATGCGACACTGTCTGTTGTGAGACTCTTACATCTGTAGAGAAATACTCAGGCCTATAGGGTTGTTAATTACATCTTTAAAATCTGGAATAATAGAGAAAAGAAGAGCAGTCATACCTTTATGTGGGATGACATGATGACGCTGCTGGAAAAAGAATGCTGAACCAGGAAACCTTTTACCTTTCCTGCTTAGACGAATAATCAATGCTGGTTATCTGTTTTCAATTAGAAATTCCAGAAGCCTGTGTTGTTGTTTTTTTTTTTTTAATTATTGCATAGGAAGTCAGCTTGGGTTGTTACTGTTTGCTAAGGAGCTTGTTGAACTTATCACAGCTCATGGATGTTTCTGGCTCAGTGAATGTCTTCAAGTGATTTAGGTTGAGGGGATGCATAACCATTCAACTGCCAACTTCTGGTATCTGGCAATAAAACAACAATAGGGGGAATAAAAAAAGTGGGCATGTGGTTAACACTGAACTTGAGATTTTAGGTCTTGATATTTTGAGCCTAATAGGTCTGTAGTCTCGAACTTGTAACATTGGGGATGAAGTGCTCGCTCTTGAAAAGAATCAGATACTAAGGGTGGGGTGATTCCCAGTTCCAACGAAACTGTATCACATAATACAATGTAATCAATGAATAAAAAAATAAAATATAAAAAATAAACAAAAAAGAATCAGATATTAAACTAGATGTCAACAGCTTGTCAATATGCCATGAAGTAATATTTAAAGTTGCAGAGTTTCGTATTCTCCCATCAGTGTGTTCCTCAGCAAGACTCGAGTGACCATCGCCTGAGTATCTGGGATGTGAGCAGTCCTGCTAGTTGGTGACATGTCCGTACACTGTTCTGGATCATTTACTGAAGAGACAGGCATTGGACAAGTGGAAATGCTTGGCCACTGTGCCAAAGCACCAGACCAAAGAGAGCTCTTCTGCTTGAATTTCCCTAAGTAAGAGCAAATACTATGGTACGCACTAAGTCGCTGCTTTAGGGCACCTGCATCCCACATCCGAATGCCTAGGATCACTTCTCAACTCTGCTTCAAATCCAGCTTCCTGCCTGTATTCCTGGGAAGCAACAGGTCTAAGTATTTGGATCCTGCAAACCTCATGGGGCTCCAAATGGAGTTCCGCTCTCCTGGCTTTGGCCTGGTCCAGCCCTGACTACTCTGACCATTTGAGGAGTGATTTAGAAGGTATCACTGTTTTTTTTTGCTCTCCCTTTGAATAATGAATAATGAATAATGAATAATGAATAAATAATGAATAAATAAAAAACTTTTTGAAATTTTAGAAAAAAAAGGTTCCCTAGGTGGAAGCAATGAACAAGAATTTCAAAGTGGATGAGCGTGTGATATCTTAGCGGGAAGCATCTTCCAGCAATCCAGAGAGACGTTGGATTTGCTGTGTGAATGGTGAAGGCTGTGGGGTAGAAGGCAGAGTGGCACAGTGGGCCTAGGACCACCGAGACCTCAATCAGTGCAGCTCTTCCACTAGAGGGCTCTGTGACTCCGGGTGAAATTCTCTGTCAGCTCACTGCTTTGGATTTTCTTCTTCCTTTCATCAAACAATGGGGTTGGATGAAGTCATCTCTAAGTACTTTTAGACATTATATGAGTCACGATTTAATGACACCTCTACTCTTTTCTTCACACGCTCTACAATGAAAAAACTTGACTGCATTGGATGGGGACATGGAAGGATGCTTCTCTGCATGTGTTTGAGGGTGATGCATTATGCCACGCTGTCCTCTGTCAGGAGAGCACACCGACATTCACTAACTAGCAAAATATTGTTGTCTTCTCCTTGGAGAAGGTGATTGTAATGTGCTTGATCACAAAATGGGCTCGCCTATTGCTCCTTCACAGGTGCCTTTACTTACAGCCAACAGCTACACATAAAAGACAGAGCTTTTAGCCCTCTCAGCCGACTGAACTCCTGGTGTGCTTGGCACTTGTAAGATCGTTGCCATTTGGCTGTGTGTCAGGCATTGTGCCAAGTCCCTATTCTATCTCACACACATATCTCGTTTATAATGCCTTCCAAGAACTTCTAATAATCCTTCTTTAAACGAACCAAGCTATTAAGTCGAATTCACACTAACAATAACTAATGTGTACAATGTTTTGTTCCAAGCTTTAAGTGCTTCACACATGCTACTCTGTTGAACCCTCGGTATAACTCTCTGGATTGCCGCCACTAAAAATTGTTGATACAATTAACCATAGAGATTAAATAGCTTCATCAAAGTCATGTGACGGACACCTCATGGCAGAATCAGGCTTGGCGCCAAGGCAGTCGGTGTGGGATCTTCCAACATATCACACTTGACAAAGGGCTAGTGATCTGGACAGATCCCTGCTACTTTTCTGCCACTAGATTAACATGAGCCTTTTGCCTTTTTTTTCCAACTTGGTAATTTACTGCAGAGACACTTTGATTCAACTCTGTTCTATTCTTAGGGTTTATAACTTGGGAAACCTACCACAACTCCACCAAGATAATGTGACACCCTGATCGTGTTCATTTTGTAGTTTGCTTATTTTAAAGTTCGGAGTACACGTTGATAAATGTTAATATGCATGTCTGCATGCGCTTGTACACATGTGCGTGGGATTGGAAAGAAATAAGTTATTGGAAAACAGAGAGGCACCATTAGGGGACAAGAGGCAGATGCGCTCGGCAAAACTTTGCAAGTCTATCTGAAGGAGGAGATGATGAGGGTATCAGCACGACACCGAGTAAAATGAACCCTCAGTTGCTCCTGAAAAAATACAGCTAGAGTGTAAGGTCATGTTGGAGAAGCCCCAGTGAATTTTCCATGCCTAGCCAAAGCACTGTGCTTCTAAGGTGTTTAATCTTGACTGTGAGGTTCTCCCTCCAGTTTAAATAAAGCTCTGATTTAATACTCATTGGAAGATTTCTCTGTGGATTTTTGTTGGTACAAAAAAACCCCCAAGTGTCACTATTTGAAAACAGAAGACTGGAATGATTAGGCTATTGACCTGCAGCTCACCACTGCCTGATACAACCAGGAGACTCACTCAGCATTCAACTGGGATTTCCTCTCCTCTCCATTCCATCTCCTTACTTGAGTCAAGTGTTTATGTGATGTCTGGCTGGGGCCAAGATGAAAATGGACTATGGTTTCAGCATATACTGTTCAGTATTTATGTACCTCAAAGGTGTTCCAAATTCAGTCTAAGAGCCGAACTGGCTATTGGCCATTAACTTCACTTTCTTCGCAGCCTCGTGGTTTCTATTCCAGAAGGATTTAAATTACAGTCCATCTCTAGTCTCCAGGGAAGAAACAAGCAAAAACTAATCTCATGGGCGTGGAAGTTTATGATTTATATGATACCTTTGAGAGCATCCTGTCCCAGGCCCAGTGATTCTTGGCAAGTCAACAAAGTTTTTCTTCAGCATCAAACTGCTTGGGTTGCAATTGTATTGCCTGAAGTTTCAAGTTATGTTCTTTCCACACAGAGCCTCTCCCAGAGTTGTTCCTTGGAACATGTTGATGAAAAGGAAACTTACTAATCAGAAGAGCACCTTCAGTGCCAGAAAGGAGAAGAAGTCATGAATTCTCAATGTGTCCAGTGTCTTGTGAATACTCTTTCAGTGTATTTTGGTTGGAAGAAAGATATGGAAGTTTCTGTTGATTTGTTCTCATCTAACTGCATGAGAGAAAACTGTTGAGGCCTTCTAGGGACAACTGACCACCAGTTAGGTGATGTTATTACTTGATTGCTATTCTAAGATATCTTGATTCACATAGGGGGCTTTGGCAATAAACTTGACTGTTCAATCATTCATTGTTCTAAAGTCATTGGGCTATTTTCTCTCAGAAGTTCCTTTCAACTGGTATTATTTTGATAGGTAATAGGAAGAATGCTGCTAGTGTATCTCCATGATTGTACAGAGCTACAAGACTCTTTTTTAAAAAAGATTTATGTATTTTTATTGGAAAGGTGGATATAGAGAGAGGAGGAGAGACAGAGAGAAAGATCTTCTGTCCGATGATTCACTCCCTAAGCGGCTGGAACGAATCCGAGCCAATCCGAAGCCAGGAGCCAGGAGCTCTTCTAGGTCTCCCACGCGGGTGCAGGGTCCCAAAGCTTTGGGCCGTCCTCGAATGCTTTCTCAGGCCACAGGCAGGGAGCTGGATGGGAAGCTGGGCCACCAGGATTAGAAGTGGCGCCCACATGGGATCCTGGTGCGTGCAAGGTGAGGACTTAAACCACTATGCTATCGCGCCGGGCCAAGACTCTTTTTAACATACACATTGTTGGAATTCTTACAATTGCTCTCTGAAGGAGGTTATTAGTATTTCTAGTGTATGATCTGGAAAATAAAGGACTACTAAGAACAGTTGCAAAATCACAAAGGTGGTAAGTGACAGAGTTAGTACTTGAGCATGGGTGCTTTACTCTGATTACTGTTGCCAATCAATAACGTAGGGAAAAGATCAAAGTTTTCTTTCTGATCCATCCTGCTACCATCATCCTCTTAAGGGAACAATCTCTCAAAGTTCTTGAATTTTCTCTGTCTGCTAACTTTTAGAATTACCTTCAGGTCGGTGGCTTCCTTCCACCTTTGTGGAGCCGGAGCCACCAGGGGCTTTGCTCTCCACCATGGGTTCTGGGGTCTAGGAGACTTGTGTTTGGGGCTGTCAGAGTGGGTCTGAGATCATGCATGTGTTTCAGTACCAAGGCGGGTGGGGAAGGGGAAGGGAAAGGCCCAAGATTAGCATCGTGTGCCCATGGGCTGTGTTTGCAAGCACAATTGTCTCCCAGGCAAGTGGAGAGATAAGGTCCCAGACCTACATGCATGCCAGAGCACTGGGTCAGGAACCCCGTCTATGATCTTGGGGCTTGGGTAGGCAGGCAGAGCTCTAGATCAGCATGGAACTTCACTAGAAGATTGAGTTTGGAAAGACCAAGCTGGGGAACCCGTGTGCTTCTGGGCACAGCTACTACGTATTGCTCAGGGAAGCAGGGAGGGCCAAGGGATGTGAGGGAGAGAGGACTGACTGCTGAGAGAGTACATTACAGATGGGGAATGACTTCTGAGGGACTCCCAATGACAAGGCCACTGTACTTGGAGGTAAACAAAGGGGTTGAGACCAAGAGGTTTGGAGAGAGAAGCCAGAAGACATTTCTGGGTCATACTAATACACCCACCCAAATGGGAGAAGTGAGTTGGACTAGTTATCATCAACCACCAACCATCACCCACCAATGTACACAAAAGCTAGGGCTGGGGGCATAACTGGCTAAATTACAATACCCTCCAGTGAGTGTCAGAACAGGTCACATTAGGCTTGGCCATGACACTAACCAGAATGCAAGAGAATCAGGTCTGGAGACTGGTTCTGTGGTAGATATGTGGACTCATCCCTGTGAAAGTGAAATATCTACTGGTTTTCTCAAGAGCTTGAGGACATGTCCAGCCCAGATTGCCACCCCCAATCCAGCTCTCACAGTCATCAGTAAGAACCACAGCCCAACCAGGGCCTCCCCTTAAATCCCTGAGCAGGCCTATTCCCAGCCAAAGATCTTGCATGTGCCAGTGTTTGCTCTGACCCAGCATGACATAGCCCATCCCTAGTCTTGGTTTTAGCCATCAGATGCTACAGCCTGACTTGATCTGGCCCTTTCCGGGTCCCAACTCTCATTGGTGGATGCTATGGCCTAGCCCTGTCCAGTCTGCTGCCATCCCTGGCTCATGCAATCCAGTAGGTGTGCTAGCCTAGCCAAGCATGATCTGCGCTCTAGCCTTGCTCCTATACAAGCCAGTGGGCTAAGGTTGGTCCAGCCCCACCTGGTTCACCATCCTCAAGAACCAACCCACATACTTGCCTACAGGTGGAACTGCCTTACCCAGCTTGACCATTCAATACCCAGGCCTAGGTCACAAGCTTACCAGCAGGAGCTACAGCCCAACAGGGGAGTTTCTCAAGTTCCCCCACCAAGTCCACTCCCAGACCCAGATCTCATATGTGCCATAGAGTGTTAGGCCCTTACCTGGTATAGTCTGCCCCCTCTATCCCCACCTTTGTATGAGCTGATTGATGTTGCGGTCTGGTCCTTTCTATACCCTATTCTTTTGGTGCATCTATGGGTGCTGCAACCTGGACCAATATGGCCTGTCCCAACCCCAGCACCCACGAGTGTCAGAGGGTTCCATGGTCATGCCTAGCTCAGCCTGTCAATACCCTCAAGCTTGAGCTGGGTCTGGGAGTGGACCAGGCATAGCTGGGGCTGTAACACCCAACAGTAAGAACCTGACTGGATGTGGAACAGTTCGACAAGGCCACTGTTCTTGCCAGGACAGGTGGTGGACTAAGTCAGCCTTGGTCAAGGATTCCAACCATGGGAGAATTGCGGGATCTATGGTCTGACCATGGAGTGCATGTGTCAGAACTGGGCCTCCTTGGTGGCTTAGATGAAGCAGTGGATGGTATACTCATTTACACATGAAGGATATAGGATCCACTGGAGCTTGCTTAGGACACCTGGTACCATAACAGAGGAAGGAGGGCAGAACAAACTGATCAATTACCCCAGCCAAGCAATGGCGGCAAATAGCTGGGTGAATAGAGACTCTAAGGTGGACTGTCAGCCAATGGACATTGGAAGGATTTCCTTATCCTTGGATTGGCTAAATCAACAACATTTCAGAACTATTGAAACCACTTGAGTAGAATCCTCAAAGCATGCTCCACATCAGTCCCTGGGATGCCATCGGGTGGCTGCTCCCTATCCCCGGGTACTGAGGTGCTTGGGAGGCTGGGTGCTGCTTCTCCTTTTTTCTCCACCTGCCCCCTTCACACAGGAAGAAGAGAAAGAAAATTTGGTAACAGTAGTCTCACCCACTTTCCCCTAATCCTCGACCCTTCCACCATAATAAACTATATAAACATCATCAAAAACAAAATTGGAAAAAAAAAAAGAATTGCTTTCAATTCCATCTTGGTCTACTTACCTGGTATACTTGGTTTGAAGCCAATAGACTCAGTGAATAGCATTTTCCTCCAGGATGTTATTGAGATAGGACAAGTCATTTCTTGTCTCACTATGAAAACAGGGAGGATGAAAAACAAGGAGGATGCTTCATATGTCTCAAATGTGTTAGATGTGGTACAGAGCTACATGCCACCAGGGGCTTGTCTGTTCTTCCCTGGAGGAGTGTATCCATGCTGGGCTCTCCTTGGCCTTGGTGATCTGCCTGAGTACTCCAGATAAAACAGCCCAACCTGCCCATCACACTGACAATGTCAAAGTGAGTTCCATGCTCTTCAACTTCTACATCAAAACCCTCCATTCAAGACCACACCCTTCCTGTTCCTAATCTGCCAGCACGCTCTCTTTGAACCACTGGCCCTCCTCAGAGGCAGCAATTTTGCCCCCTAAAGGACATTTTGAAAATTCTGGAAGTGGATTTTGCCTTCATAATGTTGTTTTTGTTAAACACTACAGATAATTTTATGATGTTACTTTCATTTTATTTCTTCATGATGTAATCATCACTCCATTTACATTGATTCAAAAAATATGAATAAAACAATTGTGCTCTCTATAAATTCTATTTTTTGATGGTGAAGGTGAAGAATGAAATGTTGATTCTAAAAAAGGACTTTGTTTTGATTGAACACCATTGCTCCAGGTCCCATGGCTCCCGGGTCAACTATGTGATGTCCAGAGCCAACGGTTTCAGGCTTATCAGGAGCTTCTCATCTTGGAACTTGTTCCTATTCAAAGCACACTGGGCCAACATTCTAGTGGTTTCTGATCACTCCCAACACGTTTTTCTGCAACTAGAAGGGTTTTAATGACTTTGTCCAACCCTCCACTGGTCATACAAACATCTTACTCCACAATTTGTTTTTCTACAGGAGAAAAATCATACTGCTTTGAAAATATTTTATGAATGTTAATTTAGATGTTGTAGAACATACTAGCAGAGGAAACAGTGTGTAGTGGATACTCAGTAAATATTTGGACTTTTCTTCTGGCCTCACATATTTCCGCTATCAAATTATTACTTCTTTTGCTACATTCCTAGCATTGTTGATTTTCAGAGCATAAAGTCAGATAATTTTCTAAATATATAAAGTATAGCCAAAGAAATTTTTAAGATGTAAGAAATCAATCAATGAGCTGCCAGCAAAGCATGAGAGTGTCAGTGTTCATAGCTGGATGCCATAATAAAAACAATACTTGGATTTCCTAGGTGTAACTTTGCTATAGGAGCTGCCTCTCCAGTGAGTTCTTGGGTCTCACAGAGGTGCCTGATGATGAGGTTGTGCAGTGAAAAGTATTAATCTTCATCCAGTTCCATGCGGGATTTCTGTTTGTAGGGTGGGAACCTGTCATTCTTTTTTGTTAGCACCAACTGTCTCTTAGTGAAACATTTTCTCTGCACATGGAGTTGTGGGAGACAAATGCTCAGGTTTTTTTTAAACTTATTACTTTTAGAATGATCATATGTTTGTGTACGTATATATTCACATATGGATGTATACATATAGTTTGCCTTGTTTGATTTTATTCACAAAATGTTTTAGGGAAAAAGGAGCAAACACATGGAGAAAAGAATCCTCACACCTTCCATATTTAATGGTTGGTGATGAGATACTCTACCTCAGCAAGAGATACATGTGTTAATGTGTTTCTGAATCTCTGAGGATTTTGTTTTGGAAAGTGGCAGAATGACATGTGAAAAGGGTGACGGAGGGAGGGTCGGTGGAGACTTTCATTGTGAGAACTCCAGGAGCCCAGTGCTAGAAGAACTAGATCAGCATTGGCTCCAATTCTGCTTCCCTATCATGCCCTAAAATGAGCTATAAATAGCAGAACTTCCCCTGCCAGGAAGCAGGGCCTTGGAGTGAGGTTCCAGAGTGAGAAGGATTCCTTGTGAAACGGGCAACCCCTTCTTTGACAACACTTGGAGGGATAAGAGTAGGTTTCAGGGATTATGGGGCTTGTGTATGCAGGAGAATTGATTCTGAAGTGTAGGTTCTGAATGGAGTTGTCTTAGGGTTCATGAACACCCTGAAATCAAATGCAGGTTGAATTTTGGGGCTCCAGAGGAAAGGAAATGGGAGCAGAGAAAAGGTAAAGAAGAGCTTGGCTGAAGGCCTCTAGGACACTCTCCTAAGCCAGCCCCTGAATTTGGGGTGAATCGGAGGATCAGAGGAGAGCGAACAGCCAAGAAAGTAGGGCCCCAGGCATATGGTAGGTATTTCTGTGTTTGGTCATGGAGTCTATGCTGGACCTGTTTCAGACTCTTTAGTTACATCTGTCCATTCGAATGATGCCTACATCCTGCCCAAGTCCTTCTGAAGCTCCATGGCAATGCATATGGTTTCAAAGGGGATGCCCCAGAAACTGTGTGGTCATTCTTTTATTTTGGGTCAGTCAAAACCATGTACATAGGCTCCCAAGAAGAATTCCAAAGCTCCTAACATGCCATATTTTTTCCCTACCCCTTGATCTTTCATCCTTGATGCTTATCTCTGCACCCTCCATGTCACCCTACAAACAAAAATCCCACGTGGAACTGGATGAAGATTAATACTTTTCACTGCACAACCTCATCACCAGGCACCTCTGTGAGACCCAAGCACTCACTGGAGAGGCAGCTCCTATAGTAAAGTTACACCTAGGAAATCCAGGTATTGTTTTTATTATGGCATCCAAATATGAAGATTTTCATATGAAATTGAAGCCTGTTTTTGCCAAGTTACAATATTTTGTAGCCCATGACTTGAAGCTTTGTTCATGAAAATGCTACTTTATTATTTTTTTTTTAGGATTTTTTTTTTCATTAGAAAGGTTAATTTACAGAGACAGGAGGCACAGAGAGAGAGAGAGAGCTTCCATCCACTGGTTCATTTCCCAAATGGCCACTACAGCCAGAACTGAGTGGATCTGACACCAATAGTCGGGATTTTCTTCTGGGTCTCCCACACTGGTGCAGGGACACAAGGCCTTTAGTTTTCCCAGGCCACAAGCAAGGAGCTGGATAGCAAGTGGAGCATCTAGGACTTGAACAGGTACCTATGTATTACACGGGTGCTATTGGTGGAGGCTTAACTTACCACCCCAGGATGCCAGACCTAAAACTGCCACCTTAGATTACTATCTGCAAAATACAGATTCAAAGTTACCCTTTGCATAATGCTCTAAGGTTTATGGTGTCAATGTTGTGACATCCTGCAGTAGAACATAGTTTCGATTCCTGGTTGCTCCATTTCTAATCCAGCTCCTAGCTAATGTACCAGGGAAGGCAGTGGAAGTTGGCCCAAAAACTTGAGCCCCTACCACCCAAATGAGAAAGTCTTGGATGGAGTTCTAGGCTTCTGTCTTCAGCCTGGACAAACCCTGGTCATTATAGTCACTGGGGGAGTGAGCTAGCAGAGGGAATATCTCTTTGTCTCTGTCACTATGCCTTTTAAAAAAACAATTTTTTTTTTTAAAAAGTAAGGTTTCCATCCTTTTCCTATATTATCTGGTTTTAATCTCATGACATGCCTTTAGGGAGGTGACCGGCTGAATGAGAAGCAGTTGAGGCTGAGAGAATCAGGTTTAGCATAGCAACAGAATCAGACTCCAGGTATCAGACATGTCCTAATGCACCTGTCTGTTGAGGGGTGCTAGCCCGTTACTGGTGTTGGGGATGCCTGGATTCAGCAACCACATATCTTTGGCTCAGATCTGAGCATGGTCATGGACTAATCCAATGATTTTGCAAGTCACGTGACTTCTGCCCATGTTAGATTTCTTATCTGTAGTCTAGTGATGGAGAGCTACTGCGTGTCTGACAATGGTAAGGAGTACATGAGTTGCTACAGCTGAAGTTGCATGGATGTCTGATCCAAAACATGCTTTACTCCTTAAAGGCTTGTAAGTGTCCTAACCCATCTTCTGCTTTTAATCCATTTTGGAAGCTAGCAGAAGGTCAAAAATAGCTGCCTTCCTCAGGGAAGCCATGGGCTGAGCCTCTGAGGAACTTCCCATCTTGATTCCATTCAGAAGGAAGGAAATCCACTAGGAATTCCAAATCTTTGGGCTGGCATTGACTTTGGACAAGCCCAGCTCCCTCCTATCCTGAGGATGAGGCTGTTTGCATTCATGCTGTCTCCCAACTCTTAATCCAGGGTTCGGTTTTCATCCACAGAGCTCAGGCTCAGCACTTCAGCCCAGAGAACACACCTACCTTCTTGTTTCTTAGAAAAAAAAGGCACACCTGCTCTGTAAAACGGATTGAAACTACTCGGGCGATTGTCATACTATGTAGCTAAAAATATTGGAAAAGATTACCAAAAGTAGAAGTCAAAATTAGGTTTTTGATAAAGTTGTAATTTGAGGGGCTTTTAAAAGAAGTAGACAAAATAGTTCATCGGGTTTCCTTTGACAAAGAAAACTAGCAAATAAGAAATAACAAATTAGGAATAACAAATAACAAATAATAAATAGCTAACTAATAGCAAATAAGCTGTATAACAAGAAGAAAATAGAAACTGAACGTTTAAAAGAAAAAAAAAAGGTGACTTTGAGACGCATCTGAATTAAAACGGACGTTTCTGGTAGTTGGCAAGCTCTCAAAGCAGGAAGGAATACTGCCCCCTACCCTGTCCTCCAATAGAAACATGGATGAGTTTGGGATTGTTCTTTTGAACAATTTTCCTTTACGCCATTAGGAGAGAAGCCACTGATTAATCTTTCAGTTAGTGTCCTGCCATGGACGGCAGATGAAAAACAATGTTAGGCATGCAGCTGTTCCATTGGAAATGAGGGAACATCTAGTTCATTTGTGAACAAAATATTCTTGTTTTCTGCGGTTGGGATACAGGCAGAGATTTCTGGGGCAGGGGAATAGCTGACACCCAAGGGGACTCTGCAAACCCCTCAGACTCCCAGAGTAACAGGTGCCTCAGTGTGGATGTAACAGCATGCATCCATATAATGTGGGAAAGAGGTTCTGGGTGAGGTTTTTCTCAAGGGAACGGAAATCTACTTGGATGGATCACACAAGTGAGGGGCAGCGGTTATTCTTCTGAACTTTATAATCTGACTTCTGTCTCTAAGTTACACACAGCAAACTAGGGCACAAGCAGGCCCACTCCAGATACATGGACAGCAGGCCAATTAGTAGAGAAGTCACATATTGTGAAGTCTCAAAATTTACCAAGAATAAGATATGTTAACAAATAAATCAGAATTCAGCCAAATACGTTCCCTTTTCTTTCTTGTACAAAATATATCTTGTTGTTTGTCCTGGTATGAGGGTGTTTGTGGACGTACAGCAGAGGCCAGAATGCAGGCACTGGGAGCAGCTACATCAGCACACGCCATGGTGGTTCTGGGGTTGTCCTGACTTCAGATGCACTGCTTGGAGTTCTGATCATGGATTAAACTAGTTTGCAGGTTCCAGTTGCTCTCTGTATGCACATGTGTGATGTTTTAGTGTTTCTTAAAATGGAACCATTTGTATTTCATTTGGGATGATTTTTTTTTAATGTGACCATTTTAGCGTCTCTGAGCCTTTATCATTGAATGTTCTCAGAAAACCTTAACCATTGATAAGAATCTGTCAAGTCGCATTGTAGATGTTTCCTAACGGGGCGTGATACTGTCCCTATTTAAAATCTCCGGGGCCTGCTGTTGAGTATCTTACATGGGAAGAACCTGTGCCTTTTGTAGCGGCAACATATGTGGGTGTTGGAACCTTGCTGGCACTGTCTTCTCTAAAAGTTGAAGCTCCCTGGGAGGCTCTTCTGAAATCCTTCAGGAAAGCTTCTGTGTGATGGTGTCACCCAAAGACAAGCCTGGTGCCTTCAACTGACATCATGTGAAACAGCTTAGCTGACATTGCGGCATAGCAAGCTAAGCCTCTGCCTGCAATGCTGGCATCCCATATGGGTGCTGGTTTGAGACCTGGCTGGGAAAGAGGTAGAAGATGAACCAGGTGTTTGGACCCCTGCACCTGTGTTAGAGACTCAGAAGAAGCTTTGGGGATCTGGCTTCAGCCAGCACTGGTCCTAGTTGCTGCAGCCATCTGGACAGTGAACCAACAGATGGAAGATTCTCTGTCTGTCTCTCTTCTTCACTCTGTAACTCCACCCTTCAAACAAATAAAAAACAACTGTTTATAAAAGGAACCAGATCTTTATCCATGTTCTGTCTAAATGCTGGACCTACTAAAGGATGAAGTATACTAAAATGGTTGCTGTTTTAAGCTTTCAAATTTTGGAATAGTTCTCAATGTAACAACAGATAAACAAAATATTCCCAGTGGCAGAAATGGAAGCTGAGGTGGCCTTCCCATGAGAAAAGGAGGTGCAAAGAAAGCCAGAAACTGGGGGTAGGAGAAGTGACTCTTAAGAATACTACCAGTTAAGGGTGGGGATCATAGCATAGGCTCAAAGATGCCTAAAAGGTTAAGGAAGTATGTATCTACTAAGATATTGAAAACTCAAGATCCATTTAGGCCGTGTGAGTACCAAAAGTGGCAGGGCAGGAGATTCTAAAAGACATCAAACTCAGAGTCAAGTGTGGGACAATAGGATTCCTGGTATTCTGGAAAGTTGTTAGGCTCAGACCCAAAAGAAGAGATATTAAATGACAGGAGCATCTTGGAAACCAGAAACTGCACCCATATCCAAGGGCACCCTGAGGTCAAGAGCGAGAGAGCCAAGACTTAATCATGTGGAGTGAAAGTCAAGGATGCATGTCACTGAAGGTTGGCTGGCTGTGAGCCTTAGCTCCTCCGTGCCCCGGTGAGTATCAGATCTGCAAACTTAGGAAGCAAAGCTAAGAGAAAAGGGCAAGAGATGGCAGACGTGACTGCCCATCAGTTTATTTCTGTGCAGAAACAGACACATAGATCAATGGCTTTGAATAGTATTTTGGTTATGTCTGGGTCCTGGGGGGAAGCTGACGGTGCACTTGAACGTTCAATTGAAGAGTCTTACATAAAGAAATTACTCGCAGAGCTTCTGAAAACGGCTGCCACAGACCGTTGTCCTCAGAAAGCCTCCTGGGCAAGGTTGGCATGATAGTGGGAGAGGGTTCCCACAAACCACTGACAGGAACAGCTCGCTGTGCCTACACCATTCATGTCAACAATCTTGTTTATGCTGAAAGCCCACTTTCTTCCTGGGAGTCCAGGAACCTGGCACTTGCTGGGTGAAGGGTGCTTACCTACAAGACCAAACCTCAACAAAAGCCCAAACTCATACTGCACATTCCTGAAACTGAACATCTCGCACATGCTGTCACAGTCAATGCTAGAGTCTGTGATCTTGCACCTGGCTTCCCCAAGACCTCACTCTTTCTACCTTTCATCTGAACTGGTTAGACTTTGTATCTTTGCTCTGTAATAAGTCTGAATCAACACGCAACTGTGTGCTGAGTCGTGTGAGGCCCCTCAGTGGATCGATCATCTCACTGCCTAGTGACCTCTGTTTCCCCAGTAAACAGCAAGGTGAAGGGCAGTGGTCAGGATGGCAGAGGAAAGTGCAGCTAGCAGCAGTGGGTCACCAGCAAGGAGCAGGAGCCGGAAACAGTCCCGAAATTCAGGAGGCGCTGTGGCTGTAGTTTGTGAGAACTGAAGCCTTGTGAAGACACGCAGCACTGGCTGTCTACCTACACACATCCCCTCCTCCTGCTGACCTCCAGAGATCTGGGGTCTCCCATTGGCCACACGGATGCAGAGCCTTGATGTGGTCTGCTCTTGTTGGCACAGAGCGGGAGAAGGTAAAGAGCTCATTTGAGGGGGAAAATAGAGAATAACTAGGGTAATTGTATTTTTTACTTTTGCATTAGTTTCTGTTGTTGCTGACTAGGGTAAATTTAAAAGAAAACTACTTAGGAATATTGCTGAGATCAGTTGTTAAGTCAGCTTGTCACTGAAACGTAGTATCCCCCAGCTCTGCAGTACTCGACAACCCCAGACAGGCTCCTCATTGCACATATAAGCGAAGTTCAAATAACTTAGCATGGCATTTTAAATCCCTTTCCTATCTGGACCAAGGGCCCCTTTTGTCATTCAGTGCCATGTCTCCTCAACCCCTAGCTGCATGAATTCCACACTTGTGGTTCACCGGTGTCAGCCAAGATTTAGTACAGCAACAACCTCTAGTCATCATCATTTCGTTTTCCCCTTCCTCATTTTTTTTTTAAATCTTACCTTGTTACCTCTGTTAAACTAAGCCCTACCCATTCTTTAGAGCTCAGCTCAGCTGCCACATGGCTTGCAAAAACTCTGTGAATCTCAGCTATATCCCAGGCAGGGAAGTTTATCCTGTCCCATGGTACTAACCAGTGCATGTTTGGGCATGGCTGGGTCATTGTCCTTTTTACTTTATTTAGATTTATTTATTTTAATTGGAAAGGCAGACCATATCTACAAAGAGAAGGAGAGACAGAGAGAAGGATCTTCCATCTGCTGCTTCGCTCCACAAAATGGATGCAATGGCCAGAGCCGAGCTAATCAGAAGCCGAGCCCGGAGCTTCTTTTGGGTGTCCTATTTGAATGCAGGGTCCCAAGGCTTTGGGCCATCTTCTACTGCTTTCCCAGGCCATGAGCGGAGAGTTGGATGGGAAGTGGAGCATCCGGGACATGAACCAGAGCCCATGTGGAATCCCAGGACTTGAAAGGGGAGGGTTAGACAACTGAGCCATTGTGCGAGGTCCTCATTGTCCTCCTACCAGCTCCTTTCAAAGTTCAGAATGGAGGCCTCAGACACTACCTTTGAATTCCCTCACACATTGCTTTTCCTCATTGGGTAACCTTGTCAGGCTGCTACCCTGGTGTGAATCCGGTATGCTAGTGGATGCTGCACCTGGTTCATACCCAATCAAGATGGACTTCAGGCCTGTCAGGCACCCAGAATAGGTGCTGGGCCTCCACTCATTTCCTGCTGCTAGGAAAGTGGAGTATGTGGTTTCTTTCCATCAGTGCTCATTTCCTTACTTGGCTGAGACTCTCTTGAAGACAGTCCCTGTCACATGTCCACCTCTCTGCACGTGTCAGTGTGGTGACCTACCTGAGAGGACACAGAGTTCCCCACAAATCACTGAATGGGAAGGTGTTTAATATAAGTGACTGAATCGAACCACTTAGAATACAAGTAAATAGAATCATGCCGGCTGATTAACCTCGTAGTCTCTGTTGTTTTTAGAAATCAAGCATATAGATGATCTCAGATTCTAGTTTTGAACGAGCACTAAGAAGTCGATCTCTGCAGAAAGAGGACTTTTTCCGCTTCCTGCAGGATTTGCCATTGACATCGTGATCCAGCTAGTTTGGAAGGCAAAACAGATTTCTGTGATCTGATCTCTCCTTCTACTTGCAAATAAAGTAATGCACAAAATTTAAACTTGCAATTTTAATGACACAATCAAGTTTCTCGATTCTTCAATTAAAACAAAAGCGAGTCTAGGGTTAATACAGGCCATTCAGAGTCACCCTGGAAGCTGTTTCAGAGTGCAAGGACCTTGCTTTCTTTCTTAAGGCCAGGCAGAGTAAAAACTTGATTAGAAATAAATTTTTAATATTCCAATAGGTGGTATCAGAGCAACAAAAAGTGAGACAGTGGGATGAACGGGGAGCTGTAGATAGACACTCCGCTAAGAAGCTTTAAGGCAGCTGATAAGGTGAGCAGATTATAAACATGGCTGATTGGACAAGAAACCAGGGTCCTGATTGGAACACCCAGTGAGGGGGCGGGGATTCTCACTTCATTTGCCAGTGTTTTATGATTTTATACCTAATACCAATGAACGGGTTTCTGATTTAGCTATTCTGAAAATGGTTAAATTTCCCTTTGGATCTCAAGGAATAAACAGAAATTAAATTCTTCAGCATGCTTAGCTCTCAAAGATCTGTCTGAAGAATTCTTTATGCTAAAAAAAAAAATGTAGGTGAACTTTGGCAGACAACAAACTAAATAGGAATCATCTTTATGGATTATGGAAATGGGCTGTTGACAGTTAATTTGTCTAAGTTACAAATCAAACATTTCTCTAATTTACTTACTCTGAATACACATATTTCCAAAAAATGGCAAGTATGCTTATAATCCTGTGGAATCTCCATGGTGCTTTAATAAAATTATCACCAAATGCCAGCTATTAAGGTTTTGTGATCATAAAAATTTACTGATTTGTTTTTATTTTATTTGAGAGACAGAGACACATGAAGAGACAGAGATCTTCTCTCTGCTGGTTCACTCCCCCATTGCCTGCATTAGTCAGGGCTGAGCCAGAGAAGAGCAACCAGGAACCCCAAATGGGCCTTCTGCTTGGGTGACAGGGTCCGAAGCACTTGGTCCATCAACTGTTGCCTCCAAAGATGGACATTAGCATGAAGCTGGATCAGAATTGGGCTCCCTGGGACTAAGTTGGGCTCTCTGATACGGGCAAGTGAAGTTGCTGTGCTCAACACAATCTTACTGAAATGTAATTTGTGTATCATAAGATTGACCCTCTGGAAATGTACCATTCAGTAGCTTTTAGTATTCATGCAGAATTGTAAAAATTTCAACATTATTTAAGTTTGTAAAATTTTCATCTTTCTACAAAGGAATCCTGTACTCAGGAAGCATCACTTTATATTCTTCCCTCTACTTAGCCCTTCATAACCACTGATATATTTCCTGTTAACTTTTTATGGGCTTGTCTGTTTTGGATATTTCATATTAAAGGAATCATACAATATGTGGCCTTTGTGTCTATTTAGCATCATATTCTCAAAGTCCACATCCAGAGTGTATCAATATTTCTTTTCTTTATATCACTAAATCATATTCCATTGTATGAGCATATCACATTCTGTTTTTCTACTCACCAGTTAACAGACACTTGGGTTCCTTTCACTTTTTGTTATTGTGACCAGTGCCTCTACAAACATTAATGTACAAGTTCTTGTATGAACATCCATTTTTGGTTATATTGGCTATATACCAAAATATGAAATAGGC
Organism: Ochotona princeps; assembly: GCF_030435755.1. NCBI lineage: Eukaryota > Metazoa > Chordata > Mammalia > Lagomorpha > Ochotonidae > Ochotona > Ochotona princeps. The sequence continues at coordinate 115,299,749 of NC_080834.1, forward strand.
CATATGGGAATTCTATGTTCACTTTTGAGGAATAGCCAAGCATGCTTTCCAAGACTCCTGTACCTTTTACCTTTCTGCCAGAAGCATATGATTCAACTACTCCACATTCTTACCATCATTTGTAATTATCTACCTTAAAAAAGAGAGAAATTTGTTTATTTTTACTGGAAAGGTAGGTCAGAAGAGAAAGGACAAAAAGAAAAAGAGATCTTCCATTCGCTGGTTCACTCCCCAAATGGCCTCAAAGGCCAGAGCTGAGCCGATCCGAAGCCAGAACCAGGAGCTTCTTCCAAGTCTCCCATGTGGCACATGGATGCCGGTTCCCAAGGCTTTGGGCTGTCCTCTACGGCTTTCCCAGGCCACAAGCAGGGAGCTGTCAGGGAAGTAGAACAGCTGGGATGTGAACCAATGCTCATATGGGATCCTGGCACTTGCAAGGCGAGGATTTAGCCATTGCTTACAAGACCGGTTCTTAGACAGTCAAGCTTCAGGGCTGGTGTTATGGCTCAACTGGCTAATCCTTTGCCTGCAGGCTCCAACATCACATATGGACTGCAATAAATTTCTTTTATGTCTTTTCTTGGCTTCACAGTTCATTTCTTCTTAACAATGAAAAAATTTCCATCATCTGGATGTCCCACATTTTGTTTGTCAATTCACCTACTGAAGGCGATCCTGGTTGCTTACAAATTTTTGTAGTTAAGATTAAAACTCTTTTAACCATCTGTGTGTAGGACTCAAATGAAACGCTGGAAAAAATATTCTACACCAATGCAAAGGAAAAATAAGTGGATGTAGCCATTCTAATATCAGACAAAATACACTAACACAAACTATTAAAGGAGGTGAAGAAGGGTATTATGCAGTGATTAACAGATCAATCCAACAATCCAACAAGAAGTGGTTATAGTAAATGTATATGCACCCAATCCCAGGGCACCAGGCTATGGAAAGCAATTATTGATAGGTCTATATGGAGATACAGACTCCAATACAATAGTAATAGGGGCTTCCACAGTCCACTATAACAGGACAGAGAAATAAACAATAGAGTTAATCTACACCACGAACTATATATATATATAAAACATTTTGTCCCACAGTTGCAGAATGCACATATTCTTCATCAGTTCATGAAACCTACTCTAGGATAAGTCACATGACAGGCCATAGAGGAAGCCTTAGCAAATTCAAAAGAATTAAAATTATACCATATGTTTTCTCGGATTTCTAAGGAATGAAGCTGGAAACAACTCAATAAATTCCAGCAAATATACAGACACATGGAGGCTGCAAAATGCATGCTACTGAATGAATAGTGGGTCACAGAAGAAGTAAAACAAGAAAATAAAAATTCCTGAAAATGAAGATTAATAGCGCAACATATCAAAACGTCCAAGCTAAGAGGGAAGTTTATAGCAGTTAGTGTCTGTATCAAGAAAAGAGTATGGTATCAAATAAATGACCTATTGATGCATCTCAAAGACCTAGAGAAAGACAAGCAAATTAAATCCCAAATTATAGGAAAGAAATAATTTGAATTAGAGACAAACCAAGCAAAACTGAAACAAGAATGTTACACAAGCTCAGTGTACTAAAGAGATACCTTTAAAAAAAATAAACCAAATTGTTACACCATTGGCCCAACTAACTGAAAAGAAGGGAAAGATCCATATCAATAAAATTAGGGATGAGTTGGGAAATATAACAGTGGCTACCACAGATATTTGAAGAATCATCAGGAATCACTGCAAACAGCTATATGCCAACAAATTGGAAAATCTAGAAGAAATGGATAGCTTTCTGGCCATATACATTCTACCTAAACTGAGGAAGCTAAAGGAAAACATAGGGGACCTCTGCAAGACATAGACATAGCAAAGACTTCGTGGAAAGGCCCCCAGAAACACAGGCAATGAAAGCAAAAATAAACTATTGAGATTACATAAAGCTGAGAAGCTTTTGCACTGCAGAAGAAATGATCAACAAAATGAAAAAGCAAACAACAGATGGTAGGAAAATACTGCAAACTACCTAACTAATAGAGGATTAATATCCAGGATCTGTAAAGAACCTAGGAAACTCAAAAGCTGCAAAACAAACAATTCAGTCAAGAAATGTGTGATGCACTTGAACAGTCATTTTTCTTTTTTTTTTAAAGATTTATTTATTTTATTACAAAGTCAGATATACACAGAGGAGGAGAGACAGAGGAAGATCTTCCGTCCGATGATTCACTCCCTAAGTGAGCCACAATGGCCAGTGCGCGCCGATCCGAAGCCGGGAACCAGGAACCTCTTCCAGGTCTCCCACACAGGTGCAGGGTCCCAGTGCATTGGGCCGTCCTCAACCGCTTTCCCAGGCCACAAGCAGGGAGCTGGATGGGAAGTGGAGCTGCCGGGATTAGAACCGGCGCCCATATGGGATCCTGGGGCTTTCAAGGCGAGGACTTTAGCCACTAGGCTACACCGCCGGGGCCTGAACAGTCATTTTTCAAACGATGAAATTCAAATGGCCAATAGACATGTGAAAATGCTCAGGTTGTGCAGCCATCAGGGAAATGCAAACAAAAGCATCTCCTCCTGTTGAAACAGCTGTCATACAGAAATTAGAAAACCATAAATGCTGGTGAGGATGTAGAGAAAAGGTATGTTAAAATTATTTATATTTATTTTACTGCAAAGGTAAGAGAGAGAGAGAGAGAGAGAGAGAAAGAGAGAGAGAGAGAGAGAGAGAGAATTTCTATCAGCTGATTTACTCCTGAAAATAGATGCAATGGCCAGGGCTGAGCAAGACCACAGCTCGAAGCTCAGAACTCAGTCTGAGCATCCTATAGGGACACAGCTATTTGAGAGAACTACTTGAGTCACAATTTGCTGCTTCTTGAGGGGTTGCATTAGTAGGAAGCTGGATGAAAAGTTGAGGGACTGGAACTTGAACCAGGTATTGGATGTGGAATGTGGACATCCCAACTGGTACCATAGCGGTTGTACCAACTATTTGCCTCTTTGGCAGTTATCTGTTAGAGAGAAGCATGCAATACATTAACTTAGGTCACCCTGCTATGCAACGGCACACCAGAACGTCTTCCTATCTAATTATAACTCAGTACTTGTTAATTGCCTTTCCCCAATTCTTCTCTTCTCCCTTCACTTCTCAGCTTCTGGTGCCTTTACACTTCTAATTTATATGATGTCATCTTTTTTTTAAAAGATTTATTTATTTTTATTACAAAGTCAGATATACAGAGAGGAGAGACAGAGAGGAAGATCTTCCATCCAATGATTCACTCCCCAAGTGAGCCACAACGGCCGGTGCTGCGCTTATCCGAAGCCGGGAACCTGGAACCTCTTCCGGGTCTCCCATGCGGGCGCAGGGTCCCAAAGCTTTGGGCCATCCTCAACTGCTTTCCCAGGCCACAAGCAGGGAGCTGGATGGGAAGTGGAGCTGCTGGGATTCGAACCGGCACCCATATGGGATCCTGGGGTGTTCAAGGTGAGGATTTTGGCCGCTAGGCCATGCTGCCGGGCCCTATGATGTCATCTTTTTAAGACTCCATATGTGCTATTTGCATTTCTGCAATTTGCCGACTTCATTTCACGTAATGGTCTCCTATTCCAACCATGTTATAAGTACTAGGATTTTGTGTTTTTATTGCTGAATTTTATTCCATTGCATCATATTTTCCCTGTCCATTTATCAATAGATTGACATAATTGGTTGTTTCCATATCCGGGGTATTTTGGATAGAGATACAATCAACATGGCATACAGATGTCTCTTCCATAGGGTGATTTCATTTCATTTGGATGTATTCCTAGTCATGGGTTTGCCAGATAATATGAGTTCTATTTTTTCAAAGAACTTCCATACTGTTTTCCAGCATGGTAGTAATAATTATATTGCTACCAGCTGTGAGGGTTATCTTTATTCCACATTCTCACCAGCATTTGCTCTCATTTCTGTTTTTGATAACAGCCAATCTAACCAAAATGAGCGGATATCTCATGGTAGTTACGATTTGTGGTTGTTTTTGATGACTAGTAATGCTGAACATATTTTTTCCATGTGCCACTGGCTATTTGCACGCATCACCTTGACATATGTCTGTTTACATCTACTGCCTTTTTAAAAATGGAATTTTGTTTCTTTTGCTAGTAAGGTTTTTTTGTATATTCTGATTATTGATCCTTTAATAGATAAGTATAAATGTTTTTCTCATTACCTAAGTGTCTTTTTACTCTGCTGATTGTTTTCTGTGCTAAGCAGAAGTTCTTTATTTTGGTGAAATCCCATTTTTATAATTTTGTTTTTGCTTTGTATGCTTTTGGGATCTGTCCCAAAAAATACTTGCCCTTCCCAATGTCCTAAAGTGTTTTCTCTGTTATGTTTTGTTTTTTTTTTTTGTAATTTCAAAGTTTTAGGTCTTATGATTAACTATTTAATCCATTTTGAGTTGATTTTTGTATCTGAAGAGACAAGGAATCACCCTTCTACATACAGATATTCAATCTTCTCAGTACAATTTATTAGAAATAATTTTTTTTTCCAATGCAGGTGTTTAGCACTTTTGTCAAATCTCCATTGACTAGAGATGATTGTGTTTACTTCCAGGCCTCTCTTCTGCTCCATTGGCTTATGTATTTGCATGTGTAGCAATATCATGCTGTGTCAATTTCTAGAGCTTTTTAATGCCGTATACCTTGCTCTTTTTACAAAAGATTACCTTGGCTAGTTGGCATCCTTTGTGGTTTCATAAAAATTTTAGTAATTTTTTTAAGTTAATTATTTCATTTGAAAGTCAGAGAAACAGAGAGGCTTTTTCATATGCTAGTTCAATCTCCAAATGATAGAACTGAGTCAGGTGCATAGAACTCTGATTTCTCACCTGAGAGGCAAGGATCCAAGTGCTTGAGCAAGCCCTCTGCTGCCTCCCAGGGAGTGTGTTAGCGCGAAGGGAGCAGCAGCAGATTGGGGGGCTTACGCCACGTACTCTGATGGAGATGTTGGTGTAGTATCATTACCATGCCAACTGCCTGCTCCTGAGTAGTGCTTTATTGTCGTTTTTCTATGAAAAATGTTGGTATTTTAATAGGGATTATACTGAGTCTATGAATTGCTTTGGGTGACATAGACATTTTAATTATGTTGATTTTTACAATCCATGAACATGGATTTTTCACATTTCTTTGAGTCCTCTCCAATTTCTTCATCAGTAATTCGTAGCTTTCATTGTAGAGATCTTTTACTTCTTGGCCAAATGTACTCCTAGCGTGGTTGGTTTACTATTTATTTATTTGCTTATGTCTTGTGCACCTTGTACCCTTCAAATTTGCTACATTTGTTTATTCATTCTAATTCTTTTTGGTAGAATCTAAGGTTTTCCACATAAAGGTTCTATCATCTGAAAATAATGACAATTTGACTTCATGATTTCCAATTAGAATGTTGCTTATTTTCTTTCCTTTTTATAGCAGCTCTGAATACTGCTTTTGGCACTATGTTAAAGCGGTAAAAGTGGGCATACTTTCCTTGTTCCAAGTCTTCAGCATTTCCCCACTCAGTGTATTAGTACTTGTTGGCTTCTTGTACAAAACCTTTAATGAGCTGAGCTATGTTCCTCCTATATATACATTGATCAGTGTTTTTATCAGGAAAGATTATTACATTTTAAGCATATGCCTTTTCTGCTTTTATTGAGATGACATTTGATGTTGATGCTTCATTGTAAAGATGTGCCATCATGTTTATCAATTTGTATGCATTTGAACTATGCTTGCATCCTTGGAATGAGTGCCACTTCATCGTGGTGAATGCTCTTCATATTGGCCCATTGGATTCAGTTTGCTAGTCATTGCTTGAGGATTTTTGCATTCATCTGCATCAAATATACTGACCTGTAGCTTTAATTGATTTTGGTACCAAGGTAATGCTGGCCTTGTAGAAGGAGTTTGGAATAATTTCCTGCTCTTGTATCTTTTGGAATAGTGTAAGCAGAAGGTGTGGTGGTCCTTTGAATGTTTGGAGGAATTCAGCAGTAAAGCCATCTGGTTCTGGGCTTTTCTTTGATTCCAAGCTTAATTACTCATTCATTTTTGCTATTCATTATTGATCTGTGTAGGAATTCTGTTTCTTCATTCTGTCTTAGTAGAGTGTATGTGTCTAGAAATTTGTCAATTCATTCTAGGTCATAAAATTTGTTGACTCAGGGTTGATACTGTGGCATAGCATGTAAAATCACCGGCTGCAATGCTGGCAATCCCACATAGGTGCCAGTTCCAGTCCCAGCTACTCCGCTTCTGATCCAGCTCTAGCTAATACCCTGGGAAAGCAGCAGAAGATGGCCCAAGACTTTGGGACCCTGCACCCAAGTAGGAGACCCCAATGAGGCTCCTGGCTATTGCCTTCTGCCAAGCACAACCCTAGCATTTTCTAATTCTTAAATCCCAACAACGCAGACATTTCACTTGTCCTATTGTGCCAATGTTCTCATGATTTTTCTTCATTTCTCTTGGTTATTTTTTTTTTACTGTTTTCTCCCCAAACTATATGAATTTTCAAATAGCATATCTTTTAGAAATTATTAATTTGTATTGGAACAGGAGATATACAGAGAGGAGGACAGACAGAAAGGAAGAACTTGCATATGATAATTCACTCCCCAAGTGGCTGCAACAGCCAGAGCTGAGCCAATCCAAAACCAGGATTTTCTTTCTTTTGGGTCTTCCACATGGGTGCAGGGTCCCAAGGCTTTGGGCCATCCTCAACTGCTTTCCCAGACCACAGGCAGGGAGCTGGATGGAAAGTGGGGCTTCTGGGATTAGAACCAGTACCCATATGGGATACCAGTACATGCAAGACGAAGACATTAGTCCCTAGGCTATCCTGCCAGGCCCCAGTAGCATGCCTTTGAGTTCACTTATTTTTGGTTCTGTTAAATCTGTTCTGTTATTCACATCTCTTATGATATTTTAAGTCTTGCTTCATGCAGTTTTCAGTTGAGTGATTTATGTTTGAGTATTAAAATTTAATTCAATCTCTATTATAGTATCCTATCATCTCTTTGTTCTATTGAAACAGTTGCTTTTAAAATCTTCATCCAAGCATTTGAAACTTTCAGTTCCTGGATGGTTTGTGTACTTTCTGCATTAGGTGGGATCATGATTCCGTGAAAGTTCCACAAGCTTGTTGGTTTGCAGTGGCTTTCTTTGGCATATCAAAATATTACTGATGGTAATCTGGTGTTATTAATGGCTGTCCTTCCAGAAATTCTAAGTAGCCTGAACCTGCAGGTACTTGTGCCATTTTAATTTGATGATGTACTAAGTTGAACTTTGCTACAGGTCGTTTGTTGATGTGCTCTCATTGTTGCAAACCTAAAATGTTCCTCAAGTTCATATTTGTCTCCGTGTACTACAGTTATGTCTCTCAGAGCAAAGTGAGGAAGTGTCTAAAATAGATAGTCTTTTCTTGCAAGCCTCTTCCTGGATTTGGCATAGTCCCAGGGAACTAGTTCCATGACCATCAATGCCACAAACCTACATCCCATCCAGGGTTCACAACCCTCCGATATCAGTACCGTTTGAGATAGAACTAAAGCCTACCCTGACATGGTCTGGGCTTGTACACTCATAGCCTAAGGCCATGATGCTGGCTGGCATCCAAGACTGACAGATTGGAACCACGAAGTTCCACTTGATACCAGAGCAGATCCAGAGGCTCCATTAGATAAGTTCTATGTTGCTTTTCGCAGCCTAGCACTGAGTCCCAATACAACCCTATGGCTCTTTAGCTATCCATGCAGAAATCAAATGAACCTGGGTCTCCTAGTCATTAGTCCCTTTGAGATTTTGGCTATGCATCCCAGGCCCACATGAAGTAGCCCATGTTAAATGCCAAAACAACTGGAACCGGGAAACAGATTTCTTCCTAATACAGGGGCAAGCTCAAATACGTGCTAGCCTAACATCAAAGACCGTGAAGATTTCCCCTGGTATTGAGCTCTCCCTGTGCAGTCCTGAGTCTTCACACATAGACCTGAGGTTCTTAGTGTCTGTCCAAGTCTAGTAGAAGTGTGTTCAAGGCGGCTCCTCGGTTTCCCAGATGGCACTAAGCTAGGTCACACCTGGCTTCCACAGTCTTCAAATTCTGCAAAGTCTTAGAGGTGTATCTCATGTGCACACAAGGCTGGTAATGGTATAGACCAAAACAAGTGCATCCCATGAGTGCAGGTTCTACACGATGCTGGGACAAGTATTGAAGCTGCCTCTGTGGGCACAAGCCTAGAGATGAGAACATTTAGAATACATTAGGTACTAGGTCTTTTGCCCTTGGGTTTGGGTCTGAGTTCCAAGGGGAGGTCTTAAGTTTCCTTCCCTTCCCTACCCTGCAATCACTAAAGAATGACTATGCTTTCTATTGGAAGTTGGGAGAGGGAGTGATGGAGGTGGTTCTCTGCAGCTTGGCCATGGAAGGTTCAAATAGTCTATAGGTAGGGCCTGCAGGCAGGGGCTGTGGAGCCTTGCCTAACTCTGGATTTTATTGTGGTGGTCCCAACAATAGGATTGAATTTTGAGGACTGAAGGTGATTTCTTCTCCTTCTTTCAAATGGGAGTCAAGGCTGAGCTGCTAGGAACTGGAAAGGAATGGAACGGTATCATAAATAAATTAAAAAAAAATCAACTAAAATCAACCAAAAAAAAAAAAAAAAAAAGAGAATGAGGTAACTCCTTGTTTCCTGTTTTGTGTGTGTGTGTGTGTGTGTGTGTGTAACATTCTTTTTTTTTAGATTTATTTTGATGACTTATACGCAATTAAGGTAATAAGGGTCAAGGGCTACAGGAAAATGCGTGAGATCATCCTTTCTACATTCTCTTTTTTTTCCTTCCTGTATCTGGGCATAGGGAAGATCGAAGGGGAAAGGCCATGCCCCGCCTCTGCACCCTGGGATGGAGGACAGTCTCCCAACATCACCCTAGGGTACCCAAGATGGGTCATGCTCAAGAGGTTTCGACAATTCAACAGTTCTGTATTGCTGCCAATCTTGCCACTTCAAACATGATGAACTATCTCCAGAATCCATTGTTTGACACAGTCCACCTTAGAGTCTCCCTTTGCCCAGATGTTCACTGTCAACACTTGGCTGGGGTAGTTGATTCATTTTTTTTCTGTCCTCTACAGACTCCAATGTACTGCCACATCCTCCATGTGCATCTGGATATGCTGTTCACTGCTCCGTCCAAGCCACTGAGGAGGCACAGCTCTGACACATGCAATCCGTAGTCAGACCATGAAACCTGCAATTCTCTCCATGGTTGGGGTTCTGAGTCCAGCGGTTCAGCTGGGTGATCCCCAAATAAACCTCATCTGAGGTGATCCCATACCTGATTCTTGTGTGTGCTTGCCAAAACAGGGTCTGGCATTATCAGTTTATGCACATACTGGTGGTTGTAATTGCTGAGTCAGTTCTGTCTCCAACCCTGTCTTCTACACAATCCAATGGACGTTGCAGTCCAGCCCAAACCTGTCCATCACACACTCGGCCCTCATGCAAACCCATGGAAGCTACAGCTTAGTCGGAATGACCCGCAATAACTCCCACCAGGACTGTCTCTGCCCTGGTTCCCACGCTTGTCAACATGTACCTCAGACTGGTCCAGTCTGTCTTACACCCCATTCAGCTCTCATACATGTCAATGGGCATTGAAGCCTCATTCAACTCAACCAGCCTCACTATCCAGCCCACACACCTGCCAGCCAGTGCCACACTCTATCTAGCCATGCCTGCCTCAGTTCTGGTTCCCATGTGCAACAGTTGGAATGTTAACCAAACAGGGAGGTGCCCACTATTGCGTCCACTCCCATTCCTGGATCCTGCACTCTCCAAGTGGCTCTGCAGTTTAACCTGACAGGATTGACCTCTGTGCCAGCATCTGCTAGCTAATACTGCAGCAAAGCCCAAACAACCCTCATCCACTCTGGCTTAGGCATGTATGAATACTCAACCCAGCCTGATTTTCCCCTGATCCAGCTCACATGAGGCAAACAGGTGTTGTAGCATTGCCCGGCTTGGTCTTCCCCAATTCCAACTCTTATGCTCACAAGTGGGAGTGGTGGTCCAGCAATGGAGCCCCATGCAGCCCCTCTACTGGCTTTGCCTTCGCACCTTCTGGTTCTCACGTGTGCTGTTTGGGTGCTATGGCCCAGTCTGGCATGGCCCATCTGACCTCGGCATTTTCCAGTGGGTGCTGTAGTCTGGCTCAGCCCAGCGCCATCCCCAGTCTCAGCTCACACTGGTGGGGACTACAGCCCAGCCAAAGCCAGCCTAGACAGCCCCCAGTCCTGGCCCTAATGTGAATTGGCTAGTATTGTGGCCTCACCTGGCATGACCCACACAACATTCTGGCTCTCAGATTTGCCAGCAGGTAATATGCACTGACCCAGTCCGGCTTGCCTAAGACTTGAGCCAAATGTATACCAGTGGGTACAGTTACCTCTCCAGATCTGGGCTGCTCCATGTCTTGGTTCTTGCACTCACCCACAGGGACTGTGTCCCGACACAGGAATTTCAAAGCCCTTCCATTAGAACATCTCCCAATACCAGATCTCATGTACACTGGTGGGTCCATGGGCCAGCCCTACTTAGTCCATCTTCCATCCTAGCAGGAACAGTGGCCTTTCCTGATTGGCCCTCACCCTTTCCAGTTCTTATTGTTGGATATTACAGCCCAGCCCAGCCAAGGCTGGTCCACACCCAGAAACAGCTCACACATGGCTCAACAGGGACAGAGACCTAGCCCAACACATTCTACACCCATCCTGGTTCTCACGAGCTCCAGTGGGTGCTGGAGTCTAGCCCAGTCTGGCACACCCCAGACCTAGTGTACACTTGTGCCAAGGGACACTGCAGCCATGTCCAGACCAGGCAGAAGCCCCTGCTCTGGCTCTTGCACTCACTAGTAGGAACTACAACCCAGCCAGTATATCCCCAACCAGGCCTGTTCCCAGCCACAGATCACACGCATGCCAGTGTTTACTCTGACCCAGCTTGGCATAGCCGCTCACCTGTCTTGGCCTTTGCCTTTGGATGTTAGCTACAACCTGGCCTGACCCAGCCTGACCCCAGTCCAAACTGTCATTGGTGCATACTGAAACCTGGACCTGCTCAGTCTGCTCCCATCCCTGGCACTTGCAAAATGTCAGGTGTGGTAGCCTAATCCACAAGGATCTGCACACCAACCTGATTCTGTATTTGCCATTGAGCTAAGGTCTGCTCAGCCCTGCCCAGGCCGCCCCCTCCAAAACCAGCCTACATGCTTGCTGATGGTTAGAGCTACCTTGCCCAGCCTGTCTGACACCCAGACCTGGACAACGTGCTTGGCTGCCAGAGCTATGACCCAATGGGGATGTTGCCCAGGTTCCCCCACTTGACTTACTACAAGACCAAGATCTCACACACGCTAGTAGGATTAAGCCCACAAATTCCCTACAGGATCTACCCCTGGATCTGGTTCCCTTGCGTGCTAGTTAGTGTCATGGCCCAGCCTAATGTGACCCATCCCCTGTGCCAACACTCATAGTAAGGTACTGCTAGACAGGTCCCCAATCATAGCTTTCATGTGACCTGACGCATGGTAGTCAACAATATTCCATGCTAACAAGCCCAGCTCAGAACTCTCATGTGGGCTGGAGCATCAGTCTGGCCCATAAAGATCTTCTGGTCTCTCCCCTTCAAACCACTAGGTCTCAGTCCTCTCGCTTACCTGCATGTAGAGTGAATTGGTCACTGGGAGTCCTCTTGGAGTCATTCTTCACCTACATTTAAGGTGGCCTCTTCCAAGGATGTCTCTCAGGAGCATTTCCTAACCTGGGGTGAATTCGCAGGTCATCGCTCTCCCTCACCTGTGGGATCCCCCGACCTCCTTGCGAATCCTCAATCCCAAGCTCCTGGAGTGTGCCACCAGGTGGCCTGAGGGTTGCACCCAGTGCCATTGCCATGCAGGCCACCCAGCCCAGAGCCACCCCTGCTGATGCCTCCAGCTGGGCGGGGGCCATTGTGTTATATTCTTATACTGAGTTATGTGCTGTGGCATCTGATCCAAATTCTATAGCTCTCATAAAAGTGATTTTGTGGGTGAATAGCTGTTCAAATGGATATCTCTGTGAGGCAGATGGAACAGCCTATGCAGCCTCTAGCATGCTTCAAGAACAAGGGTGCTTTTTTGTGTGGTGATAAATTTTCAACTCTTACATATATACCAAGCAGCACAATTGCTTGGATTTGTGGTAAGGATATATTTAGATTCATAGGAAACTGCCAACCTCTGTTCTAAACTAGCTGCATGTTATGCATCCTTATCAGCACCGAATGAACATTCCTAGTGCTCGACAACTCACCACATGTGACATTCTCTGTTTTTTATTTTTGCCTGACTTGATGTTTTCCTTTTATGGTGGTGTCATTCCATTTTCATTTGGATGAAGCTCAGTTTGCCTATTTGGTTGTTGTCCTTGCTGTATTTGTGGTAGTATGTGTCACATTTAAGAATCCATCATATCTGGATGTGGTGTTTTAATGCAAACCCTGCACCCCTATTAGCACTGGTTTTATCCCAGCTTCTCCATTTCTGATGCAGCTCCCTGCTAATGTGCCTGGGAAATCAGCAGAAGACGGTGCAAGTGCTTGGACCCCTGTACCCGTGTGTAGGATCCACATGAATTTGGGGCTTCTGGTTTCTATCTGCCAAGCTGTGGCTGTCATAGTCATTTAGGGAGTGAACCAGCAGACAAAAGCTCTTTCTTTCTGTTTCTCTCTCCATTTCTCCCTGTAATTTTGCCTTTCAAATAAATAAGTAAATAAAATAAATAAATCTATTTTTAAAAACCAATCACTTAAACCAAGGTTATGAATATTTACTCCTACATTTTCCTCAAAGAGTTTTATTTTTTAAATTTGCTTGCAGTTCAATCTAATATCAGTTTGGCTTATTTATGAGTATGTTATTGGGTAGGTATATTTTATTCGTTGTTTCACTTTTTTGTTTGCAAAAACGTTCTTTCCTTGTTGAATAGTTTTGGCATCCTTGTTGAAACTGAATCAATTGTAAGCACACAGGTTTACTTCTGAACTTTGAAGTTTATCATTATTCCCAAATAGCACTATGTTGATTGTTACATCTTTCTATCAATTTTTGCAGTCACATAGTTTGAGTATTCCAACTCTGTTCTGTCCAGCTATGGTGTGTTTCTTAGTTTCTCTGCATGTTCATTTAGAATTTTAAAATGTTCTGTCACTTCAAAACATCCTATCCACACAAGTGTGCTGGAGTTCTGATCAGGAATACATCGAATCTACAGACTCATTTAAGAAAATTTGACATAAAATAATAATTGCTGTCTGATGCATATGTATGATATTTTCTCATCTATTGTAGCAGTTTGTGGACTTATTTTGTTAAATTGGTTCCTAAGTACTTAATTTTGGGCAGGCTTTGTATTAGTAAAGCAAATACATGGATCAGTGGAATATAATAGAGAACCTAGAAATAGATCCACATAAATACACCCAATTGATCTTTCACAAAGGAACAAAGGCAATAAAATGGAGACAGAATACTTTTTCCAACAAATGAGGCTGAAATAATCAAACATCTGTATGCACAAAATGAACTTGCATATAGACCTTACACCTTCACAAATATTTATCCAAAATTGGTCAGAGACATGGATGTAAAATGCAAAAATACACATTTTTTAAGAAAAAAAAAAAACCAAAACTTATACATCCTTCAGTTTGGTGAAAAGTTTCTAAATACTGCACTAACAAAAATGAAAAATATACAAATTAAACATTCTTAGAAATAAAAATTGTGGCAAACACAATGGGAGACTGGGAAGCATTTGAGGGAACGGGGTAAGTGGAGAGATTTATTAAGAAGTACAGGTATATGGTGAGAATGGCAGCAATTCAGATCCGTTGAAACATCAAAACCACTCTACCAGCTCTACCTTCAGACCAGAGATGGTCTCCTCAAAAAACTGATGAACTTATCTGGACAATAAGATGTTGGACTTTATGCCTGGTAGATGCTTGCAAAGAAAGAATCTCAACTGAATTTGAACTGTGGTAATGCAACAGGGTGGAGGAATCCACCATGGGGAGGTTGGGGGGTTTGGGGAGGGGTGGGGGGAATCCCAGTGCCTATAAAACTGTGTCACATATTGCAATGTAATCTATCTATCTATCTATCTATCTATCTATCTATCTATCTATCTACCTACCTATCTATCTATCTAAAAAGAAGTATAGGTATAGACAGACGTATGATGGGGCGCAGCGGTTGATGAGTAGCACCTGCTTGACAGGTTAATTGACAGCAGACAGCATGATGAAACGGAGTTTCAGCACCTCACCCTCTGACTTCCTCTGGCATCATTCAAGTTAACCGAAGGCTCAAAACCAGCTTCAGAGGCTCCTTGCGCATGCCCTGCCCCTCCAGCCTTCCACACCATTCAGGACAATTGACATCATTGAAATGACTCCAGAGGCTTCACGTACTTGGTCGGTTCTGCCTCCTATTGTACTAGGTTAGGTTAATTAACTACAGGAAAACTTTGGGCTCTGGTAGCTCCTTTCCTGCCTTCAGCCACTCAATTGATTGAATGGAAACTTCGTTCTGTACGGCTCTCAACCTGATTGGCGAATGGGAGTTTAAAAGCCGCTGACTTCGGCGCCTTGGTGCAGTGGCTACTGGAGTGTAGTGGGAGCTGCTGTCATCAAGCTTGGGCAATAAAGACTCCTTTTAACATCCTACACTTGGGTCAGTGTGATCTCTATAACACTCCACAACAGAAGGAGTAGTTTCCAGTGTTCTGTAGCACAGAAAGATAACTATGGCTGACAATAATTAACTGAATATTTCAAAATAGCGGATGGAGAGGATTTTTAAATGTTCCCAACACAAAGGACTGATAAATGCCTGAGGTTATAGATATTCCAGTTACTCTGATCTTAACATCAGACATTGTACACATGTTTTGATATGTCACAGTCACCACAATATGTATAATTACGATGTGCTAATTAAAAATAAAAGAACAGAAGATCACAACTATTACAAAGGTATAATCTAATTCAAATCACCACTGAAATGCAGCACTAACATTAAATAATTAGGTACTGTTCTTCTATTTCTGCAGACACAAGTATTTCTCTTAAATTTGTATTTCAAAGTTGATGGTAACGCAAACAGTGTACCAACAAGCAAGCAAAATGGTCATGTTTCTCTGCTGCTTGAAAAATCCAGTGAATTCTAGACGGAGCAATAAAAAGGGTGCCGAAATATGCTTCAGTCTCTCTCTGCCTCTCTGTCTCTCTCATGCACAAACTCCACACGTGCACACAGGTACACAGGAAAATGCCCGTACTAAGAGAGCCTTCCTGCCTCACTGTTTCCTCTCTGTAACACAGGCAATGATGCTACCTCAGGCAGTCATTCTGGCCTGACTTGCAAGAGTGGACGTGGAAAAAAAAACTCCAGCAAAACAGTTTGGGAAAATAATATCTCCAGGAACAGGTCAGAAAAACAAAATAAAATAAAGTAAAAAAGACTGTGGTCTAAGAGAATGAAGACACAGCATAGACGGGGAAATTTGCAGAACACAAATCTGATAACGCATGTGAACAATTCCAAACTCAGCAACAACAACAAACTAAATAAAATGAAAAATTGTCAAAAGACAGTACCTGAGCGGGTACTTCACCAGAGAAGATATGCAGTGAGCAAACAGGCATGTGAGATGTCCAGTGTTGGCTGCTTAGAGAGTGTCATCCTAAACACAATCACTTCACACCTGTTCAGAAAAGAGGCCATACCAATTGCTGACAGTCATGTACAGAAACATGAACTCTCATTCACAGCTGGGTGGAGTGTAAAAGATACTGAAACACTAGAATCCAGTCTGGTGATTCCTATACAATTAAAGATTGTCTTACCATATGATGCAGTAATTATGCTATTCAGCGTTCGCATGTTGACACAGTTCTGGGGGTGTGTGTTCAGTAGTGATTAAGACACGTGTTGAGGGCCCGGCGGTGTGGCCTAGCGGCTAAAGTCCTCGCCTTGAAAGCCCCGGGATCCCATATGGGCGCCGGTTCTAATCCTGGCAGCTCCACTTCCCATCCAGCTCCCTGCTTGTGGCCTGGGAAAGCAGTTGAGGACGGCCCAATGCATTGGGACTTTGCACCTGCGTGGGAGACCCGGAAGAGGTTCCAGGTTCCTGGCTTCGGATTGGCGCGCATCGGCCCGTTGCGGCTCTCTTGGGGAGTGAATCATCGGAAGGAAGATCTTCCTCTCTGTCTCTCCTCCTCTGTGTATATCTGGCTGTAATAAAAAAATGAATAAATCTTTAAAAAAAAAAGATACCTGTTGAGAGGTCCCCATTCCATTTCAGAGTTTCTAGATCTGACTCCTGGCTTTGTCTGCAATTCTAGCTTTCTGCTAATGGATATCCTAGCAGATAGTAGGTGATTACTCACTTAGTTGGATTTCCATTAGCACATGGAAGAGTTGAATTGACTTTTCAGATCCTGACTTCTGCTAGGGCCAGCTGTGGCTGTTGTGGGAATTGGGGGAGCGAACAAGGAGAGATGAGACATTTTGTATGTTGACCTGTCTCAACTTGTCTTTCTTTCTGCCATTCTACCTTTCAAATAAAGAATTAAAAAAATAATCCAGTAACTTTAAAAACTGAGAATATATGTCCACACTAAAGCCTATCTGTGAATGTTTGGAGCAGTTTATTGATAATTTTCAAAAAGCTGGGGGCAATGACATCTTTCTTTTTTTTTTTTTTATTATTTAACTTCAGTAATTACATTGTATTATGTGACACAGTTACATAGATACTTGGGTTCTCCCACCCCTCCCCAAACCCTCCCACCATGGTGGATTCCTCCACCTTGTTGCATAACCACAGCTCAAGTTCAGTTGAGATTCCCCCATTGCAAGCATACACCAAACATAGAGTCCAGCATCTTATTGTCCAGTCAAGTTCAACGTCTTCTTAGGTATACCCTCTCTGGTCTGAAGACAGAGCTAGCAGAGTATTAACCCAGTCAATTGAAAGCTCCATCATACCATCAGCAAAAATTTACATCATTATGGAATTAATTGACATAGTAATGAGTAACCAACATGTTGAAAGTAAATGCGAGTTCCCAGCCACCTTCTGTGACCACCTCACCTATACTTCAATTTAGTTTATACACAACATATAACATTCAAAACATAACATGTTATACATAACATCATATCATCTTAAATTAAGGCAAACATGTGGTATTTAACCTTTTGTGATTGGCTCATTTCCCTTAGCATTATGGTTTCCAGTTTGGCCCATTTGGCCACAAAGAACTGCATTTTGTTTTTTTTAATAGCTGAGTAGTATTCCATGGAGTAGATGAACCATAGCTTTCTTATCCAATCCTCTGTTGATGGGCATTTTGGTTGCTTCCATGTTTTTGCAATTACTGATTGTGCTGCTATGAGCATAGGAGTGCATGTTGGTTTCTCATAAAACAATTGTTCTGGATATATTCCTAGGAGTGCTATTGCTGGATCATACGGTATGTTGAATTTGAGTTGTTTGAATATTCTCCATACTGATTTCCATAGAGGCTGTACCAGCCTGCAGCCCCACCAGCAGTGGAGTAGGGATCCCTTTTCCCCGCAACCTCGCCAACAAGTGTTGTTGGTGCTTTTATTCATGTGGGCCAGTCTTACTGGCGTTAGGTGGTACCTCATTGATGTTTTAATTTGGATTTCCCTTATTGCCAGGGAACTTGAGCATTTTTTCATATGTTTATTTGCCATTTGGGTTTGTTCCTTTGTGAAGTGTTTGCCCATTTCCCGTGCCCATTTCTTGAGTGGCTTGTTTGTTTTGACATTTTGGTTGTTTTGTAGTTCTTTGTATATTCTGGAGATCAGCCCTCTATCACCTATGTCGTGTGCAAAGATCTTCTCCCATTCTGTGGGTTGCCTTTTTACTTTGTTGATTGTTTCTCTAGCTGTACAGAAGCTTCTTAGTTTGATGAGGTCCCAATTGTTTATTTTGGTCTCGATTTCTACTGCATTTGGAGTCTTTTTTTAGGAAGTGAGGGCCTACCCCTAAGTGTTCCAGTGTGTTTCCAACATTTTCTTCCAAAAGTTTGAAGGTTTCTGGATGTAGGTTTAGATCTGTTATCCATTTAGATCTGATCTTAGTGTATGGTGAGAGATGTGGATCTATTCTTTTGTTTCTGCAGGCTATTAACCAGTTGTCCCAACAGCATTTATTGAACAGACCTTCCCATTTGCCTGGATTGTCGTTTGTCTTTTTGTCAAAGATTATTTGGCTGTATCTGTGTGGGTTTCCTTCTGGTGTTTCTATTCTGCTCCATTGATCTTCCTCTCTATCTTTGTGCCAGTACCACGCTGTTTTGATAACCACTGCCCTATAGTATGTCCAGAGGTCCGGAACTAATGACATCTTTCAACTGGCAAATGGGTGAACAAATTAAAGCACATTCATTCTCTGGGATATTGTTTAATGATGAAAAGTGCTTTATGAGGATGTAAATGAAATAAAGAAGCCAATATGAAATGGCTGCATATTGCCTCATTCCAATTATATGACATTCTGGAAAAGTAAAACCATAGTAACGATGAAAAAAATTAGTGATTTCCATGTGATCAGTTAGAATAGATATAGTGCAGGGTTTTGTTTGTTTGTTTGTTTTTTACTATCTCTTTTAAGACAGCAAAGCTACTTTGTATTATACTATGACAGTAAATACAAGATACAAAGCATTTGTCAAAATCCATAGATTATGTAACACAAAGAAACAAACCTGGAAGCATATAAATTCCCAGAAAATAAGAGATGGGAGGACACTAGACAGGATATAGAGGGAAACAAAATAATCCAACTCTACTACATGTGTTATGAAACCACTCCACTGAGGAGGGTGTAGAAAGGTGCTAATCTAAGCAACTTTGAAAATGAGCGGAGCCCATAAAACTAAAGGCAAAATAACTACACAGGCACAGAACTGTAGCTGCTAACATAAGTCTCCATACAGGTGGAGGTTAACAATTCTGAACCCACTATACATGAGTAGTGAAACTAAATAATTAGCAAATAGATAGCAGATAGTAGGAGCCAGTTATCACCATGAAGTAAGTGGGAGGTTGCAAGGGGGAGTAGGCTTAGAATAACTCTTATGATAATGAGTTAAGTTGGAAACATCTGGATAAACTTTTGTTTAGCTTAATATAGATACGTATGATTACTTACAAAATATTCATAGGTAGGTGTACATACACTTAAAATTAGTGACATCCCAGTAACAATGAACATACTCCATGCCCAAATATCAGCTTCTGGTAGGATTGTCCAATAAAGGAAGCAGCTCTCCTTGGAGAAGTGGCTGTTTCTAGGACTGTCCCAAGAAGTACCCAAAGCCTCTTTTAATGCTACAGGATTTTAAGGTACTCAAGAAAACAACCCACAATGTCAAAGGGAACATGGAAGCAACTCAGAGAGCTTCTTGTGTGGCCAGTATTGTGGTGCAATAGGTTAAACCCCAGCCTATGCTACCAGCATCCCACATCAGAGAGTCTCCACTTCTGATCCAGTTCTCTGCTAAAGGTACCTGAGAAAGCAGCAGATGATGGCTAATGTTTGTATCCTGCACCACCCTTGAGACATCTGGAAGGAAATTCAGGTCCCTGGTTTCAGCCTGGGTCAGCTCTGACAATTGTGGCCATTTGAAGTAAACCAGAAGATGGAAGATTTCTTCCTCTCTGTCTTTCCCTTGCTCTATGTCATTCTGTATTTCAAATGAATAAAATAAATGCTAGAAGGAAGGAAGTAAAGAAGAGTACCTTATGATTAAAGCTGGAAAAATCTGAGCAACAGAAGTAGTATTAAGCTATAACTCAAAGTGTGAAATACATATTCATGTACCAATATTGACATAATAATAATTGAATGTATAATTGAGTGAGGAAGAGTAGATAAATCTGTGTACTATCCTTGTAAGAAATTTATCTATCTAGAACTGTTCAAAAATTTTAAATTATTTGAAAAGTTTCAGTACGTTGGGTATTCGCAGGTACTGAAGAAACAGTGTTGGGATGAGACAGTTAGACTGGATATAAACCCCATTAGTGTCCCACGGGAACGCAAGCCTGTAACCATGGGGTTATATTTTTTATTAGGCAATAGTCATCAGCAGCATATTACTTTTCTGCATTTTAATCTGGCAATTAATGATCAATCGCAAATGCTAAATCAAGCAAAAGTACATTCCCCCAGAGCAAAGAGCAGCAAACTTTTTTCCAGGCTCTGGACAGTAAATATTTCAGACTGGCAGCTCTTTTGGTCTGTGTTGTAGCATTTTAGCTCTCTTATCATGAATGCTGCCATAGACAGCATATAAGTAAATGAATTGATTGTGCTGCAATAAACTTTATTTACAAAGTCAGGTGGACAGTCGATAAGTCAAAGTTTGCTGATGCCGCCTGGCCTTGACAATTAACTAACCCTCAGGAGGCCTGGTAGACCATGCTCCAACAACACATGGAAGGGACTGGCGCTTACCTGTTTGCCTTTTCTCAAAAGCTCAGACAGTTCTTCTTAGCAGTCTCCAGTTGATGGCTTTCTGCGTTGAGCACAGCCGGCTCCAGGCAGCAGTTGGCTGCAGCAGAGCAACTTCCTCTGATTCTGCAACATTTTGTAAGTTTATGAATGCTGTGTCCTTTCATCTGTGCTGGGGGAATCCTGCTCTGCTGCTGAAGTCAGCTGGGATTTCACTTTGCCCTTCTCTGTCTCCCACCAGGAACTTGCAGAGGGGAAACCTTTCACCAACAGTTCTGGTTTTTCTGCTTCTTCTTTGGCAAAAAGACGCCTCTGCATTCCTCATGCTGTGTCATTATGAGGAGGAAGTGTCTGTACTATGATTCTAAGATTTAATAGAAGAAAAGGTAGAGGACTTTGGGTTATGTGACATTTTTTACCCGTGTCCCATGCCAAACTCTCCTTTTCATAATGGTTAGTCTGTTCACAAGGCTTGCAACAGTTCTGGGATTACAAATACAAATCATCCTATTCCAGTTCATAACTGCTTTAAGAAACAGCTTTTGATCACTGAACACTAAGCCTTCTTTTGTGATCCGATAGGTCTTCTGTTCTTCCATGAGCTTATTGTATTACTTTGGGGTAGATGTTTCTCTCCCATCCGCCATACTTCCGTTGTCCCCTTTACTGTTCTCTGACCCGCCTGAATCCCGTTTCATCCCTTACTACCGCTCTTCCTTGTCTATGTTTCTATTTCTTCACTTCGTATCTTCTATTTTCAGAATATAATAAAATAAATGAGCAACTTAGGCAGAAAAACAATTCCTCAGGTCTTCAAAGTGGTAGCGTTAAAATTTGTTTGAAAACTTTCCTTCTGATATTTTTAAGAAGGACCAAGTATTTGATGAAAGAAACGGAGGAAGTGTGGGCGGGTTCAGGGATAGCATGTAGCTGATCAGTTGCAGTTGTTTGACCTTGCCACTCTCTGTTCAGCGAAACAGTCAGGAACACACCTGCTCCTTTCCAGATGCTTCTTGCCCTAGACAACTTTTGTACAGTCTTTAAGACTCAACTCACATGTTCCATACTCCAGTTTGAATTGACACCATGTACGTATGCACCTGTGAATAGCGCTTCCCTGACTCTTTCTAAGTCCTTTCTTCTCTTTTTTCTGTAATAATTTTATTTTAACAATCTTTACACAGTTGATTAAGGCACAAAGGGTCAAGGGCTACAGGAAAGTGTGTAAGACCTTTGTTTCCATGTTATTATTACTGTTTTTTTTTTCTGTATCTGGGGTGACCGGGAAGAATCAGGGAGAAGCCCGACCCAGCCTCCCACCCATCCCAGGTCCCCAGTGTGGGGCATGCTCTGAGGGCACTGTTCAAGTGGTTTTGATAGTTCGACAGTTTTGAATTGCTGCCAATCTCACCACTCCAAACATGATGAAATGTCTCCAGAATCCACTGGCTGACATAGTTCATTTTACAGTCTCCGTTTGTCCAAATTTTCACTGCCAACAACTGGCTGTAGTAGTTGAATGATTTGCTCTGTCCTGCATCCTCTGTTGTGATACTAGCTGTCCTCTACAGGTTCCTGTGGTCTGCTGTATCCTCCATGTGCACCTGGATATGCTGTTCACTGCTCCATGAGTCTCTCCAGAGGCTCAGCTTTGACACTTACACTCCATGGTCAGATGATGAAACTTGCAATTCTCTTCATGGTTGGGCTTCTGAGTCCGGCAGTTCAGTTGGAGGGATCCCCAAAGAAACTTTGTCTGAAGTGATCCCAGACCTTGTGTGTGCTTGCCAATACAGGGTCCAGCACAGTCTGTCGCCTCAGTCAGCTTATGCACATACTGATGGATATAATTGCTGGGTCAGTTCTATTTCCAGCCCTGTCTTCCACACGAACCAATGGGTGATGCAGTCCAGCCCGATTCTTCTGCCCAGCACACACTTGGCCCTCACATAAACCAGTGGGAGCTGCAGCCTAGTCAGAGTGACCCACAATAACCCCCACCAGGCCCACCCCTGCCCTGGTTCTGGTGTTTGCCAGTACGTGTGGCAGCCTGATCCAGTCTGTCTCACATCCCATTCAGCTCTCATACATGTCACTGGGCATTGAAGCTTAGTTCAACCCAACCGGCCCCCCCCATCCAGCCCACACACATGCTGGAGAGTGCTGTTCTGTCTAGCCATGGCTGCCCCACTCCTGATTTTCATGCTCTCTAGTGGGAGTGTCAACCCAAGAGGAAGGTGCCCACTACTGGGTCCACCTCTACTCCTGGATCATGCACTCTCCAGGTGGTTCTGCAGTTTAACTTGACAGAATTAGCCCCCCCATGCCAGCATCTCCCAGCTGATGCTGCGACAAAGTCCAACCTCACCCACTCTGATTTACACTTGCAGCAGTAGGAACAGTCAGCACAGCCTGGCTTTTCCCTAATCTAGTTCACATGAGGCCCACAGGTGTTGCAGCCCTGCCTGGTCTGGTCTGCCCCCAACCCAACTCATGCTTTCCAGTGGAAGTGACAGTTCAGCAGGGGAGCCCTCCACATTCTCCCTACCGGCTTTGCCCCCCTCCCTCCCTGGTTCCCACGTATCCCAGTCTGGTATGGCCCCCTCTCCTTGGCATTTGCCAGAGGGTGCTACAGCCTGGCTTGGCCCGGCCCACCCCCAATTCCAGCTGACACTGGTGAGGTAACCAATCCCAGCCATAATGTGTACTGGTATGTGTTGTAAACGAACCTGACCAGACCCACACTCTGCTCTGGTGCTCAGATTCGGCAGTGGGTGATGTGAACTGGTTCAGCCTGATCTGCCCCAACCTATACCAAATGTATGCCACTGGGTACCTTTCCCTGGCCTGGGTTGGGCTGCTCCCTGTAGTGGTTCTTGTGCTCATCTGCAGGGACTGTGTCCCAACAGAGGAGTTTCCCAGGCTCCTCCATCAGAACCTCTCCCCAGTGTCAGATCTCGCACATACCAGTGGGTCCATGGGCCAGCCCTACTTAGTCCACCTCCTGTCCTGGCAGGAACAGTGGCCTTTCCTGAATGGCCTTCAACCCATTCCAGTTATTATTGTTGGATGTTTCAGCCCAGCCAAGGCTCATCCATACCCACATATGGCTCACACATGGCTCAGTAGGGACAGAGACCCAGCTTAGTCCATCCTACATCTATCCTGATCCTCCAGAGCCCCAGATGGTGCTGGAGTCTAACCGAGTTTGGTGCGTTCAGTCCCAGTCCATACTTGTGTCTAGGGAGACTGCAGCAATATCCAGACCAGAACACAGCCTCCACTCCGACCCCCACACTCACCAGTGCGAACTCCAACCCAGCCCAGCCAGGGTGTACTCTCAATCTCCCCATCAAGTCCATTCCCAGCCATAGATTATGTGCATGCCAGTGGTTGCTCTGACCCAACTTGGCATAGCCCCTCACCTGTCTTGGCTTTTGCCTTAGATGCTGTGGCCTAGCATCCCTGGCTCATGCAGAGCAGTGAGTGTAACAGCCTCGTTCAGCATGATCTGTGTTCCATCCTGATTTCTGTGCTTCCTTGTGAGCTAAGGTTTGCTCAGCCTTGCCCGGTCTGCCCCCTTCCATAACCAACCCACATATTAGCCAATCACTGGAGCTACTTTGCCCAGCTTGCCTGACCCCCAGGCCTAGATCATGTGATCATCAATGAGAGTTGTGATCCCTAGGGGAGTTTTCCAAGTTCCCCCACTTGACCCACTCCCAGACCCAGATCTCATACATGCCAGTGGGTGTTAGGCCAGTGCCCTGCATAGTCTGCCCTTCCATTTTGGCCTTGTATGAGCTGGTGAACATTGCAGCCCAGCCCATCCCACATATTGTTTTTAGGATGCACATTTGGGTGCTGCTGCCTTGACCTACCCAGACTGTTGTCGGTGATAGCAGGTTTCATGGTCACACTTAGCTCAGCCCATTGCCACCCCAACTCAATACAATCAGGACTAACATTTTCACAGGGTTTGGCCCATACATTCCTCCACAGAATCTACCCCCCGGACATGGTTCTCTTATGTGCTGGTCAGTGTTGTGGCCCTGCCTAATGTGACCCGTCCCCTGATCCAACATTCTGTCAGGTACTAGGATCTGGCCTTGCTAGACAAGCTCCCAGCATTAGCTTTCGCATGGACTGGTGTGTGGTGGTCAGTATTGTTCGATGATAGCAAGTTCTACGCAGAACTTATAAGTAGCCTGGCTTATCAGTCTGACCCATACAGATCATCTGGTCTCTCTCCTCCAAACCACTAGCTCTCAGTACCCTCGTTTACCTTTAAGGAAAAGTGCTCTGTCGTTGGAAGTCCTTCAGGATTGACTTGCAACCCACAAGCACAGTGGACTCAACATGAACATACCTAGGCAGCCATTCCACATCCCAAGACCCCAGAATTTGCCAGAGTCCAGCTCCAGCCGAGTTCAGAACTCAAGAAGGGTGCATGGATGAGGCGTAAAGAGGAAAGAAATGGACCACTACGATTTCATGATCATAATGGACAATATGAGAAAGCTGTCCCCTTTATTTATACAGAAGCAATCACAAGCCCTGGCACAGACTTCTGATGTCATGGTCAAGTAGGTGTATCCAAGAATAATTCTGCCATTTGTTTCACCTAAAAACGCAAGAAGTTCCTGCTACAATTCTTATTCTACAATTCAATCTTGTATCACAAAGGAGAACCTAAAGATCGAGAAAAGAATGAAATCCTAAATACTGGTCCCTCGATTAGCATAAGGTCAATGGGAACAGCCAAGACAGTATGAATAATAGAAGGCCCTTTTGCAAGACATTATTATTGACATTAACCTCCAAGCTCACATTGGGTAAAAGGCCAACTCCACAGTAGCAAACAATGCCTGAATGGATTAAAATTCTTCCACAGGGTGGTCCGGTGTCCATGCAAAGGCAGGTGAAGCTGCATTCAGGTGGTTGTAGACATCCGCTGGGCCCTGCCATACAGCGGGAAGTTCCTTGTGGCCCTGCCTGCAATTGAACAATACTCTTCACACCTTCATGTCCCCCCCATCCACTGCATGGACCCCAACAGGAAATAACCATTGGGAGGCCAACAGGTGGAGCCTGGTGCCAAATGGCGCATTGGCCACCTGGGCCTAGCTCACCACATGGTCACAGTGGCTGGAGCCAGGGCCCTAAGCATGGAGTCCGACCTGGCCTGGGACTTTCCAGCAGCCAACAGGCTGCTGGAAGTTCTCCTACCCAGAACCCAAGGTCACCCTCCAGGTCCCACCCACCACAAGATGTTGGCAGTGGCCAGTCTTTTCTTTTAAACACTGTGAACTCCTCAAATGCTGAGACCAGTCTTACTTGTCACTGTTTACTCTGTACCCATAGCATTAATTCTGATGCTTAACTGAAGTTCCGTAAGTGTTGGTGAAACTAAACTGAACCTGCATACTCACTGTATTATTGAAAATTTAAACATGATAGAGGCTTAGAAGAATGATCACTAACTTAAGCAACATCTTTTGATCAAGATGTTCTCTACTAGGTTCTCTTTAGATACAAATGATGCCAGCAACTACTTGAACTCATGTACTTTGTGGACAGACTTAATCTCTAACTATAGGCTTAGTACATAGATTTTCTACTGAGGTGCTGGCTAACTTTGCATGTGTCTTCCATAAAAAATTACAAAGGATTATTTTTCTTACTAATTCTTTGAAGGTTCTATTTACTGTTCTAACACAGAAAATTCCTAAATGTGACTGGGATTTCAAAGGTATAAATAAAGCTCACAAGGAGTCATGTGAATTTCTTTGGGGGAAAAAACTTTTGTTTTAGGACAATGAGGTTTATTAGATGTAATAATGGATCGAGAAATATGGATACGCGGGCACTTCTCATGTAAGTGTGCTAATTATTTTTTTTTTGGCAAAAGAAGCATAGATTAGGCATGGGTATAAAAATATTGGTGCAGTGTTTTGAAGGAGAATGATTTGTGGATGTCTGTGAGGCTAAGGTAGGCATCAAGCAGTTGTGCTTTGAACCCTCAAGAGGAAAATAGTATTACATCCAGGTCCAGTACCTGTATATGCATTTGTAGCATATATACTAAAAACCAAACTTTTATTAAAGACGTCTTACCCTTATTTTCTGTGTTCATTTCTAGTCTAGCTCATCTTTTTTTTAAATGCTATTTAATGTGCTAAATTGATATTATTTCCCATTGAGTCAAGGTTCACAATTATGTCCTGGAACTTAAACCCCAGTGTTCTGAGATAGGACCCAGGTATTGCAAGCAGCATCTTAACACTGCGCCCTTCATGCTGTTAGAATGTGGACGATCTGCTTCTGAGATGCAAGCCTACGGCTGGTGAGGGGAACGTCTGGGGGCACTTGAGAGCAGGTGGCTGTGAGCCTCTTCCCTCCACCCACACCATGTATCAATTCTTCATACCAGAAGAATCTCTGGTTTCACTATTTCAGAGACACATTTTGATTACACTTAGGCAATCAGAGTGTCTCTTTTCTTTAAAGATTAGCTTCCTGGGGTGCTTACCCTGTCTGATGAAACTCATAGGGAATTCCACCAGAGTGCATCTGGGAGAGGTTTTTCTTAATTCTTCTAATGATATATACAAAAAGAAACAGACCTTTTTATTTCATGTGCTAATGTGATTAGCAATCACCTAGAAAAACATGAAAGGAGCCAAGAGTCAGGAGAATATGCCAAGGAAAGCAGAGCAGAAATGTATAAGGGAGTTAGATGCCTGGTCACATTACTAGTATAGCACATATGGTTAGAATCTTGACAAGGAATAGAGATGCCAGAATAGGGTAAGGACACGTTTAAATGGACAGAAAAACATTTAATCAGGATGAAGCAGAGAGGACATATTCCAGGAAATAGGAAACGACAGAACAACAGGAGAGCGGTACCTGGAGACTGACAGACACAGGAAAGCAGCGGGCACAGCAGTGTAGTGTTGCAGTGACTGATACTCCAGCATGGCGATCTGAACTCCACCAGCAGCCGGAACTCCACCAGCAACCAGGTGGGAAGGGACTATCACTGGGAGCTCAGGAGGTGAACCCAGACAAAGAACTGTTCATCCTGCTGGTCCATTTGATTTGACCAAGAGCAGAGACAGAGCAGCAGATCTCAGACGGGCAGTACGAGAACAGAGTGGATTTCATAGCCCAGTAAGCCCCTAGAGCTGAATTGGGCGCCATTTTGTGTAAAGGGGCAAAGGCAAGGGAAAAGATGGAGCATGCGCTGAGCTGGGAGTGAGCTCATTTCTGACTTGGTCAACTGCATCAACGTGGCATTCTATGGGTTCCACCCAAGACAGGTCTGGGTAGCCCTCAGACCTGATGGCCAGCAGATCAAGAACTGCAGTAGTGGTATACCAGGTGCCATTTTGCACACTGTGGCAATAGCTTTGGGACTGCAGAAGACAACAGTGAACTGCACCTGTGCTGAGCTCACAAGAACTCGCTGACTTCAGTGGATTGCACTGGCCCTGCAGGAAAATAATACCAACTGTGGCATCGTACCGGCCAAAATAGGTCCGTGTGGCACCCAGACCTAACGTCCAACAGGTTCCAACCAAGATCAGCACCACCAATAACCTAACTATATAAGACACCTGGTGTCTCTCTAATCCTGGGACCTGCTCCAACTGAAAGTGGGAGAAAGGTTGCAGAGACAATGGTGCAGCCTCAGCATGGTATCACAGGAGGTTGAGAGTGGTGAGCCAGGAGCTGGGGCTGTGGAGACCATAGTGGAAATCGCTGGAGGTTGTGGCACCAGTGGCTGCAAGCAAAGTGCTGTGTACCAACTGCAATAAATAAAATCGCATTGTAGACCTGTGGGTGACATAACTTAGAAGCCTGCCCCAAGGAGAAGACTCTGCTAACCAGAAGTACAATGACCAAGAGCAAAAGAAGAGACAGGGGCACAATGAATATTACTGAAGATTGTCCAACAAAGGAGCAAAACCCTATGCCAACCTCAGAGTTAACTGAGGAAGACATCGAGAAAATGGGGCACCCAGAATCCATAAGACTCATTTTAAAGATACTGATTAACAATGAGAACACAGTAGAGCAAATTAAAAGTACAGTGGAGAGTCTCCAAAATAGAATGAAGCAAGCAGAAGAAAGAATCTCAGAATTGGAAGGTATTTCCTGTCATCAGGGGGAAGCAAACAAAAAGCTGGAAGCAGAGCTGGATCAGGCCAAAAAAAGTATTCAAGAATTGAAAGACACTATTAAGAGGCCAAATATAAGAGTTATGGGAGTCCCAGAAGGTGCAGAAAGAGAAGCTGAGTTTGCAAATGTCTTTAATGAAATAATAAAGGAAAATTTCCCTAATCTGGAGAAAGAATTGGGAAACAAGATCCAGGAGGGGCACAAAACTCCTAACAGGCTTGATCAAAAGTGATCTTCATCAAGACACATGATCATCAAGCTCTCTTCAATTGAACATAAGGAAAAGATCCTTAAATGTGCACGTGAAAAAATTCAATTGACATATAAAGGAAAGCCAATTAAGCTCACAGGAGATCTCTCACAGGAAACTCTACAGGCAAGAAGAGAATGGAGTGACATATTCCAGATTCTAAAAGAAAAAACTTGTCGGCCTAGGATAACATATCCAGCAAAGCTTTCTTTTGTCTTTGAAAATGAAATAAAATTCTTCCACAGTAAAGAAAAGTTAAAAGACTTTGCCTCTTTCAAACCTGCCCTACAAATGATACTTCAAGATGTTATCTTCACAGAGAAAAGGAATAGCACCTACCAAAACCAAAGGCAAATGGGAAGAACATCCCAGTAAAATGACAACAGAAGACTAAACCAATGAACAACCCATTCCTAAAATGACAGGACCAAAGTACCACCCATGTATATTAAACTCTGAATGTAAATGCTCAATCAAATGTCATAGATTAGCGGATTGGATTAAAAAACAAAACCCATCTGTTTATTGTTTGCAGGAGACACACTTCAACAAAGATCAGCGGAAACTATATCGCATGGGTTTTGTTGTTTTCTGTTGGTTTCATCTCTTCAAAATGCTTTCTTCTGATTTAATCATTCAGTGACTCATAGATCATGCAGTGGCATCATTTTCTTCAAGAAGGTTCTTGATTTTCATTTCTTCAGCTACACATTAGTCATTTAATAACATGTTAGTTAACTTCTTGGTGTTGTTAATTTCTTTTTCTTGCTGATGTTGATTTTGTTTTGTGGCTCTTCATTTAAGGGGATGTATAGTAGCTGTGTAATGGAGACTGTCATATCTAGTAACAAGTCATTGAACTTCATGGCATTGTAAATTTCTATTTTTCTTTCTATTGTTGATTTTGTGTCATGACTTTTCATTTGAGGGGATGTACAGTAGCTTGAAATGCAGACTAACATCCAGATGTGAGGATGCAGTGTGGTATGCAGTTATGCTTCCAGACGAAGGTGGACTTACAATGAAACTGTTTACTATATCTTGACAATAGGATTCTGGACTCTGCCATTGTCTATGCCCGCAATGATGAACATATGACTGTGTATGAAGAACCATATGTTAGTAATGATATAGAGGACCTAGTTGGGGGGGGGGAGGGAATTGGGGAGGGGACAAAGGAATATGGAGCTGTATCATAAAATGATAGCAATAATAATAAAACGTAAAAAAATAAATAAAATAAAAAGAATCTTGACAAAACAGAGTATGAAGTAGCATTTGAAGAAATAATGATCTAATTTTACCTGCATTTAGTGGAAGATATAAATTTTTTACAGCAGTACTTTCAAGCAGGATAATTACAAAATATTCCACCTCTAAGAACAAATGTAAAGAGATATATATTAAAATCATCTAGGTAAAGCAACTCATAACATACAGAGAAACAAGGACCTAGATCACCTTTGACTTCTCACTGGAAAAGTGAAGATTGGAAGACAGAAGAACATCTAAATCTCTGAGAGGATGAAACTGCAAACCTAAAACTTAGAGGAATGAGTAACTGCATTCAGGAATAAAAAGAAGGGGTTTTTGTTGGTTTTGCTTTGTTTTGTTTTCCCAGATAATTGAGCATAAAGAGAAGCAGTTGTTAATCTACATGATCACAAAAAAAATCACCATTTTTTTTAAAAAGGTTTATTGATTTCCATCTGAAAGACAGAGTTAGAAAGACAGAGAGTGGGACAGAGAGATCTTCCATCACCTATTTCACCCCTAAAGAGCTGCCATGGCTGGGGCTGCACCAGGCCAACGTCAAGCATCTGGACCTCCATCCAGGTCTCCTAAACAGAGGGCAGGGCCAAGCCATCCTCTGCTGCTTCTTCAGCCACTTCAGCAGAGAGCTAAATCAGAAGTGCAGCAGCCAAGACTTGAACTGACTCTTGTGGGGTGCCAGTATTTCAGGTGACAACTCAACTTTCTGGGCCGCAATGTCAGCCTCAGTAGTTATTTAGATAAAGGAAAATTGTGTTATCTGGAATCTCAGATTTTTGCAAGGAATGAAGATCAGCACAAATGGTAAGTGTGTGGATAAAAATAAGTTCATATTTTGCCTTACTGGTTTAAATGCATTTAAAATAAAATGTATGATGGGGTGTGTGTTCAGGTAAGAATAGATGCAACATTTAATACAACAATAACATGAAGGACTAGAAGGTACATAGATCTTGCAGATAAATTTACATTAGGTAGAATAATATCGATTTTTAAGTGCAGTGTAACATGCTCTCAGGGTCTTTGAACCAGTGTTTCTAGTCCCCTGGAAGTTGGTACCCAAATGCCTGCTGGGTTATAGTTCTCAGGTTTCTCTCCACTGTTGAAGATGCCCTGAATCTTCAGCGTTCTGACCATTAGATGCAGGGCAATGCTGACCCCTTTGTTTATGAAGGTATTTCTTGGCCAATGATTGCAGAAATCGCTCAGATGGGAAATAGCCTTTGGAAGACCACTTGACTGATTGATAATAACACACCCCACCAAGCAGGCCCTTTGGGCACTCCTACCAGTTTATTCTGGGCTTCTCCTGATTCTGTCATGTTACAAAATTGAAAGTTTGCTTCATTCAGGCTGCCATTTAGGGAATTCATGGTTGAAATTATCAATGATGAAGTGATCCCTAGAGCCAGTACTTTCTCTTTATTTGCCAGTAATAAAGCATTTCTTGACACTCCACTCCTAAAGAAAAGCCACATCTTAAAGTCCTTGCTTGCAGTAAATCCCATCAGCTCTTAAAAACTTTCTATCTGAATACATCCATAGGCAGGAGAACATGACAGAGTGAACAGACACAATGGTGTGGTCAATCACTTCTCTGAATTACAGAAACTAATAATGCAAAACAAAATGGATCACAAGAAGATATAAGTAGAGGATGAGGGTAATAATGATTATTTTTGGAATCAGATGAGTCAAAGATCTCATGACTCACTTGGTGGTGGGGAGAAGCACACATTTGGCTTAGTGGTTAAGGTAACTATGTCCTGTATCAAACTGCCTGAGAGCCTTACTCTAGCACCTGACTCCAACTTACAGTTGATGGAGATTTTTGGGAGTAGTAGGTAATGCCTATTATAGGTAGGTCTCTGCCATTGATCTGGTAGCTTTTTTTTTTTTAAGATTTGTTTATTTATTTTAATGGTAAAGTCAGATTTACAGAGAGAAGGAGAAACAGCGAGAAAGATCTCCTATCAGCTGGTTCACTCCCCAAGTGGCCACAACAGCTAGAGCTGAGCTGTTTCGAAGTCAGCAGCCAGGAGCTTCTTCCGGGTCTCCCAGGTGGGTGCAGAGTTCCAAGACTTTGGGGTGTCCTTGACTGCTTTCCCAGGCCACAAGCAGGGAGCTGGATGAGAAGTGGAGCAGCTAGGATTAGAACTAGTGCCCATTTGGGATCCCGATTCATGCAAAGAAAAACTTAGCCAGCAGGCTACTACCATGCTGGCAAGACCTGGTGAATTTGAACTGAGTTCCGACTCCTGATCTAGGAAATGAACCGCACATAGTTCTGCCTCAGTCTCTCTCAAACAAAAGAATAACATGTAAAAGTCTTTTAAAAAAGAATGCATGTTGTATAACATATAATGAAGTGCTTGGTGGTAAGAAGATATATTAATATCTGAAAATTTTGGTGATTTAAAATTTAACACCAATTTCTTGAGGCAAGAATCTGTGGAGTTGTGGTTCTTTTCAGTTAGAACAAGGGCAGGGTTTAGAGAGAATGGTATCTAGATAAAGTGGCAAACGAGGGTAGCTAGAAGGAATTTATAGGGATGAATAATCCAGAAAGTTAGTTGATGAAGACAAAAGTAAAGTGAAGGTGGCCACGGATCAGTAATGTGCCTGGCCCAGAAGTGTTTCCCTTTGGCCTATTGAAGAGTCTTAAAGTCTTTTTATAAGTGTTTATGCTGTATTCTGCTTGCTAATAGAATAAGGCTTAACATAAGTGCAACCATTTTAAGAATAGCCGCCATGTTAGATATAAGTTTCTGTTTCCCCGAAATGAAGCAAGTAGTATAAGAATGAGGAAATTGTTAGCCAATAGCAGAAAAAGGTCAAGTTGTTTGTGTAAGTTCATGGTATGTGATTTTGGGACAATAAGAACCCTGGAGAAATGTTCGGTGCAGCAGCCACCAGGAGCACTGGGAGGTTGCTGTCCATTCGCGAATGAAATAAACCTTTTGCTTTTGCATCCTTCGGCTAGTGTGTGCTGCTTCACCTAGAGACCTCACATCCTGTTCAGCAGGCCAGGAGGCCAGGACGAGGAATTTGGCCTCGGTCTTAACACTATGTTATGTGGGAACGCTCCATAAGGTTTATAGAAAAGTGGAATTGGAAGATAAGCTTATTTTGGTACAAAGTTTGAAATCCATGCCACGCAGTTTTAAAGTAGTAATAATTCTCGATGAATTTTTAAAGATTTTCCCCTCAAATCCTGAACCTCAAAAATTATGAATGCCAAGAAGTGTAATTCCTTGCGCCAAAATAAACTTATTTTTTAAAAACATTTATTGATTTGCATCTGTTAAAGACAGAGCAATAAAAAGATAGAGTAAGAGCTTCCATCCACTGTCTCACTCTTCCTAACTGGCTACAACTGAGGCTGGGCCAGATTGAATACAAGAGCCCAGGACTCCATCCAGGTCTCCTACATGGGTGGCAGAATTCAATTATTTGAACCCTTTTCTGCTGCTTTCCCAGACACATTAGCAGGGAACTGGATCAGAATGGGGGCAGCCAGGATTCAAACAAATGCTGATATTTGGGACACTGGCATTGGCGGTGGTGGCTCAGCTCACTGTGCCATGATGTCAGTGCCCTTAAGATACCTGTTTTCAGCAGTATGAAGTAATCGCTATCATCTTCTATACTAGTTAGGACTCATAAATTCAAGTGGCAGAAATCTAATTCTAACCAGCCTAAGTTAAATTCTACATTGTTGATTGACAAAACAGGGGAGGGCAAGGATACAGCTAGATTCAGACAGAGTTCAAAGCAAGGGTTTAAATACTGGTGCAGTGTTGTGGACCAAGGAGTTAATTAGCACTTGTTAAGCTGAGCAGTAACAGGAAATGGGCTTGTGGCTTAAAGCACCTGGACTAATGGGACTCATTGGCATCCTATTGTTTGGCAAAAGTGCTTGGGGGAAAGAGTGTAAAAGGAGTAATAAAGGGAGGCTTCAGAGAGACTTCCACCATCACTGGTCTCCTGTTGGTGCTTCATCCCCAGACCCTCTCCCTGTCCACATTATTGGCTCTGCTGGCCGGAGCAGTGAAGGGCCTGGCGCAATGGTTCCGTGACTAAATCCTTGCCTTGTAAGGGCTGGGAATCACATGCAGGTGCCGGTTCATGTCTCTGCTGCTCCACTTTTATCCCAGCTCTCTGCCTGTGTCCTGGAAAAGCAGTGGAAGACAGCCCCAGGCCTTGGAACCCTGCACCTATGTGGGTGGCTCCTGACTCCTGGCTTCAGATTCACTCTGCTCTGGCCATTGTGGCCACTTGGGGCGTGAACCAGAGGATGGAAGATATTTCTGTCCCTCTTTCTTTCTGTAAATCTGCCTTTCCAAAAAAATGAATAAATCTTCAGAAAGCAGTACTGGTGTTAATCTCTCTGCCTCCTTATCTTCTTGGTTGTTTCTGTCTGTGTGACTATGTTTGCCTTCACATACTGGCTCATCATGGTTTTTTTTTTTAAGATTTATTTATTTTTATTTGAAAGTCAGATATACAGAGAGGAGGAGAGACAGAGAGGAAGATCCTCCACCCGATGATTCACTCCCCAAGTGAGCCGCAACGGGCCAGTGCTGTGCTGATCCGAAGCCAGGAACCAGGAACCTCTTCCAGGTGTCCCATGCAGGTGCAGGGTCCCAAAGCTTTGGGCTGTCCTCGACTGCTTTCCCAGGCCACAAGCAGCGAGCTGGATGGGAAGTGGAGCTGCCGGGATTAGAACTGGCGCCCATATGGGATCCCAGTGTGTTGAAGGCGAGGACGTTAGCCACTAGGCCACGCCGCCGGGCCCAGCTCATCATGTTGTAGGGTTTTTGACCCCAAGTACGGCAGCAACCTCAATTCTTGTCTCGCAGGAAAGAAGAATTTTCGTGCGGACGCAGTTTAGTTTTAAAGCAAGAATAATTAGAAAAATGGAGAAAGGAGACTCCGGTCCTAGTGACAGGAGGGGGTCTGAGATAGAAAGGACCCTTACCCCGTGCCATAGTGGCAGGAGGAGAAGTGGAGAAAAAGAGACCCGTATTAGTGGTGGGCAAAGCACCTTTTAAAGGTTTTCTTCAAAGGGGCTCTCTAAGGACAAAAGGAAATTCCTGGTGCCCCTGGTATCTGGCTTTGGGGCAACAGACCAGACAGGTGTCAGACATTGGACATTCCTGGCCTTGGGGATATGAGTAGTACACTTCCTCCAGTCCTCTTGTCAATGATAAGGAGATCAGCCTGAGGCCCTCCTACACAACGGCTGGAGATAATGGCTGATGCTTCAGGTGGGGAATTGATATGCTAATGTCACCCTTGTCCCTTGGAAGAGTGAATCCAAGACATGGTGGGGAAAATACTCCTTTATATTTGAGGAAAAATATGATGACTTGGGGACCCAGAATACCCTAACTGCCTACTACCCAGTCTAACTCCTCTCTCAATCACATCACTCCAATTTAGCAATGTCAGGAAAAGGAACAGAAAGAGAAATGGACAATCCTCCTTTCCGATCTTTTTTTTTTTTAAAAGATTGTTTATTTTTGCTTAAAAAGCAGATGTACAGAGAAAAGGAAAGACAGAGAAAGATCTTCCATCTGCTGGTTCACTCCCCAAATGGACACAATGGCCAGAGCTGAGCCATTCTGAAACCAGGAGTCAGGGACTTCTTCTGAGTCTCCTACACGGTATAGGACCCCAAGGCTTTGGACCATCCTCTGCTGCTTTCCTAGGCTACAAGCAGGGAGCTGGATGAGAAATGGGGCAGCAGGACATGAGCTGGTGCCCCTATGAGATGCTGGTGCTTGAAGGTAGAAGGTCAGCCTGCTGACTCACAATGCCACCCCTCCTTTTCAGATCCTTTTTTAAAAACTTATTTTAAAACTGTATGTAATTTTTAATTTTTTTCATTACACAGTTCCTAGGCTCAGGGATTTGCCCTTCCACTCTCCCTCTCTTGCAGGGCCTGGTCTCCCAAGGGTTAAATCCACAGCTTAGCTTGTTTCTCTAGGGTTAACAGGATGAGCAATCTTGGGCTGATACATTTAGCCCCTGGCTTGACCTCAACTTCCCTCTTCCCTGCTTCCCGTTTTTTTTTAAGATGCCCCTGAGGGAGCTTAGGAGTTGCTTGAGCATTGGGAAAATACTGGGAGGAACTAGGCAGCCTATAAAAGAGGCAGGCCAACTTTGAATAAACAGCATTCTCTTTGCAAGAATGACCCACTGCATGTTGTCTTTTTTGTAACCCTAGTCCCTCCACTCGGCTCGGCTCGGCTCGGCTCGGGGTACATGGTGACGCGGGCATTGCTGACACTCTCCCCCTCCCTCGCCTCTGTTTTCCCCTATATTATAATAGTATAATCCTTCAACAACAGTCACAAGTCCATCATTATGCTGTTTAAGTGTTTCCTGGCATTGTAGGTATAGGCAATAGTAGAAAGTCCAACATTCTATTGTAACATATGTTTAGCAATTTCATTGCGAGTCCATCTTTTATTCAGAAGTAGAGATGCATACTGCAATGTATCCCTACTACACGGTATACTTGCCTCTTTTATATAGTGTCTCTAGATAAATATATGTATATACATGTTTACAATCATATCTATTGATTTTGTATTTTGCATAAAGGTTGCTTTACAGAGAACATATAATTTTTGTCCTTTTGGGATTGGCTTATTTCACTGAGCATAATGGTCTTACTTGGGACCACTTTGCTACAAATGGCTAAATTTCATTATTTTTTAATGTCCGAGTAGTGTTATATAGAGATGTACTACAGTTTCTTTGTCCATTACTCTTTCAACGGGCATCTGGGTTTTTTCATGCCTTTTGCTGCTTTAAGATTGCTGTGCTGTAAATATAGGATTGCAGGTCATGTTCTGATATGCATATTTCATTTCCTTTGAGTTTATTCCTTTGAGTTTACTCCTCCCTTTCAGATCTTGCAGGAAAGCAAGTGACTCCTGTATCACCCTGCCCTCAATGTTTGCATGACATACTTACCTCTGAAGAGGTCAGGGATGTATTTACCATGAAAATAATGCAGCTGGAATCTGCAAAAGTGAAAATTTTAAATTTGTTTTTAAAATGTTCCTCATTTGAGGAGGCACAGAAAGACTGAAGGGGATGGGGAGAAGAGAGAGAGAAAGGGAGAGAAAAAAAACAGTGCCATCCACTGCCACTTCGTAAGTGCCCACAACTGCAAAGTTGAAGGTGGGAACTGAAAGTCACTCCAGGTCTGCCAATCACTTGGGCTATCACCACTACCTCCAAGGAGGCAGCAACAGGAAGCTAGAATCAGCAGCCAGAGCTGGCAGTCAGACTAAAGCCAGGCACTACAATGTGGGACACAGGTATCTCAATTGGTGTTAAGTGCCAGGTCAAATACCTTCACCAGGCAAAAGCTAGACAGTATAATCTTATCTCTTTCTACTCTCATATTGTACTTCTTTGTCCAGGAATGGTGGACTAACACAGGCCAACCTGAGCACAGTTGAGTGGGGCAAATTGTTAGTTAACTGGGATATATTCACATTCTTTGCAATGACACCAATGAGATATTGCTAGCCATTCTGAAGTAGAAATCAGTGGGGGGTGGGGTAGCTGCCCAGAGTGTATCGGAGGGAAAAGCTCAAAAAGATGGAGAAAGGAGTGAGCCATGTACCTGGAGACAAGAAATCTTCCAGGTAGTGAGCAACTTCAGCTGGCATTTTGCAAAACGTATTAAAAAAGAATAAATTTTAGACACGGCATGCAAAGAAGACTTAAAAAATGAACTTTAGAAATCATTGCCGCTCAGCAATTTGTGAATTCCCTAAAATAGCATTAAAATCTCTCCACAAGGAAGAATCATTTCCAATGCAGATGGTGAGGGCTAGTAAATGCCTTCAGAAAGAGAACGAATCTAAATTGCCAGTAAATGGAAAAGAGTCATTTCTCTTAGCACCTTTGACTGAGGTTTGCAGCAATTCCTAGATAAGGATTAAAGAGTTGCATATTTATTACTGGGACCCATGCTGCTCAATGCTATTTTATGTAACCACCCACACATAATAGCTAGGGATATGGATATAGACATGTAGGTACAGTTACATAGCTATGTAGAAATGCATGCACACTCTTGCATTCTGACATACGTTGTGTTGTATCAGACACACATGCATATTTCAGTAATATGAATAGTAAAGAAGAGTTTATTATTTTATTGAGTGAGTTTAGGCAATTGTTTACTTTATTGTCAATCCCAGGCACGTGCATTCAGGAAGACGTCACTTGCATCCCGTGTCAGAGGGCCAGCCTTTGAGTCCCGGCTTTGTTCCTGATTCTTGTTTCTTGCAAAAGAGCTCCTGGGGCAGGTGATGATTCAAGTTTTTATCTGAGTCCTAACTGAGCTCCTGGCCCTTGGCTTCAGCTTTCCTCAGCCTCGGCTGTTACAGACATGGGGGGGGGGGGGGGTCTGAGGGGAGGGAACTCTCTGTTGGTCTCCCTGTGTTTCAAATTAAAAGTGAAAGAAAAATGACGACATTTCTTGAGAAACAGAAACAACGTCCTAGATTGAAGACCCTCTCTTAAAAAAAAAAAGATGCATTCATTTGTATTGGAAAGTCAGATATACAGAGACGAAGAGGGATGGAGAGGAAGATCTTCCATCCACTGATTCACTCCCCAAGTGGCCACAATGGTTAGAGCTGAGCCAATCCGAAGCCAGGATCTTCTTCTAGGTCTCCCATACAAGTGCAAGGTCCCAAGGCTTTGGGCTGTCCTTGACTACTTTGCTGGGCCACAAACAAGGAGCTGGATGGGCAGTGCAGCTGCCAGGACATGAACCAGTGCTGATACAGGATCCAGGCACATGCAAAGCAAGGACTTTAGCTACTAGGCAACTGTGCTAGGCCCAATACCCTCTTTTATAAACAAGATTTTGGATCACTTGCTTGTTTAAACCCAAATTCTTCCACTTGTTAGGCATGAAACCACAATGAAATTTCTTAGGGACTCCAGGGGTCTGCCGGGATTAAATTAAAAAAAACATGTACAGCCTTTGTAACATATATTCACTATGCCTACAACCTGAAGGCAAGCCTCTTGCCCAGACCTTCTACTGACAGGTGTTTGCTGTCCAGCACGAGGGACTTGGTGCACAGAGCCAATAATCATACACATGGGCTACTGACTGATGGTTATAGGTGGGGTTTATTGACAACAAAAGATTTTTAAAGACTGAGGGTCTCATAGGCATAAGGAAGGAGGGTTTGAGGCATGATGTGATTTACATGCTAAAAGCCAAGGTGGGGGTATCAGTAAATAATGTCTTCTCACAGGCACCTCTTTGATCTGTTATCTAAGCTCGAGAATTAGGGATATCTGTATCATCTGCTTCAGGGCCTTTGTCCTGTATTCCCAAGGATCACAGCTGGTTTTGAGATCCACACCCTTGAGACCGTCCATTGTCCCCTCCTAACCAATTGTCTTCCTGCAGGAAAAGACTATGATGCGATGTTTAAAACCACAGGAGTTCCTGTGGTTTGGGCTCTGGTGTCATCAGCTTAGCCTCTGTAACCAATGGGGTGATGTTGCT
Organism: Ochotona princeps; assembly: GCF_030435755.1. Classification (NCBI taxonomy): domain Eukaryota; kingdom Metazoa; phylum Chordata; class Mammalia; order Lagomorpha; family Ochotonidae; genus Ochotona; species Ochotona princeps. The sequence continues at coordinate 115,339,660 of NC_080834.1, forward strand.
CATGCCTTCTTCCAGTAGTTTCTGCATCCATGGATCTGTCCTCAAAGTCTTTCCCTTTCATTTCCTCTCATATCCACTCATTTTAGTTCAGGCTTGCAGTATTTGTGCTGGTATAAAACTCTACGAAAGCTTCCTGATCTTCCACACAATCTGGCATCGTTGACTGCATCTTTGTTTCTGGTTTCTGTTGAGACAGTCGATTGGACCCTTGAGCGAAAAGCTCAGTCTCTTTAGCAAAGCGCTGGACAGCCACACCATGCCCCTGGCCTGCCTTCCAAAGAACATTACCTAGAAAGGCCAAGAATCACCAAATACTAGACTCTTCGCCCTTAGCAGGGCCTTCAATTTTGTTCTGTCCTTTCGCATTTTGTTGCAAACTAGCGAGGAGAATCTAGGGTGTACCTTCAATCCTTTACTTAGAGATGTCTTAAACTAAATACCTGAGTTCATTGCTTTTAAATTCTACTTTCTCATAGAACACAACTGAGCCAAATTGTCTGCCGCTTTGCAACAATGATTACTTTTCTTGTGGTTTTTAATAACTTCTCCTCATTTCAGTCTGAGACGTCACCAAAAACACCTTTATGTTCATGTTTTTAGAAATACTATGCTCGTGGGCCCGGCGGCATGGCCTAGTGGCTAAAGTCCTTGCCTTGAAAGCCCTGGGATCCCATATGGGCGCCAGTTCTAATCCCAGCAGCTCCACTTCCCATCCAGCTCCCTGCTTGTGGCCTGGGAAAGCAGTTGAGGACAGCCCAATGCATTGGGATACTGCACCCGCGTGGGAGACCCGGAAGAGGTTCCTGGTTCCCGGCTTCGGATCAGCACGCACCAGCCCGTTGTGGCTCACTTGGGGAGTGAATCATCGGACGGAAGATCTTCCTCTCTGTCTCTCCTCCTCTCTCTGTGTATATCTGGCTGTAATAAAAAATGAATAAATCTTTAAAAGAAAAAGAAAAAGAAATACTATGCTCGTGACAAAATACTCTGTAAGATAATAGCACTTCACTCTGCAGCTTTCCTCTTTTTTCTTCAAGTACTTACTATTAGCAATATCCTCAAGGCAATCTAAATGCTTTCTATCATGCACCTGAAAATTTCCAACTTCTGCCAAAAACTAACTCCAAAGTCATTTCCACATTTTTAGGCATTTCTGATAGCACACCACACTACATGGTTCCAAGGTCTGTATTTCTAGGGTTGTTTACCGAAGTAATTTGAACTGGTTGGCTTGGCTTAGAAAATCAAAAATTGTCTGTGAGGATGTAAGTCCAAATTGAAGATACTGGCAGAACGGGCTCCTCCTCAAAGCTGAAGCAAGAATCTGTTCTAGACTTTTCTCTGTATCTAGTTGATGGCCGTTTTCTCATTATATCCCTTCACATAGCTCTCTGCCCTTCTTCTCTTCCTCAGTGTGTGCGTATGACTGCTAGAATTGAAATTTCTTTTTACAAGGACATCAGTCATATCAATTTATGTATGCATTCTACTCCAGTGTGACCTCATTCTTAATTACACCCCCAATCCTGATTTCCAAATAGAGTCACCTTTTGAAGTAATGGGTATTAGGTCTTCAACATTAATTCCAAGGAAGAAAGAAGCAATCTAAACTACAACAATTCCTTCACAGTGGCCCCACAATTAGAACAGGGTCGGATACTTGTTCTAAGTATTTCTAATTGACAATTGGCCATGGACCTATGACTTTGTCTGTAATGGAAAAGTCACTCTCAGGCAATGGACTTGAGAAGTTTAGAGACAACCAAGAAGCTTGCAGAAGAGACAGAGTGGCAAAAAACTCTGAGAAAGCCCCTCTGGTAGACAGGTGTATGGTAATTCACATTTGAGATTTGAGTAAGCTGAAATCTGTGGTTTGGGAAAGGACATCATACATCTAGAAGAAGCAAATGGAGACTCGATAAGTCATCCAAGGGAAACAGCTGACAGCGGACAGTGGAACTCCAAGAAGGTGGTACACTAGGGGGGAAATACATTTGGTTTCACTACTGATGTCCTCAAGCATGGCCAGGCTTTGTGAGGTCAAGACTTACTGTGTGGTCCCTGCTCTTGCAGTCTGGTTTGATCTCTGATTCCTTCCTGCCTCCTTTCTGCTGCTCCTCCCCAAGGAAAAAAATCACCTAACAAAACCCATGTAAGCCAGGCCAAACTTAAGAGCCCAACTACATCAGCACCTAGTCAAGACATGACATAACATCGATCCTCAGCAAGGTTAGTTTCCATCCCTTCCACAGGCTAAAGAGGGAGCCAAGCTGTGAGTCCACAAAGATATTAGACTAATTAAGCAATGACCCTTGAAAAATGGTAAATGCATGAACTCTTATTACTCTCCTATGGATTTTGATGAGTTAAGGCATAAGAATTCACCATCTTACAAGAACAACATCCTTCAGAGTGTACAAATCTTAAAAAAAAAAAAAAAGTAGAAACCATCATTTTCCTGTTTATGAACAGAGAAGAAGAGGTTACCACGGAGGTGTAGCTTTGTTCCTCTTTAGTCCCCTTGGCAGGAGCAAAGGTGGGAGAGAAAAAAAGAGGAAAATAATGTGAGAAAAGAGATCACTGGCTGTTGCTAAGCAACCTTTGTTGGCAAAAAAAAAAAAAAAAAAAAGTAAAAACAAGATCCAGAAAGCTTTGAATTTGGCAAATATATTAGAGGATATTTATAATTTCAGAGAGCTTTGTTTTCAGACCATTACTTTTTCTACTGAAGCACTTAATCACTTATTTTGGAGATGGTTGCCATAATTATATAAAATTTTATCACTTAAAGCTAATTTTAGAACGTCACTGATTGAATTATAAGTATTTGCTGAAGAGTAAAAAAATTAAATATCATCAAAAGGTATGTCACTTACACGTGAGTGCCTTGGTTTTTCATATCCAAAATCTAAAGCCTCTCCCTGCAGCTGTTCGAGTACTGGAGATGAGGAGTGACACTTACACTTGCCATTTATATAACTATGGTCACTCATAGGGCAATTACATCTACATCTCCAGAATTTTCCAAACTTTAGTGCTGAAAATCTTGTCCCAGGAGCTCTCTGCTTTCTGGCCACACTGGGTGTGGCTGTTCTCTGCCTCTGATTATACTGTTATGCATAAGGTGGCTGGATTGGGTTTGGGATGGGTTCTTTAGCTAAACTAGTCATGAAAGGTCTTTCTATGGCAGAGATCAACTTCATATCTGGTTTTTCCCTGAAAAACTTGATAGCTTGGATTAGAGTGGGATTTCAACCATTTTTGATAATATCTCAAGAGAGAGTAGTTTGGTGGAACCTGAGGGAATCCTTTGGTGTGGGAATGATACCCACTTGTTTTTCCTCCATTTTGGAGTCCTCAGTGTATGCTATTGACCAATATCCTAGACAAAAACTTCCAATCTCTTTCAGGTCCCGACGAGGCTAAGACATATATAATAGGTGCTCATCAGTAACGTCTCTCCCTAAATGAAGGAATTCCCACTGGTTTGGGTACAGCAGCGGATCCAGCAGGGAGTATGGGTAGCTGTGGATCACATGCAGTTGGAAAGACAAAACCACCAGGAGGTTCTAAGTTGTTCCACACATGGAACAGGGACCCCTTTCCCAAATAGGGAAGAATGCTCCCAAGCCACTTTGGTCATCAGAATTTTTTATCAGACACAATAAGTTGGCCAACTATACATCTGCTTGTTCCAAAGGTCTTGAGCACAAGCTCAGGTTGGCTATGTGATTAATTGACCTATACCCTACTGTCCCTGCTGTAGAACTGTAAATCGACAGTGGACTATGGATCAGTGCAAACTGAATGCAATATGGAGGAGGGCAAAGAATAGTATCTACAATGAACAAATGACTTGAAAATAATATAGTCACAAGATGATTAAGCTAGTGAGGAAAGGAGTAAAAGGCAATAATCAGTACTCACAAAGATGAAGATTATCTGAGGTATGAACTGTATTTGCTACTGCAAGAGAACAACCAAGAAAGCTGAGGTACAATCCAAATATCCCTATGTAGGTGGCACACTGTGTCACCCAGCATTTAGTGATTCTCTTTAGTATAATGAGTTATATAAAATCGCATCACAACCAAGAATAACAAAGGATTACTAAAGGATTGGCCCAATAATTCTCTGTGTTATCAGTGTATACACTGCCAGAAAGAACGCAGAGAAGAGCTTCTTGCAAACATCCCTCAAAATAACCATGGTAACTCTCATTCTTTGAGTGAAGGCAAGCTAGTCTAGAGTGACATTTCTATGTGTGTGAGCTGATGGCTAAGAGGTTGATAAGTGAAATAAGAGTGTAGATTTAGTAGCTGGAATTACTAGCACTATAGTTAGATGTCGAAAGTAGAGGATGAAATTCAATTGGGACTTTTAGTACACATTCTGCTAAATAAATAGAACTAGTTTTTAGGCTGTCATTAAGGAAAGGCAGAAGTGTTGCATTTGTAACTAATACCGCTGAGGGGATTCTAAGAGCTTTAAAGGAAGGTGCTGAGTTTTTGCAGGTGGCGTAAGTCAAGTAGCGTCTCAGGGAGAAGCAGGATAAGCCAGGTCCCTCCTGGCACTCTGGGTGTCAGCTGTCGCATTCACTTGCTCGTACAGCGGAAGTGTTTCTAAGAGTGCAGCCCCAACCCCCACCCCTAAAAAAGAGTGCAGCCCAAGCACTAATGTAAGATTTGACACTGAAAGCAGGGGACTCCAGCATCTACAAGAAGAAGGCTGTGGCACAACAACGAGCAGATAACTATACAACCTGTCAGACAGTGATAAATGTCAGAGGATAAAGAATAAGGGATCATAAAAGGCAGCTAAGAGCAGAACAACATCTCAACAGAGGCCAAAGAAGGAGTGGAAGCAAGCTACACTGGGCTGCTGGAAGGTTCTGATCGATAAGGGACCAAATTCCGGGTGGCTTGCTGCCTTCTTCCCCTTCCTGTTTGCTGCTATGCAAGCGTTGTCTTGCTCCCAGACGCCTTCCATCACTGTCTCTGAGCCCTTATCCTTCGGTCTTTGTACACAGCATTCATCACTGCTTGACATATCATGAAATTTTCTGTTTATTATATTACCCCCCCCACACACACACACACACTAAGCAGACAGACTGTGTAAATAGCCGCTTGTCAGTTTGGTTCATTCTCTCTCTAGAACAGGACCTGGCAACAGAGCAATAGCTCTTAAAAAATTCAGTGGACAAAAATTATAGATTGGGGTCTCTGTGGAGTTCACTGATATCTTCAGGACTTGCCCCATTGATTTGGATATGGGCTGAACTACAAGGCCTATGATGTCTGGCCTTTAGCTCAAAGAACAAACAGAAGAACCAAGTCAGCCATGTCTCAATGTATAGAGCACTGGATGCTTCCTGACAGATAAATTTCTTTTCTCTTATAATCAATGAGGAAGAACCTCTAATAACTTGGTGTGAATGATCTTACGGGCTTTTAGACATTGTGAGCCTTCGGATGGATGGGAGTTTTAGGGGGATACTAGTTAGTTACACTCAGGACAAAGCAATTGGGGATCCTACTCTTACAGTCCCAAACCTCTCTACTCACTTGGACACCTTGATTTGACTATCTACAGCTCCTTATGTCTCTAATAATTTTAGCAGAAAATATCTGCTTGAAAAAGAGCTTGGTGATTCTAGAATAAAGAGCTGATGACCCAAAATGAGATAAAGGGGAATATGAACGTGAAAAAGGCAATAAATGAACAAGTGGATCATTCCACTTGGGATTTGGGTTTGTCTATAAAATGCCTTGTTCGCTCCATGTGTCACAATTCCCCCCACCCGACTAAAGCAAGTATTTATCTAATGCACATATTGCAGTAGACTAAATCTAAGCACATCATTTTAGCACTGTAAAGTTGAATTTTAGTGAGTTTCTCCCACATCAGGGTTTGCAGCTTTGGTAGTGTTGTGGTTGGGGAAGCTGTCGCTTTGAAACGAGCAGTATCTTCTCTCTCTAAATCAAGTTGACATTAATGGTTCTACATCTCCAGCCCAATCTGTTGTGCCAGGCTTAAAAACAAGAGAAGAACAACAAAACATTCAAAAACTTGCTGGAATGTTGGAAACGGTTTCTCCCTCCACTGCTACATCTATGGCCTGCTTCTTGCTCTCTGTTAATTATCCTTCTTCTATTGCATATTTACATATGTGTCTTCACCCTCTGACGAGCCTGCAGCATCGTCATGCCTGTTCCTTAAACTTGAGGGATATCTGTGGGGGATTTGGCAGCTCCGTCACAAGAAAGTCGTGTCCAAGACAGACAAGTCACTCAAATCAAAGATGATTATGTGGCAAAGAAAGCTAAAATGGCTTTTAAATGGTTTCATATTGTGATTTATACATATGTATTCTTATTCTTATTATTCTTCCCAGGAACCCCAGGAGAAAAAGTCCCACTTTTATGCATCCCTGGTAAAGCCTCTTTGTGCTAAGCCAGATGAGCACTGCAATGAGATGTTTCTGCCATACTTTCTACTTGAGTGGAAAATTGTGTTCTGTGTCCTGCTCTGTATGTGGGATTCTGCTATACAATAGGGACATGGACTCGGGGGAAGCGCAACCCTCAGCACCCAGAGGAGCCTTGTGCACATCCTGAAATGCCCACCCTCAACTCAATCTTACCCTTCTAACCTTCTCTCCACACAGCGGCTCAGGAATCCCTCCCTAAGCAGCCAGATAGGGGTCATCCTCCTCTGTGTAATGGGGGATGAAGCCTAACACTTTTTAAACAAAACTCATCTGCTGCCTGCCTTTCCAGCTCTCCTACCTCTCAGAACTCCAGATGAGAGCAACGTCTTAACTTCTTCAGTTACACCTGATCCCTATGCACAGACTCCTCAGCCTCCTGTCTGGTTCTTTGCAGGTGCTTTTCCCTCTGCCTCCCATTCCCAGTCTGCTTCTCTCTTTTCACCTCATCACATATTCCTTGGCTCTCCAGATGGGTTAGATCTGTTTCTACTTAGACATGTAGATGTCCAGTCCTCCCAGGCCCTCACTTCATTCCAGAACTCTCTGTGGAAGTGAGACTTAAACATCTGCATTTTAAAATAAACACTCATTCATTTATTTACTTGCAAGGCTGAGTGCCAGGAGGTACAGGACACACACACACACACACACACACACACACATCTTGCATCCATTGTTTTATTCCACCAAGTGGCTGTATTATTCAGGTCTGTGCCAGACCAAAGCCATGATCCAGAATTTCCATCCTGGTCTGCTATGTGCATAACAGGCTTCTGCCCTTCAGCATGTGTATTAGCAGGAAGCTGCATAGGAAGTGGAGTAGTGGGACTTGTACTGCAATTCCGATACGGGATACCAGCATCAAAAGCAGCAACTTCACGTACTGTACCACACTGGCCCCCAACTTCTGCACTGTTTTTTTTTTTTTTTAAAGAAGTATTCACCACAGTTTGAGAATCACTGCCTAAAGACAAAGATTGGGGAGGTATATATTTTTTTCTCTCCTTGGCAGTTACCTTGCAAGTTCTGGGATCAATTGTGTTAAAGCACGCGGCAGGCTTTCTAGGGCAGAAGTCATGTCTGTTTCCTGATCATGTGGTCTTACACCGTATGATCTAATAAGGGCACATCTGCTTCAATGACATTTCAGCTCTGATGCACACTCATGCCTCCCACTTGAGGCTTTGATGGGCTGCTTTGCATCACTGAAGACAAAGTGCAAGACCCCGTGTGAGGCTATTTCACGGTCATCCTCTTGCCTGGTGTTCCTGGCAGCCAACTGCGGGAACAGACTGTCCAAGTGCATCAGAAGAGACATGTGGTGGCGCTCAGCAGGGAAGCAGGTCTCCTCCAAACCAGAAGCCTTGCTGTTTCCCTGTCCTTTGGTGTGTTTACAGCGTGGGAGGTGGACCAGCCCCGCTGACTCAGAATCAGTGAGAAAATGCAGGGAGCTGGGGACCTGGGGAATTGGCTTAGTCACTGAGTCACTGCATGGTCTCTGCTGAGTCCATCAGCCCTCCCTCTCACCTTGACACCCCGTAAAAAGAGGGAAACAACACTGCCCGACTCTGTAAGCAGAGGCTGACAGAATCAGGAAGATTCCAAAGCAGACTGCCAGTTCCAAACAGTGCTGGAAGTAGAAGTGAGGAAGGGAACACAAGACTATTGCTGCAACCTATGTGTTAGGTGCAAAGGAAGCAAATATTACCCAATGCTCAGGCCATGTCTTCTGTCTTTACTACTTTAAAACAAAACAAAACAGGTTTGACAGATTTAACTGGGCAGCCCTGAACAAGTCACATGATCTTGGACACATCACTTGATATCACCAACCCCCACTTTCCTTAATGCAAAATGGGAAATGGGCTAGATGAGCCAGAAAGATCGTCCTAACAACCTCTCCTGTCTGTGAGTTCGTTCAGAGGGAAAACACGCCCATTCAGAAGCACTGCTGGTGCTCTGGCTTCCTGCACGGGCCTGCCAGAGGTCATGCTGTCCTTGAACAACCATTCCAGAACAGAACAGGCTCTATGTGTCTCTGTGTGCCTTCACACAGAATTAGTGCATGATACTATACTATATACTATAAAGTAAATATTAGAAAGTCCAATAACATTCGCATTTTTCCTCCAATGACCAGTTTGAAATATTTTCTTAAAGCAGTTGCTTTTGGCACTGCTGATTAATGGCAGACCAAAATGAACATATCCTGGGCCCGTTAGTTAACTGTACACTTGAGATTGTTTAGCTGTCTGTGCAAGAGGCCTGCCAGAACTGCAGCCGCACCCACAGAGAGAAGAGAGGAAGAACTGGGGCACAAGGCGTGGCACAGAAGGAAGTAACACTTGATGATACACTAAACCCCACAGTGTCAGCTCAATCCTGGATCTGGAGTTCTTGTTTTGATTCACGCAGATGGGAAAAGACAGTGTCTTGCTCATGGGCTCTCTTATTGTTCATGAAACCTACACTGGACAATTAAGAAGATTCTATGCTTTCATACCAGCAAGAAACAGAGATCAGCAATGCTGTCATCCTCTTTGGAGCCCTTGATCGGGAAATGGGGCTGCTGGCTGGTGCTTAGCGTAGCTTCCCTTCTGATCCTCACTTCTAGGATGAAAAATGTCAATTCCTTTCCTCTTCCTATTGTCTTGTTTTTCTCTTCCCTTGAAAGTTTTCTCTACCACTGTGACATAGCTCCTTCACCTTCTGGGTCAAACTTTTGACTTAACTTTTCTACTGAGGCACAAAGGAAACAGGAGCCAAATCATCTGCCAAGACCTTGTGGGACACAGCCAAGATCCTACTCCATTCCATACCTAGTTTCTGGTGTTTAGAATCCAATAGCCAAAGGGTCAAGGGATGTCATTCAAGTGACTGACACACCTGACACTATTATCTGCAAATTTGGGATGGCAAGCTGGAGTCAGGGACGAAGACAGAGAGCCATTCTTGTTTAGGTGCTTGGAATGTGGATATTAAGCAGTTTTAAACCAGAGGTCAACTATAAGATTTGTATTCTAGAAAAATCATTATGTGATGAAGACAGAGTGCAGGCAGCAGCAATATCGTGGGATGATGTAAGGAGGACAAGAACAGGGTTATTGTGAGTGGGGATGGAGAGAAGGGCATAGATTCCTAAGATCTTAGGGTGGCTTTGGCCAGTGTCATGACATACCAACTATGGGGTTTGGGAGTAGGACAGAGAGAGGAATCCACATTTCTGGTTTGGAAAAACCATTTGATGCTAAAACCATTCACTAGAATCAAGGGCATAGGTAGAGGAACTATTTGGAACAGGAGAGCTTAGAGGTGAGCACTTCAATGCTGAGTTCAATGTTGAGTACATGGTTTTGAATTGTCACTGAGACATCACATGCAAATGTCCAATAGACAAATTGCACAGCAGAGACAACAGAGCAGGAGAAAACCACAATGAGAACACGGCCCCCAGGACCATATTGCCAGAAACATCAGTGTTAAAGGAAGGAGCCTGCAAGAGAAGCTGAGATGAGGAAGGGGATGGGACAGGGAAGGAGAGGTCTTGTTTGTGTCAAATGTGGCTGAAAGGTAAGAAAAGATAAAGGTGAGATGCCCATTGGATACAAAAAAAACCAGGATTATTTTTGACATTAATAAGGGCCATTTTAGAGATATGGTGGGAGCCAAAATCAAAATGCAGAGGATTGTGTAAATTAGCAGACAGAAAGTGCAATGATGACTATTTCAGAAACTTTCATGGGGCCAGTGTTGGATCATCATAGATAAAGCCATTATATGCAATGTTCACATCCCATATGGTCATCAGCTTGTGTCTTGCCTGCTTCACTTCCATTCCAATTCCCTGGTAATGACCTGGGGAAGCAACAGCAAACGATCTAGGTCCATGGGCCTATGCTGCTCATGGGAGACAGATGAAACTCCTGTTTGTGGCCGTGGCTGTCTGAGTTAACTTATGGAAGGAAGACTCTCTCTCCCTCTCTCCTCCTCTCTTTCTAAATAAACAAATCTTTTTCATTTTTATAGAAAGGGCTTTTCATTTTATTTATTTTTTAATTTTTTTGAAAGATTTATTTATTTTTATTGGAAAGTCAGATACACAGAGAAGAGGAGAGACAGAGAGGAACATCTTCCATCCGATGTTTCACTCCCCAAGTGAGCCGCAACGGCCGGTGCACGCTGATCCGAAGCTGGGAACCTGGAACCTCTTCCGGGTCTCCCACACGGGTGCAGGATCCCAATGATTGGGCCGTCCTCGACTGCTTTCCCAGGCCACAAGCAGGGAGCTGGATGGGAAGTGGAGCTGCCGGGATTAGAACCGGCGCCCATATGGGATCCCGGTGCACTCAAGGCGAGGGCCTCAGCCGCTAGACCACGCCGCCGGGCCCAGAAAGGGCTTTTTAAAAGTTATTTTATTTTTATTGGAAAGGCTGATATACAGAGAGGAAGATCTTACATCCAATAACTCACTCCCCAAGCGGCTGCAATGGCTGGAGCTGTGCCAATCCAAAACCAGGAGCCAGGAGCCTCTTCTGGTACTCCCACGTGGCTGCAGGGTCCCAAGGCTTTGGCTGTCCTTGACTGCTTTCCCAAGCCAGAAGCAGGGAGCTGGATGGGAAGCAGGGCTCATATGGGATGCTGGCACATTCAAGGCAAGAACTTTACCCTCTAGGCTACTGCGCCAGGCCCAGATTTTTTTTTTTTAAAGGAAATTTCACTCTGAAGGTGAGGACATGATGGTTTCAAGGTAGCTGTAGAATCAAAGTTCATTCATTTATTTTTTGTTTACCATATTTAGTATTTAAGATGAACAATCATTATCTGTAGAATGGTATAAACGCAAAGCAAGACAAACGTCATCAGATACAGGCTGAATGGATACATTCTGAATTAAAGAAGTCAGACGCAGAAGACGTTCTATATTTGATCCCATTTCTTTGGAATTCTAGAAGAGGCAAAACTACAGTGGCAGCAGATCAATGATTGTTGACCTCAAAAGGCATTAGGACACTATTGAGGATATTAAAAAGGTCCATTACAGGCAGTCTCCAATTTATATATTTTCATAATTTCACTTATCACAGTTTTGTTAAAAACACCAGTCCCTCCACCATCAGTCCAAATTTGAGTACCGCACTGTCCTGGCTGAGCAGTGGCAGAGAGCAGGCTCTGCTGCCAGTTCCTCCATCTGTAAGCTGCTCTGTAAGTTACAGACATGCACCTGATGGGTGACTGAACATTTCCTGCCTTCCAAAGCCTGTTGATTGTTGGTCACCCTGTAGACGGCCAAGCACATATCTGTGTCACCTGCTTGTTACTCAGGGTGACATTTTACAAAAACGGATCATCGAAAGAGGAAATTGGCCCGCAAAGATCAAAGTACAGAAAAGGAAATAAAACGTGGTAATGCTGGATGTGAAATTCTGCTAGAACATAAATGACACTGAAGAGCAGCCAGAGGGACTTGGAAGAAGAATTGATCAATAAAAACGGGGACAGTTGTGACAAAAGGTGATGACATTTCAGAAGACTTCACAAGCAGATGTTGTGGCACAGTAGGTGAAGTCACCTCGGAATATATCCATTCTGTATTGGAATACCTGGTGGAAGCTTCCAGTCCAATTTCCTGTTAATTGCACCTAGGAGGAGGCAGTATATGATAGCCCAAGTGCTCTGGTGCTTGTCACCCCCGTGAAGGGCCCTGATGAAGTTCTTTTGGTTTTGGACTGTCCCAGCCCTGGTTGATACACGTGTCTGGGAACTGAACCAGGAGATGAAAGATTCTCTCTGTCTCTCCTCCTCCCTCTTTCTTCGCCCCTCTGTCTTTCTGTCTTTCAAGTCAATAAGTTCCCGAAAAATAAAACAACAGACTTTATATTAAAGCAAGATATTTCACATCCTTGAGAATAACAGAAGATACAATAGTCGATACTGATTGGAATTTATAAAGGAATATTTGTAATGTTTGCCAAGGTGTGGAAGAGACGCTTGCTCTGGATAGTAAATTATATCCTAAGAGGGCAAGCAGCATTCAAGCTACTCTTGGTGAGCTTTTTGCTTATGCGCTAACAGATTCTGATTTTTCTCTGATTTAAAGTCATCATTTCTTCTTGCTTGGTTTCTTCCCCACAACTCAACTATACATTTATAGTTTTCCCCAAAAGACTGCCATATGATTCTTCCCTACAAATTCCATTGTCTGATTTTGTCAGTCTGCTTTCCCAATGCCTGTGCAGCAAGCTGAGCTGACCCTGCTGGAAACTGCCTGGGGGGAGAGCCGAGACCACTGTGTGGTTGAAGAGCAGCGCTTACAGCCTGAGCTGCCCAGTCGGCCGCGGGAGGGGACAGCTGTGTCACCGACCATGCTTGGGCCTTTCTGCCCACCACCGTCTTTCCTAATTAGCTTTTACCCTCAGAGTTTTGTTGGGCTCTTCAGAAGATGTCCGCTGAAGTGCACCAGGTTCAAACTCTTAACATTTGCAAAGGACATTCTGGGTGCACTGATTTTCTGCTTTCTGAAAGCAGCTGCACTCCCTCTGCAACCCACTCAAAAGTGTTTCCTCACGTTCTGCAGCCCTCCAGGCGTCACTTCCTGGAGGTCACAATAACACTTCCTCAGTGGACGTCAATTTCCTGATGCCAGGAGTTCCCAGGAGTCATGACCAAGGGCACCAACAGGCGTTATTTCCTTGGTGGTTACACCAGCATCAGATTCCATCGTTGAACTAACCAGTGTGTTGCTCTGATGCCAACATTTCTCCAGAGTTTCAAAAACGGCCCGTGTAACGCGACTCCTGTTTCTCATTTCAGTTTGGCCTATAATAGGTCCAGCAAAGCAAAATTTCACAGTCATTAGCTATTCCTCAGGCCATCAGGGTCAGCTGCACTCTAGGTGGGTGAAATTGACATCCTTCCTTGGTTAGAAAAGAACTAGCTGCTATTTTTCTGAAAACCCACTCAGTTGGGTTTGCCAAGCCGTGCTTTCCACCTGGAGCACCACAAAAGCCCATGTATTCTGCATGATGAATCCCCTCCCTTAGTCTGGTGTGACAGATGTCCCTGGTATTTTTATTTGAGACAGCAGTGTTTTTTTCCAGGTGAATCTTTCTAGTTACATTTCCTTGGTCTGCAGAAAGAACTTCCCTGCCCCATGCAACAATTCATGGACCACTTTCGTTTCTCCATCCCAGCCTTTTTGGCCAATATTCAATGCCTCAGCTCTCTACTGTCCTGAGTGGACTAGGGGCGGTGACTATGCGGGGAAGAGAAGCTGAGATCTAGAAAACAGGATGTGCCTGGATAAGCTTCTTCCCAGTCAATAGCACATCTCCCTTCTGAAGGTTGCTAATGTTTTGATCATAAGGTAATAAACATTAACATGGCATTCATTCAACTATCCAGTTGCAACTGACAACTAAAATGCTTTAAATATTTTTACAAAAAACTTACATATCACAGACAATCGAATGTTTTTCTTCTTATTATTTTATTTATTTTCACTTTTATTTTATAGGGAGCTCTCCTATCTACCGATTCCCCACATGGATGGTAGGGCTGCATGTGATCTGAGTCATCATTTTTTGCTTTCCAGCATGCTGGATGAGAAGTGGAGCAGCTTGGACTGGAACCAGGCCCAGTGACACAAAATGCAAGCATCCTAAGCAGGCTGATCTGTTGTACTGATATGGATTTAGACAGGCAGCTGGTTCAGGGATTAGAAGCCCATCTTACCCCACCTGTGTAATCTTTTCTGCTCATCTATGAGTCAAATGATGCTTACCTGTCATCGCCAGGGGACTTGAGGGGTGTGGTGACGCATAACCACTCCCCTTTCAAACCCATGCTGAGGGAGGGCTTGCTTACTCTGAGAGGAACTCCTGAGGATGCAAGGTAGGAATTTCGCTTACACTTTTTATAAACATGATCCATTTGTGCCTGTATTCAACATCGTCTGAATAAACCTTACCACTTTCTTCAGCCATGTTGATGCCTGTGTTTAAAATGCTTTTTACGGGCCTGGCGCCATGGCCTAAGAGCTAAAGTCCTTGCCTTGAACACCCCGGGATCCCATATGGGTGCCGGTTCTAATACCCACAGCTCCACTTCCCATCCAGCTCCCTGCTTGTGGCCTGGGAAAGCAGTCGAGGATGGCCCAGAGCACTGGAACTCTGCACTCGCGTGGGAGACCCGGAAGAGGTTCCTGGTTCCTGGCATCGGATCGGCACAGTACCGGCCGTTGCGGCTCACTTGGGGAGTGGATCATCTGACGGAAGATCTTCCTCTGTCTCTCCTCCTCTCTGTATATCTGAGTTTGTAATAAAAGTAACTAAATCTTAAAAAAAAAAATGCTTTTTACATAGGAGGCAAGAACCTAAACATTGGGTCCAAACCTAGACTACAACGATACTACAACAACTGTCCCCACAATCCTTTTTAGAGTTCTAGAATGCTGTGTATGTCTTGGTTGAGCGGTGGTTACAAGACTATTTATTCTGGTCAAAACAATTAGAGTGTATATTTAAAACAGGTAGAGGGCGGCAACATGTCATAGCATGGTAAACCTCCATCCATATGCTGGTGTTCCATATTGGCAGTTTGAGTTCCGACTGCTGACAACTGATCCAGCTCCAAGGTGATGGTTAGGAATGCAGCAGGAGGATGGCCCAGAGGCTTGGGCCCTGTTCCCATGTGGGAGACCCAGAAGAAGCTCCTGACTACTGGCTTTGGATGAGCCCAACTTTGGTCACTGCGGCTATTTAGGCAAGGGACCAGAGGGCAGAAGATATCTCTCCCTCTCATACTCTCCCTGCCTCTCTCACATGCATGCACTCTCTCCCTCTTTCTGTCTTTCCTTCTCTCCCTGTAACTCTGTGTCTCAAATAAAAAAAAATTTAAAAACACAAAGCAGGTGATTATTTAGAAATTATATCCCAATGAACCTGCTAAAAATAGCTACCATATATATTGAAACTATTATTTGACAAACACTCTATGTGTATTATCTTTCATCTTACAGCAATGCTTTTTTTTTAATCTGAAATTGCTTTATTTTCAGGGTCTTTCTTTAGTTACAAGGCATCCAATGTTTACATTTCCCTGTAAATATAATTTTTTTATTTTGTTTTGACAGTCTTGACATAATTAAGGAAAATAGGTAAGATAATTAGTTCCGTATTGTTTCCTTAATAAACCTAATGTAAAAGCAGATTTTAAAGGAGAAGCCCCATTCAGACTCCCAGCCACCCCAGGTCCCAGATGTGTGGCACGCTCCGAGGGTCTTGCCCAAGTGGTTCCGATAATTCAACAGTTCTGCATTGCTGCCCGTCTCGTCACTCCAAGCACATTGCAGTTGCTGGAGAGTCTCCTGGTCGACACAGTCCATCATAGCGTCTCCATTTGCCCAGTTTTTCCATTACCAACATATAGCTGAGGTGGCTGGTTGACTTGTTCCGTCTTGGCGTTTGATGGATAGCGTTCTGAGTCTGAAAGTTTGATTGGAGGGGATCCCCAGTGGAACTTTGTCTGAGATATTCCCAGACCAGGTTCTTGTATGTGCTGGTAAGTGTAGGGCCCACCATAGTCCATCACCCCAATCAGCTGGTGGTTGCAGTCGCTGGGTTGATGCTGCTTCCATCCCTGTCCTCTGGAACCAATGGGTGTTTGCGGTCCAGCCTGGTTCTGCCCAGCGCGTACTCGGCCCTCACACAAACCAGTAGGAGTTGCAGCCTAGCCGGAGTGACCCACAATAACCCTCACCAGGTCCGCCCCCTACCCTGGTTTGCCTGTTTGTGTGGCATACTAATCCAGTCTGACCCACCTTACCTTCTGCTCTCATAGATGTCAATGGGTTTTTAACCTTGTTCCATTTAACCAGCTCAACTATCCAGCCTTCACAGAAGCTGTTGGGTGCCTGTCTAGCCACCCCAGCCCCTGTCCTAGTTTTTGTGCCCTCCCATGGGGAGTGGCAGCCCAAGAGGGAGGAGCGCACTATTTCCCTCTCAGGCCATTTCCACTCCCAGATTATGCACTCTCCAGGTGGTTCTGTGGTTTAACTTGACTGAGCTAGCCCCCAGTGCCAGCCTCCGTCAGCCTCTGCTGCGGCCAAGCCCCAACAATCCTCACCCACTTTATTTGTGGGATGCACCAGTAGGAATAATCAGCCCAGCCTGGTTTTTCCCTGATCTGGTCCGCATGGGCGCACCGGTGCATTAGCCCGCCTAGTCTGGTCTACCACCATCCCGGTTCCTGCCTTACAGCAATACTTAAGGGTGTTGAGTATTTTGGTCCAAAGGTAGAACAATAGCTCAGAGAGATGGCTGGCTTACCAAGGCCACTTAGGTAGCAAGCATCAGAGTTAAGCCCAGCACCTGGACCCTGGAGTGGTTTGCAAACATGGCTGCTAACGATCAGATTCACTGGCAGATTTTTCAAGTCCTGCTATCCAGGCTACATTCCTCACCAGGCTGTAAAACCAGCAATTACCAACACCCCACTGTCTTACCTTTGGGCCACCATGAGATGATGAGAGGTGACTGGCCACATGAAAAGATATTTTTAAATCTCACAGGGGGATGGATTTTGCAATTTCTACAAATAAAGATCAGTGAAGATTCATTATAATTTTTTATCTGTCCAAACTGCAGATAATTTTATAAAATGCATAATCTTCCTCACCCCCCAAAAAAACAGGTAAAATTAAGATATCCTTTTGCAATGGAGGAGATTTGCACTCTGAAAGACTTTGTCATCTGTCTTAATACTGATTCTTTCTTAATTATCAAGAATTGTTAAATACCTACTAAGGGCCAAACACTGGGTAAGGCATTTTTGTACACTATCTCCTTTGATGCTCACAACAGCCCTCATATTCTCATTTAATAGTTGAGATTTAGATTAAGCAAAGCCTGCATTTAAATCTACATAATTCTAAAGCCTGCCCTTGTACATGCACTATCTCACTATTTGATATTACCTAAACGAAGAAGCAGTAGAGTTCCTGGTGTGCATGCATCACCCAGGAACCAGGAGTTTCTTCCCTTAGCACCTGCTCATCAGGGCTGGAAGAATTTTCTCAGGCCCATCCGTGGTAACGGTAAAACAGAGAAACCTGAAGCAACCCAACCAGTGCAGGTCGTGAGACTTCCGGCAGGAGGGCGAGGAAACACGCAGGGCCTGTGCTTTTTGATCATTAATTGGAAGGGAAAGATTGTGTGATGTGATTGTATAAGGTGAGCTTGTACCTGGTTTCTGTAGCCTGATACCTTGGGTAGGCAAAAAGCAAGGCGCCCACTGAGCTATTGGGATGTTGACTACCCACACTGTAATCAAGTTCATTGCCTTTTGGGAATACATGCCTGAAACAGGCTAACATTATATTTACGAATCATGAGACAGATATCACTGATCAAAAAACTAGGAGTTGCAGGGCTGAGAACAACACACACAGACTTTTCAGCTAGGCATATCTGAGCCTTGATCCTGGGCTTACGAAGCACGTTGTTTTTAATCCAGTTGCCTCATTCCTTAAAAAGGCAATAAAATTGCTAGCCACCTCAATTTCCTGTAGTTAGCCTTGGAAAGCTAGTAGCAGAATTTACTAGTGAGTAAGCTTAGGATCCGGCTCGGGAGGGCGTCGGTGGCCTAAAGCAGTTAGTAGACACTCAGCATGTAGTCCATTCCCAGGTGGAGGCTGCTGCTTCTGGGATGAGAGCGAAACACTCTGCCTTCCTGCTTCCTTTCTGGAGGATTATTGTTCAGCTAAATTTCACAGTACACTTGAAGATAATAGGAATCTTATTTACAACCATAGCTTTGATCACAGTCCTTGTGCTCACTTATCTGTAACTCAATTCCTCCTTCCTTTATGTTCCATTAACTTGTTTCCTAAATTTTTACTTCACTTTCACCGACACATTTCACAGGTTGTCTACACTGTGCGAGTGTAGAAGTCTCTAGACCCATGTTCAAATTCAAGAGCTATTTTCGGTGTTCCTGCAGAAAGTAATGAGCTTCCTGTCAGATTTCAAGCTCTACTTTCTGTTGTTTGTCTATTTATTTTAGTTTTTTTTTAGTTTGTATGATTGTTTGTTTGCTGTGAGGGGTTTTCCAAGCGATCCCGATGGTCATTGCGAGGGAGGGCGGGAGTCCAGAGGTGGAGCCAGGCTCGGACCAGAGAAAGCTCTCCTCCCTGGTCCCGAAGGACATTTATTGTTCTTCTGTGTCTGCGGACCGCTCAGGGCTTCTGGTTGTCTTTCCGATGACGTTGGTTTCTGCACGGTAGTGTTTGGACTTCTTCCATCCCCTGCGGAAGCTCCGGTTGGGGGTGGGTGACCTCAGAGTACTCGGCCTCCAAGGACATCCAATTCCCTGTGGCCTCCTTGGCAGTTGGGATATAGTCCTTGTTGCTCGTATTAATAGTTTGTGGTGAAGGTCTGGGAGTCTTCATGGTTGGGATGGCTCATGCCTCGCTGGGTGGGACACAAAGATTAGTTACTCCTCACCATGGTGTTGAGGATTTTCCTGCACACCCCCCCCCCCAAAAAATGTTCTGCACCTTAAATGTCGACAAATATCTTGTTAGAGTTACAAGCCAGTCTAGATTATCCCAAAATCTGCCAAGATCAACAAAATTATACTTCAACACAACAAATGGCTAAATACTAAAATGAAATAGACATGAGATAGCTGAATGGTACCCTATAGCCATTTTAAGGTATATAGCAGCCGGTCCGGTCCTGTATATAAACTAAAATTGAGATGTCAATGAGCTAATCATAGGTTGTGGTTAGGACTTGCTTTTTTTTTTTTTTTTTAACATACTGGTTACTCAAAACCATGTCAATTCCATAATATTGCAAATTGCTGTTGATGTTATATTGGGACTCTTAATTGACTGTGATGATATTTTACCAGCTCTAACTTCGGACCAGAAATAGTCTCCCCAAGAAACTGTTCAACCCATCTGGACAATAAGTAGCTGGACTCCATGCTTGGTATATGTTTGCAAGGAAAGAATCTTGATTGAACTTGAACTGTAATGCTGCATCAAGGTGGAGGAATCCACTGGGGGGGAGGGGAGGGGGAGGGATGGGGGGATTCCCAGAGCTTATGAAACTGTCACATAATGCAAAATAATTAATAAAAATATATATAAAAAATAGTCAAAACAAAAACTAGCACTATATAAAATGTATGGAAAATGTTAAAAAATGCATCGTAGACCCAGTTAACACATTAATCCCCTTGCCAGGGTTTTTTTCTGGGCCTTGTTCTGTTATAGATCTATCTTAAACATGTATGTACAAACTGACATACCTTTTACTGTCATCTTTATTTGCCTTGTAGTTTATAAAAGTTGTAATCCATGATAAGTTGCTTCTTCATAATGTTTGTTTTTAGTGGCTGCATAAAATTTCACTGAGTTATAGTACAATAATTTTCTTTATTATCTTTCTATGACCAGCTTTTAAGGGCTTTTTTTGTGTGTGTGCAATTAATGTCACAATAAATCACTTCAAAGGTTTAAAAAAAAAAAGTAATGAGCTTCAGAACCTTAAAAAAAAATAAACAGCTTAAAGGATTGAACTAAAAGTGCAGGTCCTGAGTATGCTAACATCCATATGAAGCAACTAGGCACCTCATCAATTGTAAGGGTGACCACAGAACCACCTGGAATTGACTGAGAAGTGAAGGATATATCTGCCATCAGCTTCGAGCTGACGTCCAAAACACAATCTGAACAGAAGGACGCAGCCGAGGTCTGAGGAGAGACCAACAACACAAAGGCACTTTTGAAATGTGGAGAACACAGGGTCGCACTGAAAATGAATGAGTCAGTCATATCATTCTGCCCCCTTTGGAGTGTACAGAGACGCCATAATATGAAGACACTGAATATAGTCGATGAAGTACAGGAAATGAAAAAGATAACGTAAAAGGAAAAAAGGGAAAGGAGAATGAGAGGTAAGGAAAAAAGAACAGAGAGTTAGCTTTTAGATGCTATATAAACAAGCACTTCTCAAAGGTAAAGTTTGTATAATTGAAACTGTGCCTCTTGGCAGGTGTTAGCACCCTGAACAGGTGCTAGAAAGAATCAGGTCTTGGTCTTCCATAGTCTCCTAACTCTGCCTTCCTGAGCTCAAACTTTCCTTGCCGATTCTTTTTTTTTTTAAGATTTTATTTTTTTTTTTATTTTATTACAAAGTCAGATATACAAAGAGAAGGAGAGACAGAGAGGAAGATCCTCTGTCCGATGATTCACTCCCCAAGTGAGCCGCAACGGCCGGTGCGAGCCGATCTGAAGCCGTGAACCTGGAACCTCTTCCAGGTCTCCCACATGGGTGCAGTGTCCCAATGCATTGGGCTGTCCTCGACTGCTTTCCCAGGCCACAAGCAGGGAGCTAGATGGGAAGTGGAGCTGGTGGGATTAGAACTGGCGTTCATATGGGGTCCCAGGGCGTTCAAGGCGAGGACTTTAGCCGCTCCTTGCGATTCTTTTCCTAAAAGTAGCTCACTAAGCTGTCTCGGTGCAGCCGGCCCCAGAGGGTCCCTGAGCTTAACAACTGCTTAGTCAGTTCATCTTGATTTCAGTCTTGTCTTGAGATGCTCCTTCTTCCAGGAACCACAGACCTTGAAGTCATTACCTCCCAACTACCTTGTGCCCACTTTCACAATACTAAAACCCCATAAAGGACACATTATTGCTGACTAACAAAAGGGGAACCGTAAACGTGGACAAAGCAGACACCTGGACATGAGTCAAGCATGTACCTCTGAACCCCAACTTCAGGCTGTTAAAGCACTTCCCCCTGCATTCTCAGGGAGCCCTGGCTTCCCGCTCTGCTTGCTTTTCTTTGCAGCACACCCCGACCTTCTCCCAGCACTCTGGTGTCAGTGGCCGGCACTCCGTAGTGATTCCGCTAACCGGCTTTGGGGGCATTCTACAACAAAATGCGTGAAGATACCTCCTTGTGTCACTCCATTTTGCAGGGAGACAAAGGACCCCCAAAATGAGTCCTTTGTCTGGTATCACAGAGCTGGGAAGGAAGCTGCCGCTGAGCTTTATTCAGTGACCCTAAGAATGGGGAAGCAGGAGTTCGGCTCACAAGTCAATCATTAAAGCTGCTTGAGGCTGAGGAGTCCCGGATACAGGGCAACAGATGGGGGAAGAGGGGCACGGGCGGGGTAAGTGGGAGGAATATTCATGGATTTCCTGGGAAAGGGCAAGGTGATTCTCAGGATGGGGGAGCGACTTTCTTTACGTCCTTACATAGTCTCTTCCGCAGGTTGTCATGATGACTGTCAGCTGTCAGGGCACTGGTGGGAGTGATTTGTGGCATGGAAATGAGATTGTAATGAGACCTGAGGTCGGCTAGAGGTTACGTTGGCAGCCATCTTGGAAATAACAGCTAAGCTAGCTGGCCTGGCACAAACTTTGCCCTTAGGTCATCCTGTTCTCAAAGAGAACCCACGTTAGGGTGTGGGTAGAAACTCAGTCGTTGCTCTAGGTAACACGTGTGTGGTTTGAAGGCTGCTTTAGAAGGTAAGGCCAATACAAAGGGACCTCGAATTGTATGGTCTCTTTGGGGGCTAGGATTCCGTGATGCCTGGTTTTTCTGGTGAAATCAGGAACAGCAAAGAGTCTCTTTCGCTTGCTTAGCAAGTGTCCTGCCCCTGCCTATGTGGTTTGTTTCCTACCTGTGACATGCTAACTTGCCATCTCATTATAGTTGCCTTTGCAAAATCGATCAATCAATCTGCTGAACTGTCTTTCCAGGACCCTTGATTAAACTGGACAGAAGTACTAGCACGGTGGCACAGGGCCTAAACCCTTGCCTTAAATACGGTGGGATCCCAGACCCTTTATGGGCACTGATTTGTGTCTTGGTTGCTCCACTTCCATTGCAGTCCCCTGCTTGTGGCCTGGGAGAGCAGTGGAGGACGGCCCATGGCTTTGGGACCCTGTACCTGTGTGGGAGACCTGGAAGAGGCTTCTGGCTCCTGGCTTTGAATCTGCTCAGTTCTGGTCATTGTGGCCACTTGTTGAGAGTGAACTAATGGACAGAAGATCTTTCTCTCTGTAACTCCTTCCCTTTGTAAATCTGCCTTTACAATAAAAAAAAATGTTTAAATGCAAACTGGACAGAACCCAATGCAGCCAATATTGGCACTGGAGCCTGTTGGTCAACTGCTATGATCTGAGAGTCAGCTTTTGGCCTTTCACAATGTGAGATAGAACACCTCTGGTAGTCGGCTATCTGTACATGATGTTCTCCCTTCCTGTACAGGGAAAGAAATTTGGGCTTCAATACGACTTGTCACTTTTCCCCACAGGCCTGAGGGTAAATAATGAATGTTCGTTTTCTCAGGAGGTGTGTTGGTTTGTGGCAACAATAGTGTGTGCACCAGCGGGGGACCCTTCCCAAAACACTGGCTTGTGCTCCTCAAAAGACTAATTCTCAAAACCAAAACCTTAAATCCTGAAGCTTGCACGGTCAGTGCATCTGCAGAGGGCACAAATCAAAGCTGTGGCTTCCTCATTGTCAAACAGCCCAACCAGACCCAGCGTGATTCCAGCTGGGACTGAGAAGTTGTTGCCATATAAGCCCCTGCCCGAGACTAACTGAAAACGATCTGCAGCCTTGCTTTATGCAGTTGCATGAAGGTTTGTCTCGTCCAATCCTAGGAACCTCTGTTTCCCTTCTGTAAACCCCAGGGGGTCACCCAGCTCTTTGTTTTCGCCATCAGTGCCTGGTGGTCCCCACCCCACTCTACCACCCTGTAACTCTCAACAGTTTGATGCCTTCCTTGTGCCTCAGTCAATGTTCCTAATCCCTTTGGTAGTCTCTTTAAATCTAGAATCAAGCTCCCGACTAAATTTACATGCAAGCCCAGAGTGATCTAGAAACCAAGCTTGTTGTTCCCTGAGAGTGAAAAGCCTGGGAAGCCGAAGTGTGAGAGTGGGTCTCTCTGGTGGACGCCTCTGATTAAGTGGTTAGACTGGATTATTCTTCCTTCCAAAAGTCAAAGTCACAGACTCTTTGTGTGATGTCTAACCTGCCCTGTTTTTCTGCCGAGTCTGCATGGCTTCTCAGTTCTCTGAGATGCGGTGGTCAGCTTTGTGTGGTGGCAAAGTGATTTACCTTCGGGGGAACACAGCAACACACCCCAGCCCAGCAGAGCAGTCTCACCCAGGCTTCTCTTGGTGACAACTGCGCAGCACATTGCCTCGCACCCTTCAAGCAGTGAATGTGAATTTGCCGTTACGGCCGCAGCTGTGTAATGGCACTTGTAGCTTTGAAAACATTGTCCTGCCAAGCTGATAAAATCAGGATGAAGCAGTAAAAGTGGAGTCTGGTCATGCATAGACTAAGGCGGTTCATTTCGTTTTGTATTTTAATTTGTTTGAGGAAGAGCTGAGTCTTGGGCTTGGTTCTCTTCACACACTTGGGGATCCCTGGGGGGGGTCCCTTGGAAACCTGCAGGAAGAGAGACCTGGCGTTAAATAAGCTGCCTTTCAAACAGCTGCATGAAGCTGACTTTCTATGGAGGTCATCTATCTCCTACAGGGACTACTAATTTGATACAGCTGGAGGTTGCAATGGACAATCCTAGGCTGCATTTTTTCTTTGTAGCAAAATCAAGAAGAGATATGGGGAGAGAGAGAGAGAGAGAGAGAGAGAGAGAGTGTCTATCCTTGAATTACTTTCCAAATTGCTGATCCGAAGCCAAGAACTTCTTCTGGGTGACTCACGTGAGTTCAAGGAACCTTTGAGCCATTCTCTGCTGCTTTCCCAGGACATTCGCTGGATCTGAAGTAGAGCAATTGGGCCTTGAACAGGTACCCAGGCTGAGGCTTAATGTGCTGTACCATAATGGCAGCCTCTGCGCTTCTTTTGATAAGAGAGCAAAGTCAATATAAAGTGAGATGAGGAGTTATATGTTGAGGCCAGCATGGTACTTGGGGAATTTTCTGGTAAGATTTAGAGGGCAACAACACGTCCCCATTTTATCTCCCCTTTAAGACCTTTACTATCACTTGCCTCATGTTCTATTATTTTGGTTTTCCTTATGGGTCAAACTTTTGGTAAAGTCAATCATTGCTCAGTGCACGGTGAGTCAATGAAATAGTAAACATGAAAAATGACAAGCTAGTCTTATAACCCAGTGTGAATCTTGTGAGGTTTTAAAAGATGTGTCCAAAGCAGCCAATCTGTTGATTCTTCTAGTGTAGACACTCAGCCGAGTGCATTCTGGGTACAGTATCCTGGGAAAATGCCTTCTCTGCCTGGGAGTCTGTAAACCCCAATTATCCCAGCCGGCTGTTGTTGACATCAAACGAGCTGGAAAGTGAGAGAAAATGCTTTTCACCTGTGAACATGTCATTAATGACGAGGTGTTATAAATGTAAGCTTATCAAGCTGAGTTTGCAACAAGCAGAATAAAGAGAGGGCGGCTTGGAAGGAGAGTTCAGAGAGGCTGGAATGGGTATCCAGGGGAAACGTCAGCTTTGAATACATAGATTTCAGGCACGATGGAAGGTCATTTGGGAATTAAATGATACGTGAAAAATTGAAATTGGGGAAGAGAGCTGAAACAGAAGAGGATATTATGTACAATGGGATATTACGCAGGTATTCAAAACTACGATTATGAAGTGTTTGAGTGACATGGAAAACACCTGCATACCGCTGATTGAAAAACCAATACTACATTGTATGTATGGAGGAAATTCAATTATGCAAAAAACCTTCTGTACTACTAGTTCACAGATTTTGTTTCACAAATTTAAAACCATTTTGTAACGACGTTTTTTTTTAAATCATTGTAAAAGGATTGAAAAGAAATCTGGTGACATCAGTGGCCTCTGAGTGGCAAGCAATTAAAACAGATGGTTTTGATATTTTCACTTTTAGGGAAGTAAAAATTTTCTGTAGAGAGTATGAATCAACGTTATAATTAAGAATTAATTAACAACTAATCTGAGTTAACCATGAAAAATTTGAGAAAGGCTAGGTTGAAAAGGGATATCACCTATGGGGTCAGGAAACATCCTGAAGCCCGCTGGGTCTAAGTGGGATTTGGTTTGAAATGTGAAGCACAGAGCCCTGTGGACAGCATTGTGGTCTAGTGTCGCTGTCCCGCAGCGATGGACTTGGTGCACGGAGTCGATAATAATACGCGTGGACCCCTGACTGATGGTCAAAAGCCGAGGTTTATTAGTAGCATCAGACTTTATACTCTGAGGGTCATATAGGATAAGGGAGGAAGTGCTGAGCTTATCAACAAAACCATTAATGCTTGTTTGGAACTCCTTTTGTCTTGTATATTCCACCAGGTGTTCTCATATACATATGCAGATGATATCCAATAAGGTATACAAAAGGTAGCTATTTGGTTATTCTCCTCCAAATATTATCCAACCAACTGTAGTCCTGTGCTCACTGACCTTTTCGGGTCACAATGTCCTCCTACAGTCTAGCACATTAAACCATTGTCTGCTATGCAGAAGCACATAGGTGTGCCAGTTCAAGTCCAGCTACCCCCCCCTTCCAATCTAGCTTCCTGCTCAAGTGCCTGGGAAAGCAGTGAAAGTCGTTGGGCCCCTACTCCCATGTGTGAGACCCAGATGAAGCTCCTGACCCCTGGTTTCCTAGTTCGTTGGAGCCACTTGGGGAGAGAACCAGCCTGTGAAAGATTCTCTCTATTCTCCCTATAACTCTTCCCCTCAAATGTCTTTTTTCTTTTAAAGGGGGAAAAAAAAAAAACCGAAACACAGAACCCTATTATTCCACTTAGCCACAATCTATTGTACAAAACCCATGCTAACAGCTGCTTGCCATTATACATTGCCTGAATAGTCACATGTCTTATGTTGTGAATTTATGAGAGGCCACTCTTTTGGACTGAACCCCCGTCCTAGCTACGACACGTTAGAACAGATAAGCATGGGGTCATTCATGCCAGTTATAGACAATCAAACTTTCCTTGGAAATGATTAATTTCCAAAACACAGCAGATGTACAGCCACAGACCCGAACAAGTGCAGCCACTGTGAGCCAGCCTGATAAGGGAGGCACTGCTGCTTTAGCCACACGTGGAGCCCCTTGAAAGGAACAACATGCCGTACTCTTCGGCCTTTCCTGCCCATGCAACCACCTGAGCCGCTGAGGGCATCACAGGAGCTTTCTGTTTTGCAGATGGGACACTGCCTGCCCCACAATTTGTTTAGGAGTAAAAACAATTTTATTTTTAAAAAATGATTGCCTGAGATTTCCTTCTTTAACAGTATGTAATAAACCATTGAATTCCAAATAAGACCTCATGCATTGGTTTATTACGGCTGCCAAATCAGTTTCACACACTGAATGCCTTAGACTTCATGAGTTCTGTAGTTTGGAAGGCTGGGAGTCAGAAAACCAGGGGCTGGCTTCTTGCTGAGGGAGGTGTGGGAAGCATCTGTCCCAGACTCCTCCTCTCGCTGGCTTACAGGTGGCATTCTCACCCAGTGTCTCTGTCTTCTTTTTAATTTGCATGTGCTGCTCTTCACTAAGGACCTCAGTCCTATGGGACTAGGGACACACCACATCCGTGTTTGGCATCATCTTAACTGATAATCACCTGCAACAAATCACCAACAGGTCATATTCACAGATATCATGGGTTAGATTGTCAATGTATTTGATGGCGCAGGGGATGGACAGAGGATACTGTTCTACTCACAGGAGTCATTATGTCAAATCTGTCCTTATGGGAGTGAATACCTCCACACGGGGTAGAAGATAAAAGGGGATCACTCTGTTATTGCCATCACCTGGGCAGAGCTTTCTCAGAGCTTGCCTGTGCTATTTCAAAATTGATTTAGATCTCAGGCTTACAGAACTTTAGACCCACCGGAGAGAAAAAAAAAAGGAGAAATTTATATTTGTGAGGAAATTGCAAAGCTAACATATCAATGCAACTGCCTTGTGTTCATTATCAAGTGAAAATAAAGTCAAAGTTCATTAGCAGAATGATTTCATTGTGGTTACTTATTCTTGAATTGCAATTCCTAGTATTGCAAGTTTATACATACATTTTGTAGGGATAAGACAGACTGAACTTGTATTATATACATAACATATAATATTTTATATTAATACATAATTCATAATATAAAATATATATTATATAATATAATATATTACAATATATGATATATACTATATAATATATAGTATATTACAATATACTATACAATAATATCTATTATATCTAATATATATTGTAGAATATAATACATATTATAATATAATATAGCTACCTGGCTCCTAGTGGCACCTTTTTTTTTTTTTTTTCCAGTGTTGTTGGTTTATTGAGTCACGGTGGGGGAGGGCACTGTATGTCCTGCAGGAAGGCAGGCTTGGCAGGCAGGACCCCAGCCCTCCCCACGGGCCTGGCTCCAAGGACAAGAGGGAGAGAAAGCCGATGGGGGCGGGGGCGGGATGCTAACGGGACCCAGCCTTGGCCATCCTGGCGGTGCCCATGCGGGCGTCAGAAGCAGAGGGCTGGCTCGCTGCGAAACTCAGAGAGGTCGTCGGGACTGGAGGGTGTGAGCGTGACCTCCTGTGGCGGTGGCTCTGCCTCACGCACAGCCACGGGCTCCAGCATCTGCTCTTGCCATTTGCTGAAGGCCACACAGTGCTTGGGAGTGTAGCTGGTCAGGCCTGAGCCACCATCTGGCAGCCGCGGGCTCTCGGTACCACGCCGCTCACAAGCGTGGCCCGCGGCAGGAAGAGTGCAAAGGGCTTCTCCTCCAGGCCGGACCCCGCCTCGTTGTCCTCCTCATCGTCCTCCTCCCTTTCCTCTTCGTCCTCCTCCTCATCCTGTACCACGGAGCTCTCTGAAGGGTACTCAAACGTGGTCTGCAGGCTCTGGTCACTGAAGGAGATCTTCATCTTCTTCCTGGAGGAGCCCGCCTTGGCGAGGCAGGACTTCTGCAGGGCCAGATAGCCCAATCACCTGGATCTCGCGCACCGTGGGGTAGCGCTTCTTCTGCAGGCTCCGCCCGCGTCTTGCCGAAACGGCCGAGGCTCACCAGGGCTTGGCCCCTGCTGGACACCCGACTTCCTCGTGGGCACCACCAGGCAGGTGTTGGTGCCCCGGTGCCGGAGCTAGGTAGAGGGCCTGGGGAGCCCAGGGCAGGGCAGCCTCTACTGACCTAATTGAGTTAACGTACTAAGTGTGCTTTTCATGTGAGCAATTCCTTGGTGGGCCATTGCTTTCTTTTTGAAGGTGCATCACAGGTTATGAGATCTATAAATAACTCAGCAAAATTTCTGAAGCAGCTAGTGGGGAACAGTGCCTTGTCACTGATTATTTTATATTCAAAATTCCTTCACAGAGATGGGTAAGAGGTTGATTTTCTGAAATTTTGACTAGTAGTAGATTTCTCAGTACTTTCTTAAGGTCAAAAGCAAGATAAATGAACTAAAATGGATGAAAAAATGTCCAAATGCCTCATGAAGAAGCTTGCGGTGTTATCTAAATCACATTTTTAAAAGATCACACAGATGTTTTCACAAGAGCATTTCTTCCTATTTTTTTTTTTTTTTGTTATTACATTAACAGTTTGCTCACTGCATCTTTTCTTTGTAAAATTGTACACCAGCCACAGGCCACAAGAGGATAGCACTGTTTCCTGTCTCCCTGAGGAAGCCAGGTGGTAGGACAATGTCTGCCCAGGAGTAGGGCTGCGGCGTGTGGTCTCTGGAAGAACCCAATGTTCTTATTTGAACATTTATTCACCAGGCATCTTGTAGGGCCGAGATGGGGAACGTCTGGTCCATATGCCATGAAAGGTCTGCAACATTATCTGGTCTGCGGCCCGGCGGCGTGGCCTAGCGGCTAAAGTCCTCGCCTTGAACGCCCCGGGATCCCATATGGGCGCCGGTTCTAATCCCAGCAGCTCCACTTCCCATCCAGCTCCCTGCTTGTGGCCTGGGAAAGCAGTCGAGGACGGCCCAATGCATTGGGACCCTGCACCCGCATGGGAGACCCGGAAGAGGTTTCAGGTTCCCAGCTTCGGATCGGCGCGCACCGGGCCCGTTACGGCTCACTTGGGGAGTGAAACATCGGATGGAAGATCTTCCTCTCTGTCTCTCCTCCTCTGTGTATAAATAAATCTTCTGTGTATGAATAAATAAATAAATAAATAAATAAATAAATAAATCCTCTGTGTATGAATAAATCTTTAAAAAAAAAAAACATTATCTGGTCTGGACCCACCAAAGCAACTGCAGGCAGGACTTGAAATCCAATAAATCTGTAGCAGGCTAATTTTTTTTTTAAAGATTTAAAATTTTAAAAGATTTAAAGATTTAAAAGATTTAAAATAAACTGCTCAGTACTCTAGTCTGGTGCTGGAGAGAAGATTGTGTCAGGATTAATTGAGCAAACAAGGAGATGCTTAATGGATAAATAATTTTATTAATCTACACTGTGACCATCATCCATACTTTCAGGATGATGCATTTTGTTTAAGAATACACAGCTTCTTATACCCCAAAAGAACTCAGGTGTCACACTGAAGTTTTCATTAATCCTTATCTTAATGTGAAGCTAGTAGTTCTTATAATAGTTTTTCTTATGTTAACTAAAACTGAAAAAGTAAGAGAGAGGACATTAACACAGAGTCTTGGTATACTTTGGTCTGTTATTTACAACTCAAGGAAAGCAAGAAGAAAAGATAGTATTGAGACCATGGACACTCTCTTCTGTTATTTTTTTTAAAGATTTATTTTATTTTTATTACAAAGTCAGATATACTGAGAGGAGGAGGGAGAGAGAGGAAGTGGAGCTGCCGGGATTAGAACCAGCGGCCATATGGGATCAAGGTGAGAACCTTAGCCACTAGACCACGCTGCCAAGCCCTTCTGTCACTTTTAATCAGACGGAGGCATAATGGAGAGATGGCACAGGATGATTCAGTCTGCTGCTTGGTATTCCAAGGTTAGTCACAAACCCAGGTATTCCTGGCCTGTGAACAGCTCCCTACCCACCAATGC
This sequence comes from Ochotona princeps, assembly GCF_030435755.1. NCBI lineage: Eukaryota > Metazoa > Chordata > Mammalia > Lagomorpha > Ochotonidae > Ochotona > Ochotona princeps. The sequence goes on from NC_080834.1 coordinate 115,370,197, forward strand.
ACTCAGCTGCTTCAGGTTGGATCTTCCAAGAGGTAAAAGTTGAAAGGGAGAAGTGGAAGAAAAAGGCAGTGGACGGCACTTTGTACTGAGATAGCCATACTGAAAATTTGGGAAGGACAAACAGTCCTTGAAGGAAGTGGAAGCAGATCCATGCAAAGGAGAGGAGAACTGATAAAACTGAAGGGCTCAGAAACGTTGAAAATAAAGGACTTCAAGAACAGGGACTAGGGGATCCTTTTTTATAATCAGAGACCAAAAGAACTAGCCAATAAAGAAGAGAGGAATCCGTTTAACTGAAGTTTAAGACTTCTGTCCTTCTAAAGTAGTCATTAAGACAGCAAAAAAAAAAAAAAAAAAAAAAGCAAGCCAGAGAATGAGGAAGGTACTAGCCATATATAAAACATTATGTATATATATATATATAAAACATTATATAAAACAGAGATGATATGAAGGACAATCACAGAAAATGAAAATATGCACAAGGGACATACAGCAAGAGACTGGAAAAGATGGTGTCAAAAAGGATACTGAGTGTCCAGCATGTGTCAACTGTTCTCAGTTAGTAAGCAGGGGAAGGCAAGGGACTAATGCTTGTGTGCCTCTGAGGTTAAAATTGATGACTGACTTTGCCAAGTTCTAGGGAGGATTCTGGCCTTTAGAAGCTGACATACTGCAATGTGAGTGTCAACGAGGATAGACACTTTGGAAAGCACTGTGGTATCATTCACTAAATGTAACCTACTTGTTGCAGTAATTCCACCTGAAGGTGTATCTTCAAAAGAAATACGCATTAAAAGCCATATACGGGAATGTTCACAACAGTGCTACTCATACTAGCTCCATCTGCAATCAACCCAAATGGCAATGATAAATAAATTGGGGGATATCATGTGGAATACTCTAAAAGCCATAATAATGAATAAGCTACAGTTAAAGGCAGGAAAATAAGAAATGTCCCAAATGTAATTTTGAGTGAAAGACCAGACACAAAAAAGTAGATACTGTGTGGCTCCACAAACAGGCACAGCTAAGTATCTGGGGATGAGCTAGCGACAAAAGAATAAGGAAGAGAAAGGACTTGGCACAGGAGTTGCTGTTAGGAGACTGAGGGGGGCTTGATAGGTCACAGTTCCCCCCGGACCACTGCAACCATTTAGTTTCTGACTCTTTAAAAGTAACTACCAGGAAAACATTCCACCGAACTGTAAATTTATATGGTGCTCCATTTGTGTTCATATCCTATTTTAGAGCAAAACCTGTTTTGTTTTTTAAGGAAGAGGAAGGTAAAAAAAACTACAGATAACTTAAGTGTGAAGTTTATAGATCAACAGCAGACAGGAGATTTGACTTTGGGGGTCACCAGCTGTTGATTTTCAAGAAGTTTCCATAGACAGTGAAGACAGAACCACATTTTCAGGGGATAGGAAATAGATTTTAAGAAAATTGGGACAATTTGAGTCCTGGTTGTTCCACTTCCAATCCAGCTCCCCACTGAATGCACCTGGGAAAGCATAAGAAAGTGGCCCAAGTACTTGGGTGCCTACACACATGGAGAGCCAGATGGAGAGTCAGATTCCTGGCTTCAATCTGGCCCAGCCCTGGATGTTGCAGCCATTTAAGGAAGGAACCAGTGGATGAAATATTCTCTCTCTCTCTCTCCTTTCCTCCTTCCCTTCTCACCCCTTTCTATAACTTTGCCTTCCAAATAAACAAATTTTTAAAAAATAAAGTAGAGGCCATCATGGTGGCACAGCAAGCTAATCCTCTGCTCTGTGGTGCTGCCATTCCAGATGTTCACTGGTTTATGTTGCAGCTGCTCCACTTCCCATCAAGCTCCCAGCTTGTGGCCTGGGAAATTAGTAGAGCATGACCTAATTCCTTGGGAGACCTGCCTGGGAGAACTGGAAGAAGCTCCTGATGTCTGGCTTCAGAACGACTAAATTCTGGCTATTGCAGCCATTTGGAGTGTGAACCAGTAGATGGAAGGCCTTTCTCTCTCTTCATCCTCTCTCTCTGTAACCTGCCTTTCAAATAAAAACAAATAAATCGTTGTTTTAAGAGGTCCCAAGACCTTAAAGACTTGCAACACTTTTTTTTTTATAAAGGGAAGAGATGAGTTAGATTGGGGGGAAAAGCCTACATTTTTATTGTATTTTATTTGTAAGACTGTGAGAAATTTCAATATAAAAACAATATGGGAAGATTGAAAAGTGCAAACAAAAAGAAGACAGTCTTTAGGGTTATAAGCAATTGGTGGCAGGAATGGCCATCCCAGGCCAAGGCTCGCTTCCTCTGGGATGGCGCAGAGATGGACGAGATCTAAGAGTATGGCAGAGTATCAGAGGCCCTCTTCCGCTAGTGATGAAGGAGGTGAGAGCTGCTAAAGCTCCCTGGAGCACCAAGAAGTATAGACATGCCCTGGACAGACCTCAGGATATGATTAACCATCCGGGTCCACTGTAGTTGAGAGCAAGATTTTGGCATATTAAATCAAAAAGGCTTTGGGCATTGTCTGGTCAGCACATAACTTGGGAATAATGATGGTGAATGAGAAAGTATCATTCATTTTGATGTGCATATTGACAATAAGGACAGGCATCACAGATACATTTTCAAAGGATGTTCAGAAAGCTCAAGAAGACAGAAAAGTGGTATTTCCTTATTTTTCTCAATAAAATGACAGGCAAGCTTATCTGTTAAGGGTAGGGATATTCAGAGCCTTAAATAAAATGGAGGAAATTTAAAGGATATCTTGATAGGAGCCAGCATTGTAGGCTAATTTTCTGCCTGCAGTGCCAGCATTCCATATGAGCACCAGTTCAAGTCCTGAATGCTCCACTTCTAATCCAGCTCCATGCTAATGGCCTGGAAAAGCAGTGCCTCAAGTGTTTGTGACCCATCACCCACAGAGGAGGACTGAAGGAAGCTCCTCACTCTCAACTTTGAACTAGCCTAGCCCTGGCCATTGCAGCCATTTTGGGAATGAACCAGCAGGTGGAAGATCTCTCTTGCTCTCTCTCCCCTCTCTTCTTCTTTCTTATTTAAGAAAGGTTTGTTTGTTTGTTTGTTTGTTTGTTTGTTTAAGGAATAATTGATAGAAAAAGGAGTTGTCCAAGTCAAGTATAAGAGTTCGGTAACAACTCTGAGAGCTTGGTTGCTGTTCAAGTTGATATGAATCAGCCTGGTTGTACAATTTTCTCTGTTAGCCTTTGTCTTTTTAAAAAGGAGAAGTAAAGCTTCAGTAATAACCCTGTACCTAATATTGCTGTCAGAGAATGAGTAAAGGCAAGAATCTTGCAGATATTGCCAGAAAGTGGTATAGGATTTCAACCAAGAATCCAGAATTAGAAATAAAAACCAGGGAAGGAATTCTTAGATGAAAATGGACCTTCATGGAAAAAAAAAAAAAACAAGCAACAACAAGGCATAAGAAATGAAATCAAGATAACATTGAAAATATTATTTAAAAAAAAGAAAATATTATGAATGTGGTCACCTGGAAGGATGTCAAGACAATTGTCATTCTATCGTCAAGACAATTGTTGCATCTGGTGGCAGTCTTTGGGCTGAGAGTAAATGGGCAGAGCTGAAAGAAGGCCAATGAAATAAACAGGTCTGAGAAGTATTGGGCTAGGTTATTGTGCAAGTCTCTAAATATGTATACCTTCACAGGATGAGAAAGAAATTTTAGGTCTTATGCCAACTCTGAACATTCTGGCTGCCTGGACTGTAGTGTTGAGCAGGATTATAGTGTATATGTGTATTTCTTTATTTTATAGGATATATACACACACACACACACACACACATATATATATATATACAAGAAAGAAAGAGTGCACTGCCATTGCCTGACTCACTCTACAAATGTTCACAGTGGCAGGGGTTGGGCATAGGTCAAAGCCTGGAGCTAGGTACTCATTCCAGGTATCTCTTGTGAATGAAAGCGACCGAAGTACTTCACCTGTTGCCGTTGCTTCCCAGGACCTGCATCAACAAGAAACTGGAATGGGAAGGCAACACCTGGTAGCAAATACAGGTGCTTCCTATATGAGACATGGCCATTTGTTTAAGGATTTATTCATTTATATTTGAGAGGCAGGTTTATAGAGAAAAGGATAGAAAGAGAAGGTCTTCCATCCTCTGGTTCACACTCCAAATGGTCAAAAAACCTTGAGCTGAGCTGATCCGAAGCTGGGAGCCAGGAACTTCTTCCAGATCTCCCACCTGGGTGCAAAGTCCCAAAGACTTGGGCCATGCTCTACTACAGGGATATGGATGAGAAATGGAGCAGCTGGGATTCAAACTGGTGCCCAAAGGAGATGCTGGCACCACAGGGCAGAGAATTAGCCGGATGCATCACCATGCCAGCCCCAAGGGACCCAGCCTTCTTAACCTGCATCTTGGTCACCACATGTCTCTTCCCTGAGACCACCTTATTGATCAAGTAGAAAGAGCGCAAGAGTTAAAGTATAACCCAGGAATTCAAAGAATAAAATGTAGTGAATAATACATTGTATGAATTAAACGTAGCAAGCAATAAATATGAGTCATCAATTTGATTTTCTTTTCTTTTTAATGAGGCATAAAACCCTATTTTCCTCCTTTTGCCTCTGTTCGGCTAGTAGCTACCATGAGTCTAAATTTGTGTTCATTTTAAAAATGATCAAAATCTTCGGCTGCCAGCATTTTTATATTTTCTAAATCAAAAACCTCTCAGTGAAGATTGGCAGAGCAGTCTTCATATGCGTTTCACGAAGTCCACGCTGTTCTCGCAGAATCCAGCTGGGCTCTCAGAGATGTTCCCAGGTTTCTGTAGAAAGGTCAGGAAGGAAACTGTGCAGAGGACACACCTGCATCATCTGTGACGCTTGGCTGGCTGTTGTGAGTGTGGCTGCTCTGTGCTTGGAGCGGTGGGAAGACAATCCCAGTTATAACTCTGCCTCATGGAGCAGGTGTGTTATTTCAATTTCTATTCACGGTGGCCCTGTGAATCAGACAGTAGCACCACCGCTTATGTTTCTGTTTTCTTATTTTAACAGGAAGAAAATGCATCTTCCCTACGACAGAACTCAGCAACATGCATGGTCTAAATTAATCGTTCTCTCAACACAGCTCATCTCTGGCCCCTGGCTGTTTTGCTGATGGAGATGATCACAATGAGATAAAAACACTTGAGGAAGGTCACACTGCTAAGTGGAAGAGGCAGTAATGTAAGGCTGGTTTGTCCACCCTGAGACACTCTAATCTCCACTTTATGACTTCAACCCCACTGTTAAACACTGGTCTTTTGGGGGAGGGTATTACGATGAGCAGAGAAGATAATCCGCAGAAATCCCACGGGCAGCTTTTTGTGCACTACTAGCTAAATATAATTCTAAGGCAGCATCAAGAAAAGGAAAACACCTGTGACTAAATGCAATTTATTGAGACAGACTGACCTGAACTGCTTTGTCTGTGGTCCAGACTTGCTGTTAAAAGCAAGTGAACTCAAAGATGATTGCCACTCCAGCCTGAAATGGAAGAAGACAGGATCTATCTTCCCACTTGGAAAATAACAGGACAAAATACACACAGCAGGCAAGACTATGGACATGAGCCATGAAGGACAGTGAGTCCTGAGGTGGTCCCAGCTTCCTGCCTGCTGGGGATGTCTGGTCTGTGGCACAAAGAGGAGAAGGCAGGTGGGGGCAGCCGTCTCTCTGAGTCAAAAAAGATGAAACCAGGAGGCTGTCACCTGGGGCTCTGAGTGCTAGGTCCTGGCGAGGATAGTCTGCACACACACAGCTCCAGAGACTACAGAAGGTCCTCGTGAGTCTTTAGCTGGGCACATGGAAGAAAGAAGCTTATCTGAATCCAGTAAACAATTCAACCAAAACAAATAGAGGAAACGTAACTGGGGCTACCGCACATCCAGGAGTAGTTCTTGTACCCCAGTCACAGAGAAAAATCTCATCATTGAGAGAGTATCAGATGGGGTTTTTGATAAGTTGTTGGTTTCATGAAAGAAGCAAAATCATAAAGGCTGCTCTGGTCCTACCTACAAAACCTAACAATGAAGACCCAGAAGGATCAAACTGTTGCTAGATAACTTCATTGTGTACCAGAACAATTCTCATGAATGTTTAGACAGCATTATAAAAATATCCAGCACACAGCAAGGGAATATTGCCAATGTGTAGCATCCAATGAAACATTATCCAGCATGCCTCTTCCTCCATCTGTGTGCTCTTTTCTGGTTCGTTGGTTCCATACGATTCCCAACTGCACCTCAAGGGTGTTTGCTCACCTCTGCTGTTTTTGTCCGAGAGGTCAGCAGCTTCCCCCAGGCTCCTGAAGTCGTGCCACAGGCTTTTATCATGCCAACTATTATTTGTTCCCTCAGAATTGCTTCTTTGTGAGTGGATAATATTTTCTCTGACAATTTTCTGATATTATAATACCACTCAATACCAGAAACAGCAAACAGCAGGTCTGATGACTAAAGCTGCCATCTACTGATGGGAAAACCTGCATCCTGGATGCTCTTCTGAGCCAATGGCTTTAAGGACACAAGACATTCAGGGCATCAAGGCGGAAAATAGGGGAAATTATCCGTGTGACTCAGATCAATAAGATAAAAAAAATTATATATAATTTTTACTTTTATTTTTTTATTGGAAAGGCAGATTTACAGAGAGAAGGAGATACAGAGAGAAACTTCTATCCATTGGTTCACTGCCCATGTGGCCACAATGGCTGGAGCTGAGCTGATCAGA